>NW_006783488.1:1040952-1071932 GCF_000442215.2 Lipotes vexillifer
AAAAAAAAAAAAAAAAAAAAAACATTGGTAGCAATACTGTTAAGATGAACTGAAAACCAAGACAATAGAAATGGATAAAAAGCAAAGTTTTATAATGATTAATATACAATTCACAAACCTTCAAGTTTGTCCTATAATGTTCCATGTAAAGTATTGCTGAGTATTGCAAAGATGGTTCTTTTAGTACAGAAATTCAACACATTTAAAATCATAATGAGGCATATATTACGGGACGAATTGTGCCTCCCTCCCCAATTCATGTTGAAGTCCAATCCCCCAGTAGATCAGAAAGTGACTGTATTTAGAGAGAAGATCTTTAAAGAGACAATCACATGATGTCAAATGGGAGGGCCCTAATTTAATCTGACAAGTGTTCTTATAAGAAGAGGAGATTGGACATGGACAGAGGGAAGATCATGTGAGACACAGGGAGAAGATGCCCATATATAAGCCAAGGAGACAGGCTTCAAAAGAAATCAACCCTGACTTCACCTTGATCCTGGACTTCTACTCTACAGAATTGTAAGAAGATAAATATCTGCTGTTTAAACCACTCAGTCTGTGGTACTTCATATGGCAGCCCTAGTAAACAAATACAGTGCTTGAATACATTTGAATTTGAAAGAAAATCATCGTCTATTTCCCTCAGCCATTCCTGAAATAATAAAAGTTATATATATATATATATATATATATATATATATATATATATATATATATATAAAAAATATATAATTATACATATATATATATATATATATATATATATATACACACACATGGTCAAAAAATACACCTTCACAAAAGTTAACAATGACAAAAATCTACAGGTCTTTGCTTTTTAAATGGTAGAAATTATTATTTCTAAGTAAATAAAAAATGAATTTGGAGTTGGTCTTTCTCATTATTTCTTCCAATATACAAGTGCTCAAAATAGAAATTGGTTATTGTTCAACTATTACTACTTCAACTGGATTTTTTAGTATAGACCTTAGGAGTGCTCCCCCTTCCCCCCAACATCACTTAGTTCTTAAGCTGCCTCAAATCTATTCTAGAAAAGAAGGACATAATATATATTCCTTTTTAGCACAAAATTCAGATTCACAAAATGACAGATCGATGTTAGGTATTTGAACCTGCATATCAGTAATCCTATGCATATGTGCATATACTCCAATTTTCACAAATTAAACTTGAAAATATTGGATCTTTTAAGAAAATTTTGGGCTTCCCTGGTGGCGCAGTGGTTAAGAATCCACCTGCCAATGCAGGGGATGCAGGTTCAAGCCCTGGTCAGGGAAGAGCCTACATGCCGCAGAGCAACTAAGCCCGTGCTCCAGAACTACAGAGGCTGCGCTCTAGAGCCCACAAGCCACAACTTCTGAGCTCATGTACCACAGCTACTAAAGCCTGCACACCTAGAGCTCTGCAACAAGAGAAGCCACCACAATGAGAAGACTGCACACTGCAACGAAGAGTAGCCCCCGCTTGCTGCAACTAGAGAAAGCCCATGCACGGCAACAAAGACCCAACACAGCCAAAAATAAATAAAAATTTTAAAAAAAGAAAGAAAATATTGCTTGTAATTGGTAAGTTGACAGTAAAAACAGAGTCTGTATTAGTCCCAAATTCTCCTGTTTTTATAGAATTGTGATGCTGCCCACCACTTTGAACGCATTTAAATAATAGTCACATCATACTATTGAATTTTCTTAATTGGTATATCTTTAGTTTTAGAAGTCTGCATGTAGATGAAATTGATGTCAAAAGGTCATGTAGTTCATCCTTCAGCTTCTGGACAGGAATCTATGAAAACAAATTCTAAAGAGATTCAGTAGGAGAGAGGTGTCACCTTGCATAGGTGATAACATGGGCTGCTTCCGACCATTCACCTCTGTAAAAAAATTGCATAAAATGGTGTCTTTTCATTACAAATTCAAGTCACCCCAGACTACATCTGAAATAATATAATCTAACTCTATATCTATACTTTAAACAAAGTACATACAGGGATTAACAAAATGAAATGGAAAGTATCTCTATAGCAATTCAGGACCAAAAAAAAAAAAAAAAAAAAAGTCATTGAGAGTTATATATTTACAATTCACTAACATTTTAATTAAGACTGTATCCTAACTTGAACAATGCTCATTCATAGCTCAGGTGTCAGTCACGTCATTCTTAATTTCCTTGTACTTGCAGTTCATATGATGTAAAGCATTATCACGATAAAAGAAACTAGAAAAAAAAAAGAAAGGAAAGCATGCAAGATGAGTTCACCTTTTGGTTTTCATGTGAGTAGAGCAAATTACTAAATCTGTAGTTGCCAAAATGTGCACATATTTGTTAAAGGAGCAGCTGGTAATGTTGTATACAAGCTGTTCTCCAGAAATTAATTGTGAATATTAAGAATAATCCTGACCTGGGTCACAGCTGCACCAATTTATGTTTTCCTCCTAGACATTTATCAGGCCTGTCTTTTCTTACAACTAACTGAAATCAGGATGTCTCAGAGTTCATGATGAAAAAGCTGCCAATGTATTATGGACCTGTACAAGTAAGACATCTGTTTAAACTCCATGCTTTTCGTCTTTTCATGATTGTAGTATGCCAAATTATGAACACCATATGAAGCATAAAATTGCTCTGGCTCACCTTCTCTTTCAGGTAATTAAAAAGAAAAAGATTCATTTAAATTACCATATTAAGCAAAATTTAGTAGTGTATATTCAAGTGGTAGAAAGAGGTCTAATGACAATAATAATTTAGTGTATGGACAAAACAAATCTGCATGAAGTATATTGTCATATAGTGGCAATAAAATCAATCTAAGAAAATTATTTCTAGGAATATTTACCCCAGGTAGTTGCTATTTTTTTTTAGTATATTTTTATCTTCATTTCTAATGAAGCAAGCCCCAGTATTTTATCCAAATAATAGTATATTTGTTAAAGGTAAATGATTTTAATTTTGCCATTTCTTGATACAGAATAAAATATGGTAAACTGTCTTTCAAATTGTGAAATTCAGTTATACTTCAACATTGTCTTAATTTTTTCAAGTGCAAAAGTAATTATACCAAGGTCATAGAGTCTTTGTGAGACTCCATAATAATATGTATAAAACATCTGACATATAAAAGAAACCAATACATTACAGATATTAGTTTTCAGAGGCACTAGAGAATCGTGTTTAAGAGCACAGTCACTGATCTCATTAAACACCTAAATCGTGTCCCATGATATGTTTTTCTCTTGTAAGTTTGCTCTTCACTCTCTTGAAGTATTTCTTAATGTTTATTCTCATTTTTTTAAACATATACATTTATCTATTATTTTTCAGATTATTTTCCCATTTAGATTGTTACATAACATTGAGCAGAGTTCCCTGTGTTATTCAGTAGGTTATTCTCAATTTTAAACATTTTCTTTCATTCTCAGATTTTGAGCTCAAAAGCAGCCCCTCAAGTTCAGCATATACTGGTGTCACTGTCACAATTTTTAAAAATGACATTAAATGAACTCCCTCTCAAACTTTTGCCACCAGTCTCCAAAATTGCCTGTATTCTCACTCCTTTCTCACTTCATTCCAGTAATACTGAAATATCCGTCCGTAATCTCACTCAAGGCCGATATTCCTACTCCAGTTAGGACTTCATCTTTCTTCTTTCTGATGACCCCTTAATGCTTGCATTTAAGATTTTCAAGTTCAGCTAACTTTGAAAGTAATTGTCTCTAAGCCATAGTGAAATGACAGGTTATGATTTTTTTTTTTTTAAGTCTTTGCAGAGGGCTTCCCTGGTGGCGCAGTGGTTGAGAGTCTGCCTGCCGATGGAGGGAACATGGGTTCGTGCCCCGGTCCGGGAGGATCCCACATGCCATGGAACGGCTGGGGCCGTGAGCCATGGCCGCTGAGCCTGTGCATCCGGAGCCTGTTGCTACGCAAGGGGAGAGGCCACAACAGTGAGAGGCCCGCATACTGAAAAAAAAAAAAAAAAAAGTCTTTGCAGATATAGTTAGTTAAGTATCTAAAGACGAAATCTTCTTGGAGTTAGGTAGAACCTAAATCCAATATATGGAATCTTAATAAGAGAAAGGAAAGGGAGATTTAGATAGAGGGATACACAGGCAGAAGAATGCCATGTGAAGAAGGAGACAGACCAAGGAACATCTGAGGCCACCAGAAGCTGGAAAGATTCTTCCCTAGAGCTTTCAGAGATCTGTGAGAGATCATTTCTCTTGTTCTAATCTACCCATTTGTGGTAATTTCTTATGGCAACCCTAAGGAAACTAATATATCCATGATCTATTATAAACTCACTTTTGAAAAGAAAAAAGAAAACAAGAAAAATATTATCTCAGATCTATTTTCCCTTTTTCCTTCTCATATTTCCTGTGGTAGGAAATGGGGAGGTTTCCTAAGCCTGGCTGAAAAAAGTGGCATATTGGGCAGATTGGATCCATTTGAATTCACAGTCTACAAAATCAGATGAACCTTTAGCTGGCTCAGCGATTTACTCTATTTCTTTGATAGATAGCTGTAAAATCACTCTCACAGTCCCCAAGGAAATAGTTCATATCACTTTTTCTCTTCCCAAATCTTTTAGTCCCTTTTCACCACTTCTCTTTGAGCTCATGAGTTTTCATTATACTATGCTGAACAAACAGAAGCCATCTAAATTATCCATCCATAAATCCAGTAGACTACTAGTCTGTGCTCTCATTCCTTTCTTCCAGTTTGGTCATAACATTTATGCTCCTATCAAAAATTAACCATTACAGTGTATCTTGAATGCCATACCCTTTTTATTTTCTCTAATTTTTAATTTTAAAAAAAATTTTTATACAATTTTAAAGTTACTTTCCATTTATAGTTATTACAGAATATTGGTTCTGTTCCCCCTGTTGTACAATACATCCTTGAGCCTACCTTACACCCATTAGTTTGTACGTCCCATGTCCACACCTCTATATTGCCCCTCCTCCACTCCCCACTGGCCATACTTTTTGTTTTTGCAGGGACTTTTCCTCTTTGGTTAACTCACCATTGTATTGCATCATCAGACTCTCTACTCCTATTGTATCATTACCCACTGCTTACAAATAAGCTTTTGTCTCATTCATCCTTCAAACAAAGCAAAATGCAAATCACCCAGATTCTTATTCTCAGTTATTCTAGATGCTTGTTATCAAATAACGTTGCTAAAATGTTTCTCTTTTGAATAAGTGATGAAAATATATATTCCTGAGTTCAGTCCAATTATCTGATGTCCCTTCTCAGACATGTTTGAGTTACTCTTCCATTTCTACCAAAATGTGAAAGTTACTTGGGGATAACTTTACTTTTTTCTGTCTCAATTTTTTTCATAGCTAATTATATACAAATGTAAACACCTCACCCAAATTTCTCATATACTTACACTAGCAATTTATCTGTCACCTCCACTAGAAAATCTCACGATATCAAACCTAAATCTCTCAGAATACTTTCTGTGGAAAAGTTTTTGCTTGATTTTCTCACTATGAAGTTCTAGGATATCAAAGTATAACTAGCACAGAGTAGTCACTCAATAAAATCGTTTGTATAAAAAGGTGGTTTATACAATAAATATAGACAGTAAACTGAGATTATATATAGTAAATTCATTGGGCAGGTTTTCATGGTCATTAAATGAGAATAAATAAAATAATATAAAAATAAATATAGTTAAAATATAGTCAAATGTAATGACCACTAAATATTTCTTAAATTTTGTTTATTATAGCTATCCTCATAACTCTGTCTAATTGATTTCTATCTAAATGGCTGCAAGTAGAGACATTAAATGATAGCACAGTGTAAAACATATTAAAATAACCAGATTGTGTTATATATATTACTCTATATTTAGCACTGGCTCTTCCATGTGGTAAGCATAACATAAAATAAATGTGATAGGGCTTCCCTGGTGGAGCAGTGGTTGAGAGTCCACCTGCCGATGCAGGGGACATGGGTTCATGCTGCGGTCCAGGAAGATCCCACATGCCGCAGAGCAGCTGAGCCCATGAGCCACGGCCACTGAACCTGCACATCCGGAGCCTGTGCTCCGCAACGGGAGAAGCCACAACAGTGAGAGGCCCGTGTACCGGAAAAAAAAAAAAACCCAAAAAAACAAACAAAAAAAACCCCAAAACAAAGTAAATAAATAAATGTGATCAGAAGTATTTACTTTATCTCTAGTCAAAAACATTGTTTAGGGGGTACTGGAAGATGGCGGAAGAGTAAGGTGCGGAGATCACCTTCCTCCCCACAGATACACCAGAAATATATCTACACGTGGAACAACTCCTACAGAACACCTACTGAACGCTGGCAGAAGACCTCAGACCTCCCAAAAGGCAAGAAACCTCCCACGTACCTGGGTAGGGCAAAAGAAAAAAAGAAAAAACAGACAAAAGAATAGGGACAGCACCTGCACCAGTGGGAGGGAGCTGTGAAGGAGGAAAAGTGTCTACACACTAGGAAGCCCCTTTGTGGGTGGAGACTGTGGGAGGCGGAGCGGGGAGCTTCGGAGCCATGGAGGAGAGCACAGCAACAGGGGTGCGGAGGGCAAAGCAGGGAGATTCGCGCACAGAGGATCGGTGCCGATCGGCACACACCAGCCCGAGATGCTTGTCTGCTCACCCACCGGAGCGGGCGGGGCTGTGAGCTGAGGCTTGGCTTTTGGTCGGAGCTCCGGGAAAGGACTGGGGCTGGTGGCTTGAACATAGCCTGAAGGGGTTAGTGCACCACAGCTAGCCGAGAGGGAGTCCGGGGAAAAGTCTGAACCTGCTGAAGAGGCAAGAGACTTTTTCTTCCGTCTTTGTTTCCTGGTGCACGAGGAGAGGGGTTTAAGAGCGCTGCTTAAAGGAACTCCAGAGACGGGCGCAAGCCGCGGATAAAAGCGTGAACCCCAGAGACGGGCGTGAGCCACAGCTAAAAGCACGGACCCCAGAGACGGGTGGGAGCCGCTAAGGCTGCTGCTGCCACCACTAAGGGGCCTGTGTGCGAGCACAGGTCACTATCCACACCCCTCTTCTGGGAAGGCTGTGCAGACCACCACTGCAAGGTTCCCGGGATCCAGGGACAACTTCCCCGGGAGAACACACAGAGGGCCTCAGGCTGGTGCAACGTCACACTAACCTCTGCCGCCGCAGGCCCGCCCCACACGCCGTGCCCCTCCCTCCCCCCGGCCTGAGTGCGCCAGAGCCCCCGAATCAGTGGCTCCTTTAACCCCGTCCTGTCTGAGCAAAAAACAGATGCCCTCCAGCGACCTACAAGCAGAGGCAGGACCAAATACAAAGCTGAGCCCCTGTGAGCTGTGAGAACAAAGAAGAGAAAGGGAAATCTCTCCCAGCAGCCTCAGAAAGAGTGGAATAAAGCTCCACAATCAACTTGATGTACGCTGCATCTGTGGAATACATGAATAAACAATGAATCATCCCAAATTGAGGAAGTGGACTTCGAGAGCAAGATCTATGATTTTTTCCCTTGTTCCTCTTTTTGAGAATGTGCATGTGTATGCTTCTGTGTGAGATCTTGTCTGTATAGCTTTGCTTCCACCATTTATCCCAGGGTTCTATCTGTCCATTGTTTTTTTTTTAATATTTTCTCTTAATAATTAATTACAATTTTAATAACTTTATTATACTTTACCTTCTTTCTTTCTTTCTTTCTTTCTTTCTTTCTTTCATTCTTTCTTTCTTTCTTTCTTTCTTTCTTCTTTCTTTCTTTCTTTCATTCTTTCTTTCTTTCTTTCTTTCTTTCTTTCTTTCTTTCTTTCTTTCTTTCTTTCTTTCCTTCCTTCCTTCCCTCCTTTAGACAACAAATCATCCCAAATTGAAGAGGTGGACTTTGAGAGCAAGATTTATGATTTTTTCCTCTTTGCCTCTTTTTGTGAGGGTGTATGCGTATGCTTCTGTGTAAGATTTTGTCTGTATGGCTTTGCTTCCAACATTTGTCCTAAGGTTCTATCCGTCCCTTTTTTTCTTTCCTAAATAATTATTTTTTAATTCAATGACTTTATTATACTTTTTTTTAATTTTACTGTATCTTCTTTCTTTCTGTCTTTTTTCCTCCCTTCCCTCCTTCCCTCCTTCCTTCATTTCTCCCTCCCTCCCTCCTTTCTTTCCTTCATTTCTTTCTTTCTTTCTTCCTTCCTTCCTTCATTCCTTCCTTCCTTCCTTCCCTCCTTTCTTCCTTTCTTTCTTTCTTTCTTTCTTCATACTTATACTAATTTCCTCTACTTTTTCTCCCTTTTATTCTGAGCTGTGTGGATGAAGGGCTCCTGGTGCTCCAGCCAGGAGTCAGGGCTCTGCCTCTGAGGTGGGAGAGCCAACTTCAGGACACTGGTCAAAAAGAGACCTGCCAGCTCCACATAATATCAAATGGCAAAAATCTCCCAGAGACCTCCAACTTAACACCAACACCCAGCTTCACTCAACGACCAACAAGCTACAGTGCTGGACAACCGATGCCAAACAACTAGCAAGACAGGGACACAACACCATCCATTAACAGAGAGGCTGCCTAAAATCATAATAAGTCCACAGACACCCCAAAACACACCACAAGACGTGGACCTGCCCACTAGAGACAAGATCCAGCCTCATCCACCACAACACAGGCACTAGTCCCCTCCACCAGGATGTCTACACAACCCACTGAAACAATCTTAGCCAGTGGACACAGACATCAAAAACAACGGGAACTACGAACCTGCAGCCTGCAAAAAGGAGACCCCAAACACAGTAAGATAAGCAAAATGAGAAGACAGAAAAACACACAGCAGATGAAGGACCAAGATAAAAATGCACCAGACCTAACAAATGAAGAGAAAATAGGCAGTCTACCTGAAAAAGAATTCAGAATAATGATAGTAAGGATGATCCAAAATCTTGGAAACAGAATGGACAAAATACAAGAAACATTTAACAAGGACCTAGAAGAACTAAAGATGAAACAAACAATGATGAACAACACAATAAATGAAATTAAAAGTACTCTAGATGGGATCAATAGCAGAATAACTGAGGCAGAATAACAGACAAGTGACCTGGGGAAAAAAATAGTGGAAATAACTACTGCAGAGCAGAATAAAGAAAAAAGAATGAAAAGAAATGAGGACAGTCTCAGAGATCTCTGGGACAACATTAAACACACCAACATTTGAATTATAGGGGTCCCAAAAGAAGAAGAGAAAAAGAAAGAGACTGAGAAAATATTTGAAGAGATTATGGTTGAGAACTTCCCTAATATGTGAAAGGAAATACTTAATCAAGTCCAGGAAGCACAGAGAGTCCCATACAGGATAAATCCAAAGAGAAATATGCCAAGACACATATTAATCAAACTCTCAAAAATTAAATACAAAGAAAGGATATTAAAAGCAGCAAGGGAAAAACAACAAATAACACACAAGGGAATCCCCATAAGGTTAACAGATGATCTCTCAGCAGAAACCCTGCAAGCCAGAAAGGAGTGGCAGGACATACTGAACGTGATGAAGGAGAAAAACCTGCAAGCAAGAATACTCTACCCAACAAGGATCTCATTCAGATTTGATGGAGAAATTAAAACCTTTACAGACAAGCAAAAGCTGAGACAGTTCAGCACCACCAAACCAGCTTTACAACAAATGCTAAAGGAAATTCTCTAGGCAAGAAACATAAGAGAAGGAAAAGACCTATATTAATGAACCGAAAGCAATTTAGAAAATGGGAATAGGAACATACATATCGATAATTACCTTAAATGTAAATGGACTAAATGCTCCCACCAAAAGACACAGATTGGATGAATGGATACAAAAACAAGACGCATATACTTGCTGTCTACAAGAGACCCATTTCAGACCCAGAGACACATACAGACTGAAAGTAAGGGGATGGAAAAAGATATTCCATGCAAATGGAAACCAAAAGAAAGCTGGAGTAGCAATTCTCATATCAGAAAAAAGAGACTTTAAAATAAAGACTATTACAAGAGACAAAGAAGGACACAACATAATGATCAAGGGATCGATCCAAGAAGAAGATGTAACAATCGTAAATATTTATGCACCCAACACAGGAGCACCTCAATACATAAGGCATATACTAACAGCCATAAAAGGGGAAATCAACAGTAACACATTCATAGTAGGAGACTTTAACACCCTACTTTCACCAATGGACAGATCATCCAAAATGAAAATAAATAAGGAAACACAAGCTTTAAATGATACATTAAACAGGATGGACTTAATTGATATTTATAGGACACTCCATCCAAAAACAACAGAATACACATTTTTCTCAACTGCTCATGGAACATTCTCCAGGATAGATCATATCTTGGGTCACAAATCAAGCCTTGGTAAATTTAAGAAAATTGAAATTGTATCAGGTATCTTTTCCGACCACAACGCCATGAGACTAGATATCAATTACAGGAAAAGATCTGTAAAAAATACAAACATATGGAGGCTAAACAATATACTACTTAGTAACAAAGTGATCACTGAAGAAATCAAAGAGGAAATAAAAAAAATACCTAGATACAAAAGACAATGGAGACACAACAACCAAAAACGTATGGGATGCAGTAAAAGCAGTTCTAAGGGGGAAGTTTATAGCAATGCAAGCCCACCTTAAGAATCAGGAAACATCTCAATGAAACAAGCTAACCTTGCAACTCAAGCAATTAGAGAAAGAACAAAAACACACCAAAGCTAGCAGAAGGAAAGAAATCATAAAAATCAGATCAGAAATAAATGAAAAAGAAATGAAGGAAACAATAGCAAAGATCAATAAAACAAAAAGCTGGTTCTTTGAGAAGATAAACAAAATAGATTAACCATTAGCCAGATTCATCAGGAAAAAAAGGGAGAAGACTCAAATCAATAGAATTATAAATGAAAAAGGAGAAGTAACCTCTAACACTGCAGAAATAAAAAAGATCATGAGAGATTACTACAACCAAATCCATGCCAATAAAATGGACAATCTGGAAGAAATGGACAAATTCTTAGAAATGCACAACGTGCCAAGACTGAATCAGGAATAAATAGAAAATATGAACAGACCAATCACAAGCACTGAAATTGAAACTGTGATTAAAAATCTTCCAACAAACAAAAGCCCAGGACCAGATGGCTTCACAGGCAAATTCTATCAAACATTTAGAGAAGAGCTAACACCTATCCTGCTTAAACTCTTCCAAGATATAGCAGAGGGAGGAACTCTCCAAAATTCCTTCTATGAGGCCATCACCTTGATACCAAAAGCAGACAAGGATGTCACAAAGAAAGATAACTACAAGCAAATATCATTGATGAACCTAGATGCAAAAATCCTCAACAAAACACTAGCAAAAAGAATCCAACAGCACATTTAATGGATCATAAACCATGATCAATTGGGTTTATTCCAGGAATGCAAGGATTCTGCAATATACACAAATCTATCAATGTGATAAACCATATTAACAAATTGAAGGAGAAAAACCATATTATCATCTCAATAGATGCAGAGAAAACTTTTGACAAAATTCAACACCAATTTATGATAAAAACCCTGCAGAAAGTAGGCATAGAGGGAACTTTCCTCAACATAATAAAGGCCATATATGACAAGCCCACAGCCAACATCATCCTCAATGTGAAAAACTGAAAGCATTTCCACTAAGGTCAGGAACAAGACAAGGTTGCCCACTCTCACCACTCTTATTCAACATCATTTTGGAAATTTTAGCCACAGCAATCAGAGAATAAAAGGAAATAAAAGGAATCCAAATTGGAAAAGAAGACGTAAAGCTGTCACTGTTTGCAGATGACATGATACTACACATAGAGAATCCTAAAGATGCTACCAGAAATCTTCTACAGCTAATCAATGAATTTGGTAAAGTAGCAGGACCCAAAATTAATGCACAGAAATCTCTGGCATTCCTATATACTAATGATGAAAAATCTGAAAGTGAAATCAAGAAAACACTCTCATTTACCATTCCAACAAAAAGAAAAAAAATATCTAGGAATAAACCTACCTAAGGAGACAAAAGACCTGTATGCAGAAAATTATAAGACACTGATGAACAAATTAAAGGTGATACAAATAGTTGGAGAGATACACCATGTTCTTGGATTGGAAGAATCAACATTGTGAAAATGACTCTTCTACCCAAAGCATTCTGTAGATTCAATGTGATCCCTATCAAACTACCACTGGTATTTTTCACAGAACTAGAACAAAAAAATTCATAATTTGTATGGAAACACAAAAGACCCCGAATAGCCAAAGCAATCTTGAGAACTAAAAATGGAGCTGGAGGAATCAGGCTCCCTGACTTCAGACTATACTACAAAACTACAGTAATCAAGACAGTATGGTACTGGCACAAAAACAGAAAGATAGATCAATGGAGCAGGATAGAAAGCCCAGAGATAAACCCACGCACATATAGACACCTTATCTTTGATAAAGGTGGCAGGAATGTACAGTGGAGAATGAACAGCCTCTTCAATAAGTGGTGCTGGGAAAACTGTACAGCTACATGTAAAAGTATGAGATTAGATCATTCCCTAACACCATACACAAAAAATAAGCTCAAAATGGATTAAAGACCTAAATGTAAGGCCAGAAAATATCAAACTCTTAGAGGAAAACATAGGCAGAACACTCTATGACATAAATCACAGCAAGATCCTTTCTGACCCACCTCCTAGAGAAATGGAAATAAAAACAAAAATAAACAAATGGGACCTAATGAAACTTCAAAGCTCTTGCACAGCAAAGGAAACCATAAACAAGACGAAAAGACAACCCTCAGAATGGGAGAAAATATTTGCAAATGAAGCAACTGACAAAGGATTAATCTCCAAAATTTACAAGCAGCTCATGCAGCTCCATAAAAAAAAAAAAAAAAAAGGAATCCAAAAATGGGCAAAAGACCTAAATAGACATTTCTCCAAAGAAGATATACAGACTGCCAACAAACACATGAAAGAATGCTCAACATCATTAATCATTAGCGAAATGCAAATCAAAGCTAAAATGAGATATCATCTCACACCAGTCAGAATGGCCATCATCAAAATATCTAGAAACAGTAAATGCTGGAGAGGGTATGGAGAAAAGGGAACACTCTTGCACTGCTGGTGGGAATGTGAATTGGTTCAGTCACTATGGAGAACAGCATGGGGGTTCCTTAAAAAACTACAAATAAAACTACCATATGACCCAGGAATCCCACTACTGGGCATATACCCTGAGAAAACCAAAATTCAAAAAGAGTCATGAACCAAAATATTCATTGCAGCACTATTTACAATAACCTGGAGATGGAAACATCCTAAGTGCCCATGATTGGATGAATGGATAAAGAAGTTGTGGCACATATATACAATGGAATATTACTCAGCCATAAAAAGAAATGAAATTGAGCTATTTGTAATGAGGTGGATAGACTTAGAGCCTGTCATACAGAGTGAAGTAAGTCAGAAAGGAAAAGACAAATACCATATGCTAACACATATATATGGAATTTAAGAAAAAAATGTCATGAGGAACCTAGGGGTAAGACAGGAATAAAGACACAAACCTACTGGAGAACGGACTTGAGGATATGGGAAGGGGGAAGGGTGAATTGTGACAGGGCGGGACAGAGGCATGGACATATATACACTACCAAACGTAAGGTAGATAGCTAGTGGGAAGCAGCCGCATGGCACAGGGATATCAGCTTGGTGCTTTGTGACTGCCTGGAGGGGTGGGACAGTGAGGGTGGGAGGGAGAGAGACGCAAGAGGGAAGAGATATGAGAACATATGTATATGTATAACTGATTCACTTTGTTATAAAACAGAAACTAGCACACCATTGTAAAGCAATTATACCCCAATAAAGATGTTAAAAAAAAATTGTTTATCTTAAATGTATGGTTATGATTGCTCCAGTTTATCAGTACTAATATCTCAAAATAGACACTTTGTTCCATATAAGTAATTATTGAGATTTTTGATTTGAAGCAGTTGGACCTAAAAAGGGCTGAAAGTTCAACAGATCAAGAAACAGAGTCAGCATTCCATTGGCCTTGTCAGGTTTCAATTTCTTTGTATAATTCAAGCAGCTAATAGCTTTATGTTGTGTGTGAGAAAAGACCAAAAAAAAAAAGAAAAAAGAAAAAAGAAAAAAGTAAACCACACTTGCATAGTATTTCCAAAATTTTTCAGAACACCCATACATCCAGAAAGATGAATGTCTTTAGTTTCAGAGGGACAAGACAAGCTAGATAAATAAAAAGAGCATAGGACTGTTTATTTTTAGATACATATAAATCACATCTTAAGTGTGCAAACTGATTTTTAAGTTTAACGTAAGAACTTAGAGACCCTATGATAAACTATTTGACCGCTAAAAATTGACTATGAGAAATAGTATTTTAGGCCCCAAATTTCCCATAAAAGGAGCATGCACTGCTCTTTTACTGAGTCCTAAATGAGTACTGACTAAAGCGGGTGGCAGGAGCAGGGAGAAGAATGCTGATAGAAAAGGAACACAGTTTTCTCTAAGGCACAGATACCCTGGGAAACCAAGTGTGGGTATGGTATCAACTGCCTCCTGAGTGAGGACCACGTAAAATTACTATGACAATCCTTTCCTAGACCTGACATGAACTAAGTTTCCCACATGATAATCTTAATCTTCCCCCCCAAAACAAAACATATTTCTGTAATAATGAATAGTTTGTTTATGTGTTTCTTAACATCTAGCCTTATTTCATAGAAGATGTTAGGTAGTCAAAGTACTCAGTTGTAGACCAAAGTAGAGCATGTAGAAAGCACAAAACACCATTGTACAAATGAGCATAAAACCACCCTGCTTAAATTCTTTAATCCATTCCACGCTGATAATACTCACCAACCTCCCCATGCTGAACTACAATCGTTAATTACCAATGTCCATTTTTGTAGTTTTAAATGGAAAAATGGTTATCTTCTTAAATATTTGTAAAACTATAAACAAAGTGGCTTAAATACAAAGTATTAAGGCTATTCTTTGGCTCTTAGGGTAAATGGATTATGGACTCAGAACACCTATCACACTGTAAGTCACAAATCCTGAATTTTGGCTGCCATTAAAATGTCCCTTTGTGCTATTCACTTTAATTTCCCATATGAATAATGCATAGTAGGCTTTAGAAAATGAAAATAACATTAATAATGACAGGGAGTGTCTGAATTCTGCCAGACATCGAGAATCTTAATTATATCAGAACACTACTTCATTAATACTGAAAATATATATTTAGTACTTTGTTTAGAATTTATAATAAATTAGTCTCTATTAATTAATTATTATTTAGAAAATGATATGTTCTTCTCCAAACAGAGAACATAAACTGTGCACTTACATTGGCAAAATTGCTATCAAAATATTAAAGAAGTTCAATACATTTAATCAAATATTTGGTCTGAGTTTTCTATCATGGTGAATGAATGTGTGTATGTATGTTTGTGTATGTATTTATGGGCTTCAATATCATACAGTTTGATATCAAACTGTTATCAAATAGATTTATGAGAAGGTGTGACCCATAACTAGAATAATTTGTTACCCTGGTTTGATCTCCATAGAGACATTACAATTCTTTTATTTTTATGTGGGTAAAGGTGGATCAAAATATCTTTTTATGTATAAACATAATCTTAATCATGTTAACTACTACAATGGGGTGAAGAAGTTATGGACAAGGACCAAATTATAACCTCTGTTTGATTTAATATAACCAGTTTATAGTGACAAAATATTTTAACACTGATATAACTCCAGAATAATTAGACTTGATAAGACATTTGTTTTATTACCTTCTTCAGCATATTTCTAAACATATAGGTATAACAGTTAAAGAACTATTAGTAATATTTAAATAGCTAATCACTACTGCAAAAGTGACAATGTGATACACTAAAATGTAATGGTTGTAAGTAAAGTTCACTTCCAAATCCATTTTGTGTCTTTTTGTGGTTTGTTTTTATCTACACTCTTTTTCTTTAGTCTAAATATATTCCTCATGATCCTTCCTTTTATCTTTGTCTCCCTTAACTCTGGATGTGTGTTTTACTTTCTTTATACCTTTATCTTATCACTTGATTATTTCCACAACTTTTCTATACCTTTCTCTTGCTCATTCTCTCTTAATACCAGTTGTTCTCAAATTTAATGTTACTAGCCATACATGTTTAATGAAAACAAGTCTGTAGGTTTACTGAGAATAATTAATCTTATGCATTTTGAAGAAGAAGTAATCTAGCACTTTGTAGATTGTAGTGGATGGATAAGCTCGACTTTTCCCCTAATAACATTTTCTCCAATTACTTGCAAGATATTAATTGAGACTAGTAGCAGATTATTCCAAAGGTACTCAAACTCAACATATCAAAATTGGAACACCATACCCTTCCATTTCATTCTTTATTTCTTATCCTTTTTGCCGGTATTATTGTATATCCAGGTACACAATTTAAGAGACTTAGGTCCATCTTTAACAACTTTCCTCGTTTACTACATTTAATCATTACCAAGGTTTTAATATGTCTTTTTTCTTTCCATTTCAATAGCATTGCCTTAGCAGTACCCTCTTCATCACTAGAATAAATTATTACACTTACTTTTTCAATATTAATTCCCTTCAATGTCTACTAGTTTTCAATTTAATCTTTACACCACACTGTCATTCTAAGGTATAGATGTGCCTCACTCTCCCCAATAATAATAGTAACAGTAGATAGTCTTTTGTCTTAGTAGATAACAAGCTATTCTAAGTGTTCTACATGTGTTTGTATGATTTAATCTTCCATGTGGTCCTACAAAGCAAGTGCTGTTACTTTTGGGTGGGTCAAAAAGTACCTTCGGTTGTTTAAGTAAAAATAAAAGACACATTTTTCATTTTCATCAAGAACTTTATCGAACAGTATATCTACATTTTTGTTCCACTACCTGCTGTCATTTCTCAGGCAACTTCATAATTCCATCTTCCCAAAACTTTTTCTTTTTGAACAAAGAACAGTTCCAGATGCTTTTCACAGTCTTTAGGGAGTTGATTTTTTTCCCTTAAGAGAATCTTGTAAAGACTGAAATAAATGGAAATCTGAAGGTGCAATGTGTGGTGAATATGGTGGATGAATCAGAACTTCCCAGCCAAGCTGTAACAGTTTTTGCTTGTCATCAAAGAAACCTGCAGTCTTGTGTTATCCTGATGGAAGATTATGTTTTCTGAGCAGAAGCAAGAAAAATTACAATCCTGCAGCTTGCAGAACGAAAACAATAATCACAGAAAGATAGGCAAAAGGAAAAGGTAGAGGATTATGTCCCAGATGAAGGAACAAGATAAAATCCCAGAAAAACAATTAAATGAAGTGGAGATAGGCAATCTTCCAGTAAAAGAATTCAGAATAATGATAGTGAAGATGATCCAGGACCTTGGAAAAAAGAATGGAAGCAACAATGGAGAAGATGCAAGCAATGTTTAACAAAGACCTAGAAGAATTAAAGAACAAACAGAGATGAACAATACAATAATTTAAATGAAAACTACACTAGAAGGAATCAATAGCAGAATAACTGAGGCAGAAGAATGGATAAGTGACCTGGAAGACAGAATAGTGGAATCACTGCTGCAGAACAGAATAAAGAAAAAAGAATGAAAAGAAATGAAGTCAGTCTAAGGGGCCTCTGGGACAACATTAAACACACCAACATTCTCATGATAGAGGTCCCAGAAGGAGAAGAGAGAGAGAAAGGACCCAGGAAAATATTTGAAAAGATTATAGTTGAAAACTTCTCTAACATGGGAAAGGAAATAACCAGCCAAGTCCAGGAAGTACAGAGAGTTCCAAGCAGGATAAACCCAAAGAGGAACATGCCAAGACACATAGTAATCAAATTGACAAAAATTAAAGGCAATGAAAAAAGATTAAAAGCAACAAGGGAAAAACAACAAATAACATACAGGGGAACTCCCATAAGGTTAAGAGCTGATTTCTCAGCAGAAGCTCTGCAAGTGAGAAGGGGTGGCACAATATAGTTAAAGTGATGAAAGGGAAAAACCTACAACCAAGAATACTCTACCCAGCAAGGCTCTCATTCAGATTTGATGAAAAGTCAAAAGCTTTACAGACAAGCAAAAGTTAAGAGAATTCAGCATCATCAGACCAGCTTTGCAATGAATGCTAAAGGAGCACCTCTAGGCAGAAAAGAGACTAGCAACTTAAAACAACCTTGTACGTATATAGACTGCTATATCAAAACCTCATGGGAACAGCAAACCCAAAAACTACAATAGATACACAAGCAAAAAAGAAAGAAAAAAACAACCCAAACACAACACTAAAGATGGTCATCAGACTACAAGAGAAGAGAACAAAAGAGGAAGGAAGGAAAAAAGACCTACAAAAACAAACCCAAAACAAATAAGAAAATGGGAATAGGAACACACATATCAATAATTACCTTAAATGTAAATGGATTAAATGTACCAACCAAAAGACATAGACTGGCTGAAAGGATACAAAAACAAGACCCATATATATGCTGTCAACAAGAGACAAACCTCAGACCTAGGGACACATACAGGCTGAAAGCAAGGGGATGGAGGAAGGTATTCCATGCAACTGGTAACCAAAAGAAAGCTGGAGCAGCAATACTCATATCAGACAAAACAGACTTAAAAATAAAGACTCTTATAAGAGAAAAAGAAGGACAATGTGTAACAATCAAGTGATCAATCCAAGAAGATATAACAATTATAAACATATATGCACCCAACATAGTAACACCTCAATATATAAGGCATATACTAACAGCCATTAAGGGGGAAATCAACAGCAACACAATAATAGTGGTGGACATTAACACCCCACTTTCATCAATGGACAGAAAATCAATAAGGAAATGCAGACTTTAAATGACACATTAGACTAGATGGACTTAATTCATATTTATAGAGCACTCTATCCAAAAGCAGAAAAATAAACATTTGCCTCAAGTGCTCTTGGAACTTTCTCCAGGACTGACCACATCCTGGGCCACAAAGCGAGCTTTGGTAAATTTAAGAAAATTGAAATCATATCAAGCATCTTTTCCTATCACAATGCTCTGAGATTAGAAATAAACTTCAAGAAAAAAAAAACTTTAAAAAAACACAAACATGTGGAGGCTAAACAATATGTTACTAAACAACTAACAGATCACTGAAGAAATCAAAAAATACCTAGAGGCAAATGAAAATGAAAGCACAATGATCCAAAACCTATGAGATGCAGCAAAAGCAGTTCTAAGAGGAAAGTACAGCAGTACAATCTTACGTCAGGAAACAAGAAAAATCTCAAACAAACAATGTAACCTTACATCTAAAGCAGCTAGAGAAAGAAAAATAAACAAAACCTAAGGTTAGTAGAAAGAAAGAAATCATAAAGATCAGAGCAGAAATAAATGAAATAGAGACAAAGAAGACAATAGCAAAGAACAATGAAACTAAAAGCTGATTCTTTGAAAAGATCAACAAAATTGATAAACCTTTAGCCAGACTCATCAAGAAAAAAAAGGAAGAGGACTCATATCAAAATTAGAAATAATAAAGGAGAAGTTACAACTGACACCACAGAAATACAAAGCATCATAAGAGACTACTATATGCAACTGTATGCCAATAAAATGGACAACTTGGAAGAAATGGACAAATTCTTAGAAAGGTAGAGTCTCCCAAGACTGAACCAGGAAATATTGGAAAATATGAACAGTCCAATCACAAGCACTGAAATTGAAACTGCAATATAAAAACTCCCAACAAACAAAAGTCCAGGACCTGATGGCTTCACAGGTGAATTCTATCAAACATTTAGAGAAGAGCTAACACCTATCCTTCTGAAACTGTTCCAAAACAATTACAGAGAAAGGAAAACTCCCAAACTCATTCTATGAGGCCACCATCACCCTGATACCAAAACCAGGCAAAGATACCACTAAAAAAGAAAATTACAGGCCAACGTCACTGATTAATATAGGTGCAAAAATCCTTAGGAAAATACTAGCAATTGGAATCCAACAATATATTAGAGGATTATACACCATGATCAAGTGGGACTTATCCCAGGGATGCAAGGATTTTTCTATATCCACAGATAAATGAGTGTGATAAACCACATCAATAAACTGAAGAATAAAACCATATGATCATCTCAATAAATGCAGAAAAATCTTTTGACAAAATTCAATACTCATTTATGATGAAAACTCTCCAGAAAGTGGGCATAGAGGGAACCTACCTCAACATAATAAAGGACATATATGACAAACCTATAACTAGCATCATATTCAATGGTGAAAAGCTGAAAGCATTTCCTCTAAGATCAGGAACAAGACAAGGAGGCCCACTCTCACCACTTTTATTCAAAGTATTTTTTGGAGTCCTAGCTACAGCAATCAGAGAAGAAAAAGAAATAAAAGGAATCCAAATTGGAAAATAAGAAGTTAAACTGTCACTGTTTGCAGAGGACATGATAATATATATGGAAAATCCTGAAGGTGCAACCAGAAAACTACTAGAGCTCATCAATGAAGCTGGTAAAATTGCAGGTTACAAAATTAATACACAGAAATCTGTTGCATTTCTATACACTAACAATGAAAGATCAGAAAGAGAAATTCAAGAAACAATCCCATTTACCACTGCATCAAAAAGAATAAAATACCTAGGAATGAAGCTACCTAAGGTGACAAAAGACCTGTACTCTGAAAACTACAAGACACTGATGAAAGAAATTCAAGAAGACACAAACAGATGGAAAGATATACCATGTTCTTGGATTGGAAGAATAAATATTGTCAAAATGACTCTACTGCCCAAGGCAATCAATAGATTCTATGCAATCCCTATCAAATTACCAATGACATTTTTCACGGAATTAGAGTAAAAAAATCTTACAATTTACATGGAGACACAAAAGACCCTGAATAGCCAAAGCAATCTTGAGAAAGAAAAGTGGAGCTGGAGGAATCAGGCTCTCTGACTTCAGACTATACTACAAAGCTATAGTCATCAAAATAGTATGGTACTGGCACAGAAATAAAACTATAGATCAATAGAACAGGATAGAAAGCCCAGAAATAAACTCACACACCCATGGTCAATTAATCTATGACAAAGGAGGCAAGACTATATAATGCCGGGAAGATAGTTTCTTCAACAAATGGTGCTGGGAAAACTGGACAGCTACAATGTTAAAAAAAATGAAATTAGATCATTCTTTAACACCATACACAAAAGTAAACTCAGAATGGATTAAAGACCTAAATATGAGACTGGACAATATAAAACTCATAGAGGAAAACATAGGCAGAACATTGTCTGACATAAATCGCAGCAATGTCTTTTCTGATCTGTCTCCCTGAGTAATGGAAATAAAAACAAAAGTAAACAAATGGGACCTCATTAAACTCAAAAGATTTGTACAGCAAAGGAAACCATAAACAAAACGAAAAGACCGCCTATAGATTGGGAGAAAATACTTGCAAATGATGTGACAGACAAGGGATTATCTCCAAAATTTACAAACAATTCATGCAGCTTAATATCATCAAACAAACAACTCAATCAAAAAGTGGGCAGAAGACCTAAATAGACATTTTTTCCAAGATAGACATACAGATGGTCAGGAGGCACATGAAAAGATGTTCAACATTGTTAATGATTAGAGAAATGAAAATCAAAACTACAATGAGGTATCACCTCACACAAGTCAAAATGGCTATCATCAAAAAATCCACAAACAATAAATGCTGGAGAGGGTGTGGAGAGAAGGGAACCCTCCTACACTGTTGGTGGGAATCTAAATTGGTACAGTCACTCTAGAGAACAGTATGGACATTCCTTAACAAACTAAAAATAGAGCTACCATATGACCCTGCAATTCCATTCCTGGACATATATCCAGAGAAAAACATGGTCCAAAAAGATACATGCCCCCCCAATGTTCATTGTAGTACTGTTTACAATAACCAAGACATGGAAGCAACCAAAATGTACATTGACAGAGGAATAGATAAAGAAGATGTGTTACATATATAACATGGAATATTATTCAGTTGTAAAAAAAAGAATGAAATAATGCCATTTGCAACAACAAGGATAGACCTAAAGATTGTCATACTGAGTGAGGTAAGTCAGACAGAAAGAGAAATATGTGATGTCAGTTATATGTGGAATATAAAAAGAAATGATACAAATGAACGTTTCTGCAGAACAGAAGCAGGCTCACAGACTTAGAGAACAAACTTATGGTTACTGGGGTGGGGGGAAGAGTGGAGGGAAAGGATAGTTAGGGAGTTTGGGATTGACATGTACACACTGCTATATTTTAAAAGGATAACCAACAAGGACATACTGTATAGGACAGGGAACTCTGTTCAATATAATGTGGCAGGCTGGATGGGAGGGTAGTCTGGGGAAGATGAATATATGTATATGTATGACTGAGGCCTTTTGCTGTGTACCTGAAACTATCACAACATTGTTAATCATATATACTCCAATATAAAATAAAAAGTTAAAAAAAAAAAGATTATGCATTTTCTGTTGACTCATTCTGGATGCTTTTTGTTGAGTGCCACTTTCAGCTGGTCTAATTGGGAGCAGTACTTGTTGGAATTAATCGTTTGATTTTCCTCAAGGAGTTCATAATAGAGGACTCCCTTCCAATCCCACCATATACACAACATCACCTTCTTTGGATGAAGACTGGCCTTTGGTGTAGTTGGTGGTAGTTCATTTTGCTTGCCCTATGATCCCTTCTGTTCCACATTGTTTTACAGTATCCACTTTTCATCACCTATCACAATTTGTTTTAAAAATGGAACATTTCCTTACGTTTCAGTAGATAATAGCATGTGAAAATATAGTCACGAGGTTTTTATCACTTTTTTATGTGGAACCCAAACATCAAAGTGATTCACATAACCAAGCTGGTGCAAATGATTTTCAAAAATTCTTTTGGATATTTTGAGTATGTCAGCTATCTCCCATGTGGTACAACATTGATTGTTCTCAATTATTGTTTCAATTTTATTGCTATCAACTTTAACTGGTCTACCTGACAATGGAGCATAGTCCAGCCAGAAATCTCCAGCATGAAACTTCAAAAACCACTTTTGACACATTTAATCAGTCACAGCACCTTCTCCATACACTGCACAAATATTTTTCTTCCGTCTTCAATATTAAAATGGCTATACAAAAATTCACCAACTTTGATAAGTCTTTTTTTAAATGCATTGTTGATATGACAGCTCTCACATACAATCTAACAAAATTTTATCGAATGAAGCTAAAGACAACTAAGTACTACTAGAGCCATGTTATGAAAAACAAAAAAAAAAATTTTGGCCCACCCAATGCCATGTTATATGACAAATTGTCTGACATAAAAGAACTTTTAAGTTAGACAAAAGATTATTTCCAATTTCTCCTTTTCATTATGGAAATACAATTAACATATAACTTTGTGTTGATTTGGAACTCTTGTATGTTGTAATATGATTACAACATAATCTAGCTAATGCCTTCATTACATTACATAACTTATTTCATTTTTATGGCAAGAACATTTAGGATCTAACCTCAGCAACTTTCAAGTATATTTTACAGTATTCTTAACTATAATCACCATATTGTACATTAAATCCCCAGAAATGACTTAACTTTTAAAACAACTGTGTATGTTTTGACCAAAATCTCCCCAATTTTCCCACAGTCTCATCCCCTGGTAACCACTATTCTACTCCCTGTTTCTAAGAATTCAGCTGTTTTAGATTCCACATATAAAAGATATCAAACAACATTTGTCTTCTCTGTTTTATTTTGCTTAGCATAAAGCCCTCAGGTTTCATCTACATTGTCCAAAATGGTAGGATTTCTTTCTTTCTCATAGCTGAATAATATCATGTATGTATATATACATATATATATATATATATATATATATATATATATATATATATATATATATACATATACATTTTAACAATATTAATTCTTCTGTTCAATGAACATGAAATATATTTCCATTTGTTTACATCTTCTTCAATTTCTTTCATCAAAATCTTCTGGTTTTATTGTATAGATCTTTCACTTACTTGGTTAAATTTATTTCTAAGTACTTTGTTGTTTTTCATGCCATTGTAAATGGGATTTTTTTTCTTTATTTCACTTTCTGATTGTTTGTTTTTAGTGCATAGAAACACAATGAAGAGTAAAGAGATTGAATCAGTAATTAAAAACCTCCCAACAATGAAATCCCAGGACCATATGGCCTTATAGGTGAATTCTACCAAGCATTTAAAGAAAAATTAATGCCAATTCTTCTCAAATTCTTCCAAAATTTGAAGAGGAGGGGACATTCCCAAGTTTATTTTATGAGGCCAGCATTATCCTGATACAAAGCCTGATAGGGACATTACAAGAAAAGAAAACTAAAGACTAATATTCCCAATGAATAAAAATGCAAAATTTCTCAACAAAGTATTAGCAACCAAATTCAACAACATATTAAAAAGATAATACACCATGATCAGTTGAGATTTATTCCTGGGATTCAAGGATGGTTCAACATGAATAAATCAATAAATGTGATATGTCACTTTAATCATATGAAAGATAAAAATCATATTATCATCTCAATAAATGTAGAAAAAGCATTTGACAAAATACAACATTCTTTCATGATAAAAACTTTCAGCAAATTGGTTATAAAAGGAGCACACCTCAACATAATACAGGCCATATATGACAAACCCACAACTAACATAATTAATGGTGAAATATTGAAAGCTTTTCCTCTAAGATCAGGAACAAGACAAGTGTGCCCACTCACACCACTCTTTTTTTTATATATATAAAATATTTATTTAAAATATGACAAGGAAGTTGGTAGAAGATAGAAAATAAGAACCAACTGTAAGGAAAGAAACCACTGATACATGCAATGGCATAGATGCATCTCAAAAACATTAACTTCAGTGAGAGAAGCCAACAGTCTACTGACTGTATAGTTTCACATACAGAGAACCCTAAAAATGGCAAGAGTATAGGGAAATAAATTTGGTTGTAGTTACCAGGGACCTGGGCAAGGAAGGGTATTTCCTGCAAAGGGGGCACAGCCAAACTTTTTGGACCATGGAAATCTTGATTGTAGTGTGGACTACACTACTGTATATATTAATCTAAATTAACCAAATTGTGCACTTAAAATTTGTGTATTTAATGTAAATTATAGCTTAATAAAGATGATTGAAAAGGAACTAAGTAGAATGTTTCAGGGTTATGTATGCATAACTTAATATATGTCTTCTTTTTGGGTTTTATTAAAATATCAAATCTTAAGATTCCAACATAAGTCTAACTTTTATATTATGTTAGTAGAAATTTCTTCTTTTTGATCTTCCATTACCTACTGTTAACTTTCTTTTGTGCAAATATTGAATTTATGATGTTGGAATCATTTAGATGAACTCATCACATTTCTTTACTTTCTCTACCTTGAACTGACACCACATTTGTTTTTGTATTGCTTCTTTTGTTTTTTTTAACCTCTCTGTGCCTCAGTTTATTCTTTTTTTTTTATCACAGCACTTTATTTATTTATTTATTTTTATTTTAACATCTTTATTGGAGTATAATTGCTTAC
This sequence comes from Lipotes vexillifer, assembly GCF_000442215.2. Taxonomy (NCBI): domain Eukaryota; kingdom Metazoa; phylum Chordata; class Mammalia; order Artiodactyla; family Lipotidae; genus Lipotes; species Lipotes vexillifer. The sequence continues at coordinate 1,066,690 of NW_006783488.1, forward strand.
AATGGTGTGTTAGTTTCTGCTAACAAAGACTCGCACCACTCTTGTTCAACATGAACTGAAAGTCCTAGCTAGAGCAATCAGGCAATATAAAAAATAAAAGTCATCCAAATCAGAAAGGAAGAAGTAAAATTGTCTCTGTATGATCTTATATATAGAAAATGATAAAGACTCAATCAAAAAATTTTGGAACTAATCAACAAATTCAATCAACTTACATAATATAAAATCATCCAGTTATTCTTTTTTTTTTTTTTTTTTTTTAAACTGCAGGTCTTGGTGACTTGTTCTTATTAATTAATTAATTAATTATTGCTGTGTTGGGTCTTCGTTTCTGTGCGAGGGCTTTCTCTATTTGTGGCAAATGGGGACCACTCTTCATTGCAGTGCGTGGGCCTCTCACTATCGCGGCCTCTCTTGTTGCGGAACACAGGCTCCAGACACACAGGCTCAGTAGTTGTGGCTCACGGGCCTAGCTGCTCCACGGCATGTGGGATCCTCCCAGACCAGGGCTTGAACCCGTGTCCCCTGCATTAGCAGGCAGACTCCCAACCACTGTGCCACCAGGGAAGCCCCATCCAGTTATTCTTAAATGTTCAACTTATCATACAGCTAGCACTTAATAAGCTTATGTACAGATGATAATCATTTTGAATATATGCTGATGACAATCCAGATATCTATGATATAGGTTTTTTGCACAATAATTTGCAACTTATTTTTATCTACAAAAGTTCTTTATAACTCCTGCTCTAGTAAGGGGTTACCATAGATTCAGAAGAAGTCAAATAATACTTGCAGCTGGTAAATCTTATTATAATAAACCCAATTTTTGTAAGATGAAAGTTATCATTACATTAACATCAGAAGTTTTTTAAACTATTGTTTCACTGATTGTTTCACCATTTTTTTTTACTCATATAGTCAGCTGATTCTGGTGACATTACTGCATCAAATAACATATTTTTGAATTTTTTTTCTTTCATACTTATGTTCACAAATTTTGACATATCTTCAGCTATGTGGATTTATACACTAATAATTTTCTTTTCATTCTTTGGTCGAATGACTATTTTAAATGTAAATCTGCATCAGTATCATAAGTAGTAAAGCAGTATAATTTTTACCTTAAAAATGTTCGTGTGTGTGTGTGTGTGTGTGTGTGTGTGTGTGTATACATATGAAATTGATGGTGGAATAGCTTGTTTTAAACAAATCTCACACTAACAGTGATACATTCTGGAAATAATTTTTTAAAAAGTTAATACTGAAGTTACTAAAAAGTGACAAAATCCATGTAGATGCTATAAGGGATTTGACCCATGACATAGGACCCACTTTGGGTAAGATCAAGTTCCCTATGAGGTTACTTTTTTGCCTATCTAGAGCTGGGTGGTTAGAATTTTAAAGTGGGCTGAGGATTTGAATAGAGGTTTCTCTAAAGAACGTATCAAATCAACAACAAGTACATAAAAAGATGCTGAATGTCACTAATGATCAGAGACATGCAAATAAAAACCACAATGAGACATTACCTCACACTTGTCAGAATGGCTATTATCAAAAAAAAAAAAAAATCAAAAGACAGCAAGTGTTGGTGTGGATGTGGAAAAACTGAAACCCTTGCCCACTGCTGGGGGAAATGCAAAATGATACAGCCACTGTGACAAACAATATATTTTTTCAAGAAATTAAAAATATAACTATTATATGACCCAGCCATCCCACTTCTGGATATTATCCAAAAGAACTGGATTCAGAATTTTGAAGAGATATTACCACTACTATGTTTATTTAAGCACTGTTCACAATAGCCAAGCTATGGAAACAACTTAAATATCCATCAACAGAAGAACAGATACAGAAAATGTGGTATATAAATACAATAGAATATTATTCAGCATTTTTTTTTTCTTTTTGGAGTACGTGTGCCTCTCACTGTTGTGGCCTCTCCCGTTGCAGAGAACAGGCTCCAGATGCACAGGCTCAGCGGCCATGGTTCACGGGCTCAGCCGCTCCACGGCATGTGGGATCTTCCCAGACCAGGGCACGAACCCACGTCCCCTACATCGGCAGGTGGACTCTCAACCACTGTGCCACCAGAGAAGCCCTCAGCCTTTTCTTTTTTTTTTTTTTTTTACATTTTTATTGGAGGATAATTGCTTTACAATGTTGTTTAGTTTCTGCTATATAACAAAGTGAATCATCTATACATATACATATATCCCCATATCCCCTCCCTCTTGCATCTTCCTCCCACCCTCCCTATCCCACCCCTCTGGTGGTCACAAAGTACCTGTGCTATGCAGCTGCTTCCCACTAGCAGCCTTTTAAAGGAAGGAAGATCTACATATGCAACAACATGGATGAATCTTGAGGATATTATGTAAGTGAAATAAGCCAGTCACAGAAAGATAAATACCTATATGAACATTCTAAAGTTGTCAAATCTATAAAATCAGAGAATGTGATAGTGGTTGCCAGGAGTTGAGGGAAGGGAGAAATGGGGATTTACTGATCAACAGGCATAAAGTTATGCTTAAGCAAAATGAGTAAGTTCTAGAGATCTGTACAACATTGTATCTATAGTCAACAATAATATATTGTACACTTAACTTTTTCTTAAGAGGGTCGATCTCATGTTAAGTGTTCTTACAATAATAAAATCCAATTAAAAAATAGTTTTCCAGAATGGATTAAAAGAAATGCCATCCCTCAATATGCAGGTTATTACTGAAGAGACATAGGTTAAAAGCAACAGAGGATAAAATGTATACCATGCAAATACAAAGATTGAAGTAGCTATGTTAATATCAGACTATGTGAACTAAGGACAAGAGGTATTATCAGAGACAAAACAGGACATTTCATAATTATCAATTGGTTAATTTACTAGAATTACCAAGTAAATATGTAATCACCTAATCAAAATACAGGTTTGATGTTTGGATAGGCAAATACATAAATAGAAGAGAAGAAAGTGTCCAGATAGAGAAGTACAACTATACAGATAATACAGGAATCAGGGAAATTCTATGGGAAAAAATATATTTCCAACATATGATGTAAGAGCAACTGAATACATATATGGGAAACATGAATATGGTCTCCTGTCTCAAACCATGTAAAAATTAATTGTAGATGGATCAGAGATGTAAATATAAAAGTTACAGCTATAAAGCCTCTAGAAGAAAACATAAGGAGATATGTTTGAGTACTTGAAATATACAAAGATATATTAGAATATTAAAGCACTAAAAATTAAAAAATTCATTGCTAAAGATAACTTTTCCAATTTTTTTAAAATCTATTCATAAAAAGACATTGTTAAGAAATGAAAAGGCAGGTAAGCATCTTCAAGAGAATGAAAAGACAAGCCAAAGACCTGGAGAAATTATTTATAAAAGATACATCTGATAAAAGACTGTTATCCAAAATATACAAAAAACAACAACAAAAAAAAACACACACACACTTAAAAATCAACAATAAGGAAACAAACATCCAGATTAAAAAATGGGCTAAAGATCTTAACAAACACCTCACCACAGAAAATATATGGATGGCAAATAAGCATATGAAAAGACACTCCACATCATATATCATCAGGGAAACACAAATTAAAACAACGAATTAAAACCACTACACATCTATTAGAATGGCCAAAATTCAGAACACTGACAACACCAAATGTTGACAAGGACGTAGAGCACCAGAAACTCTCTTTCATTGCTGGTAGGAATACAAAATAGCACAGCCATTTTTGGAAGACAGTTAGCAATTCCTCACAAAAGTAGACATAATCTTACCATAGGATTCAGCAATTACACTTCTTTCCATTTACACAAAGGAGTTGAAAACATGTCCACCAAAAAACCCACACATAGATGTTAGTAGCAGACTTATTCATAATTAACCAAAACTTGAAAGCAAACAAGATGTCTTTCAGTAGGTGAATGGTTAAATAAATGATGATCCATCCAGAAAATGAAATATTATTCAATGTTAAAAATAAATGAGTTATTAAACCATGAAAAGACAGAACCTTAAATGCATATTACTAAGTGAAAGAAGGCAATCTGAAGAGGCTATATACTGTATGATTCCAAATATGTTGACACGTGGACAAGGCAAAACTATGGAGACAATTAAAAGATCAGGGATTACCAGGGATTAGGGGGAAGATCAAGGGGTGAATAAGGGGGAGGAAGGGATGAACAAGAGTATTTTGAGAGCAGTGAAACTATTCTGTATGATACTTCAATGGTGGATACATGTCATTATACATTTGTCCAAACCTATAGAATTTACAAAAGTGAGCTTTAATGTAAACTATGGAATTGGGTGATTACAGCATATTAATGTGGGTTCATCAATGGTAACAAACATCCCACTCTTAGGGAGGATGTTGATAATGGGGAAGATTATGCATGTATGAAGGCAGGGAGTCTATGAGAAATCTCTGTACCTTCCTCTCAATTTTCCTGTGAATCTAAAATTGCTCTAAAAAGTAAAGTCTTTTTTAAAAAGGTAAGCAACAGAATTAGAGAAAATATTTACAGTACAATATATAGAGCAAATGATTTATATCAAGAATTTATATGCAAAATATTGATTCTGAAATCTATAACAAAAAGAAAGACATATACACCCCAATTGGCAAAGCCTTGAATAGACATCATCAATAAACACATGAAAAGATATCCAACATCGTTAGTTATCAGTGAAATGCAGAAAAAACTACAATAAGATATAATTTCATTACTACCCTAAAGAAAGAAAACAGACAGATAATCATTGAATACTGGCAAATCTGTAGAACAAATGAAATTCTACATATTATACACAGATCTTCTAGATGTAAATATAGATATATGTATATATAAATACTGTCAAAGGGCTCTCCATTACCATTGTTCTTCATATATTTTTGTGTATGTGTATATATGTGGGTGTGTATGGTAATCAAGTAGACTATGAGTATGATGATGACCAAGCCATTTATCTAGATTTGATAATGATGATACTACCAGACCACAAACCTCATATATAGGCCTGGTGACAAGGTCTACACATCTCTGGACATTTTGGACTTGGAGCTGCAGAGACTGAATGGGACTTTGGGTTCTATTCCTTGGAGGAAGGTACATATGTTCTGTGTGCAAGAGGAAGATTTAAAAAGTTACTGATTGACAGAATATAAGATTTTGACAGAGACAATAATCTACATCACCAAATCTCTTTCC
>NW_006783488.1:1071955-1108902 GCF_000442215.2 Lipotes vexillifer
CTTGTATACCATTAAACAATAGTTCTCATCTTTTTTTTTTTAAGTTAGTTGGGATCAGGTGGCTGAGATCATTTCAATGGAATATGGATGCAAGTAAGTGAGACATCATTTTTATGCCACACTTTAACATCTCCCTGTGATTCTTTATACTTCGTTGATTATCTTGTTGCATGTAGATGATCTAGCATAGATTCCAATGCCCAAGAAATGGCAAAGCCATACAATGGAGGAACTGTGAGTCCCTGAATAATAGGGTGAAGCAGTTATTTCAGCGATCCCCAAAGGGCTACCATGTGAGCAAGAAAAAAACATTTATTATGCATTTTGTAAGTTTATATGCTAATAACTATGAAAAAATGTGAGGAATTTTATATTTCAGTTTTATTTTCACCTTTTATTAGGATTCATAGTTATGTTCCTTGTAGAAGATATACTTCCTTGTTATAAACTTCCTAACCTTTCAGGCATGAGAGAAGGAACATTATGATAAAAGCTATATACATATATAGCTGAGTATATGTATATATATACATATATAGCTGAGTATATGTATAGTTTATATATATAAACTGTATAATTATACAAAGATGCATATAGTCATCTATATAGCCTTGTGGTCTGCTCTTCTTTAAAACAAATATCAACTATTTTTTCATTTATTTATTTCTCATAGATAATCAATACTATCATATTTTTCATAGACAATAAAGACCTTACATAAAACTCAATACTCCCTTTATAAACCAAAGAAATGTTTGATTTAAATTGTACAACAAATGGAGAGTCTATCGAAGAGAAATTTCCATAGACAACTGTCAGTGACTATCTATGTACTATTTAGTGTTATGTTTTTTCTCAGATTTAAATGTACAAATTCTCACCAATTCTCCATACTCCAATCTATTTCTGTTATTTAAAAAACTTGTCAAAAACTGGTTTTACTAGCATCATATATTGTTGAATTTATAGAAATAATAGTGTCATCTCTATAGGAGCTCCCAAGGAGAATGTCAAATCCAAAGAAATTAGACTAGGCATGCTACTTTGTGCCAGATAATTTTTTAATCAGAGAAGACTCCAGAATGCAGCAACCTGCATTGACAGTCAAGTGGAAATGTGTTCTCAGGTAATATATGGTAGCTAAATTGGGGAGAAGCATCCACAAATTTGTGTCAGTGCCATTCTATGACTATGGTCAGCTTTAGAGTTAAGGAATTTTGCACCATAAGATAAATAGCTGTACATGTGTTACTTTGATCATGAAAAAAAAAAAATTGCAGTATGGGAAAGGTCTTAGGAAAAATAGATCTTGTACCAGAGGTTTGATAAAGGGGGCAGGGTAGCAGCTTTAGTTTATCCAGTGAAGAAGCTCGGGCTTCCCTGGTGGCACAGTGGTTGAGAGTCTGCCTGCTGATGCAGGGGATACGGGTTCGTGTCCCGGTCCGGGAAGATCCCACATGCAGCGGAGCGGCTGGGCCCATGAGCCACGGCCGCTGAGCCTGCACGTCCAGAGCCTGTGCTCCGCAATGAGAGAGGCCACAACAGTGAGAGGCCCGCGTACCGCAAAAGAAAAAGAAGCTCTAGTTCTTCTGAGAGGCATATCAATACATTTTCATGAAAAATGCAGGGAAAATTCATACACCTACTTTTGTCATCATAGTAAGTAATGAAATGTGTTAGTAACCAAAACATCCGTGAACCTGAAGATGAAAAGAACACAAAATGCCAAAATTGACATTTTAATTATTTTTATATCATTATTATAAAACATATTGTTTGAAATATAGTGACCAAATTGGTTGATTTTGCTTCTAACATTTATTAAAGGCCAGCATTGGAAGTGTTTAAGAAGATTAGAAAAGAAAAACTTTTATGTGCAAATCTATGTACAAGAGTTTGTATCTTCTGTTGCTATGACTACAGCCAGTGTGATTCACTCTGTAGTTGATTCTGACAGAATTTATGTCCATAAAGTCTACATTCCACTTCAAGTAGGAATAAGCCAGTTCATTTAGACATTGATCTCCAACAAAAATGCATAAACGAAGCTCTATGTTAAAAGTAAATACAATATTGAAACAAGAAGGGAGTACTTTCCATTGATCCATTTCAAAAGTTCTGGATTAATTTTAGGAAAATAATGAAGAAAACATAAGCATAGACTTTTATCATAGTAGTTGCAGCTATGGGGTACACTCAGCATGGACAGCTAGAGACAATTATTTTGAGAAGTGAAAAGACATCAGATAGTTAAAGAAAACAAAAAGAAAAGACGTTTCAAACTGATGTTTTTATTTCTCCTAAACCCATTATTTTTGTGAGAGCCATGACATTTGTTTTTGGCCTCCACTTCTACATTGCCTATAGCAATTTTTCAAACAGAGGAGTTGAAAGAAAATCCAAATTAAATGCTATGCTGAAAACTAAGAGGAAAAAAACATAAAATTCAAATTTAAAAAGAGGTATTTTTTTCCTGAATAATCTATGCTTGAACATCACTATCTAAATAAACCATAGGATATGTTAAAAATCAGGGTACTTGGCTGTAATACTCTATTCCTCCTAATCCACCTCTAAGTCAGAAAACTTCTAATTATTTTTTGCGCATTTTGAACTATAGAAGATTACCTCCGGAACATGTATTCTTAAGAAAATAGGCTATGTAAACAAATAAAAATATAAAACACGGTAAAATAATATTTTGACATTGTGGCTTATATAAATATTTTAATTGAGGAGGAAATTATATTGGGGCACATGCTTTAGCACAGTGTCATAGGCCAGCTTTAAATCAGTTTCCAAACATTTCCCTAAATTTGATATTAAAACCAGAATATGCTAGAAACTACATCACCCTATATGTCACCCTGGCAAATTAAAGTGGAAAAATGGGTCACTTACTCAGATAAATGTGGCCCAGAAGGCTATTTTAATGAGAAAAATGTTAGATCTTTGTCCTGTGTGTGGAGCTGCCAACATCAATCAATCTCGTTCAATAATGGCACCATTTCCTGTTAGTCTAAGGACAAGCCCCAAGTGGTATGATTTGACTGGAACTGGCTGCTCTTTGGCTCAGAACTGCTAAAGAGTTTGAAATTTTTCACACAATTCCAAAAAAATTCAATATGAGATATACAGCATAACTGCATAATACGGAAGATAGGGATTAAATGACTCACACAAATACCTGAAAGCTCTAGATGATCTTCCTTCTATCACTTGATGGCCATCAGTGACCTAACTTGAGTACAGAAATAATAGTGAAAATTACATGCAGTAAAGATCAAATGAAACAAGGCACACACAACATTTAGTACTTTGTTTCTCTTTCCTTTTTTCCCTCCTGCTCCTCTTCATCTTCCTCGTTCTAATTTTAGTACAAGTGAAGCTTATTCTGAGAAAGAATAGATGGTTTAGATTTAGGAAACATGTTAATAAGATGAACAAATCTAAGTTAAAGGAAATCATCATGATCATTTCAATATATTTTAAAATATATTAGACAACACCAAAGAAGATGTGGTACATATGTACAATGGAATATTATTCATGAATAAAAAGGAACGAAATTGGGTCATTTGTAGAGATGTGGATGGACCTAGACTGTCATACAGAGTGAAGTAAATCAGAAAAAAAAAAAATGTATATTAACGCATATATGTGGACTCTAGAAAAATGGTACAGATGAACTGGTTTGCAACGTAGAAATAGAGACAGATGTACAGAACAAACATATGGACACCAAGGGGGGTAAAGCGGGGGTGGGTTGTTGTGGGATGAATTGGGAGATTGGGATTGACATATATACACTGATATGTATAAAATAGATAACTAATAAGAACCTGCTGTATAAAAATAAAATAAAATTCAAAATCATTGTAAATAAATAAATAGACAAAATTCCTCACCCATTCTCTCATTAAAAAATAATGTAAATCTGAAGTAGGGAAAAAAGGCTTGTTCAATGTAATACAACATAAGATTTTCATAGCAACATATAATTTTAGATGAAGTAGTTAAATGCTGGTGACATTCCTAGTGTGCACAGTATATTTTACACAATTATAAATTCATGATTTCAGTCAGATGTTTGGCAAGTAAATGAGTCCTTAATAGGCAACTCTTTTCTGGAGATCACTATTTCCAGTCTCCAGTATTCTTCCTGAGATTCCTTCTACTCAATATTTCCTATTCACTGGAAGCAGATGACACTGTTTATTTCTTTATAAAGGAAATACCATCTCCTACATGACAAGTCTCTCCAGTTCTCTTTCAATCTGCCTGTGATCCCATAATCACATTTTCCCACCTATGTGTAATCTCACATCTGCATTCTTTCCAGGAATCTTGTTCCCTCTATGACATTTTCTTCTTTCTGTTGTAAACCAATCACTATTTACTCTCTCCTCCCCCATCCAAGCCTAAGTGTGCTATCACTCACTCCCCTTCTCTTTACACTAAGCCTCTCACCAATGTATCTCCCTCTTTTCATTTATAGTCAAGCTGCCCAAAATATAATCTGATATTTAATTATCATATTTTCCCACTCTTTTAAGGCACTTAAATCTGATTTCTAGGTTTATAACTGAGAGAGCTTCTACCATTGTTAGCAATCACTTGGTAATGCCAAAATTAATTAGATATTTTAATTCAATAAACTGACCAATCATTTTGTATTGGCCTCTTGGATATTACTTGTTTGTTCTGTTTCAATTGCTTCTGTCTGATGAAGTGCTCAACATCTAAATGTTAGTGTTCTATTTCTGGGAGGGGGGTAAAAGTGTCAGGGTAAACAGTTTCCTAACTCTCTAGATATTAAGCTGGTCCAGGCTCTTCTGAGGAATAATGCTAAAACTATTTCAGGCTACCTGAGTCCTTCTCAAGTACAACAATATGCCAGGACCCCCCAATTAGGAACCTACAAGTATAAACTGTCCCTGCTGAAACCCATTCATTCTTATTGTTTGAATAACACTCTATAGCTGTGAAACCAATAATCATTCTCTCCTTCCTGACACCAGATATACATATTGAATTCCCTACTCTCCATGTCTCTATGAATTCCAATGGGCACCTCAAAATCGGTATGAACTATAATTTTTTTTTGTAGATTTTGAAAACCTATTTTCAACCTTTTTTTTTCCCCGGTAATATCTCTGAAAAATATCATCTGACTCTGTTCTTTGTAAAAAGAGAAAAACACTATGTTTATTTTTCTTTTCCTCTTTGTTGTGATCATGCAGGTTTGGAAATGGTTTCCATATATATAAACAAGAAAGTAAATCATATAGATTCTTGTTTACCACTGTATTTTTGTTCACAGAATCACAGTATCTTTCATTTAGCATTGTAAAGGAGATTATTGAGTTCTGTTTAATTTTTTTTTTTTAAACTGTAGTTGGTATCTTATGTCCTTTTATTCTTGTTTCTACTCATTAACTCATATGTAATTATGCATAATAGGGTGCTTGATTATTTGTAACATGTTTACCCAAATGCTTAAATTTTTAATTGCTCCAATTGAAAATTTGACTCATTTGATGTGTATGTCTGTTTTTATTTACTTTGCTTGAACATAGTTTGTGTTGTCAAAACATATTTTTAACCCAATATTTTTTAATTATGTCTTTGACATTTGTTTTTTTTGTAAGTTTTGTTTCTTCTTTAAATAAAGCTTATTTTAATTTACTCTTTCTCCCATATGTATTCTCTCTTGTTATTTTCATCATTTTAGTCCAGGTTCTCTGCATTGTAGCAGTTTGTCTTGATTTATTCTTCACATCAGTATTCAATTTCCTCTTTCGCTTCTACTTTCTACTCCCGCAATGTGATGTTAACTCTGCCACCGAATTTTTAGTTAACTTTCAGTCTTTTATTTAGTTCAACCAGTTAACTTTTCATCTAACACTCTGTCTTTGAAATGCATTCTGTTTTGCATTTGTTTTTCATTTGCTTTCTATCTCAGTAATCACTTATAGCAACTCTTTGATACAGGCACCATGCGTGTCTTTTTGCTTTTTACTGACTATATCAGAAAGTTTTATAAAATTGTATTTTGCAGCTTATAAAATATTATTTTTACAAATATGTTTTGCCTCTAAGTTGTTAGCACAGTAAAAACTTTGTTTTGTTTTCCTCTTCTGCAGTATTTTTCTTCAATGTCATCTTATTTTTTAATCTCTTTAATCATCCTGAGATGATGAAAATTTCATTTAGTTTGCTTTGGCTTAAACAGTCTTTATTTTTAAAACTAATGTCTTTACTTTCTTTTTAACTAAAGTAGATGTCTTTTATAGACTACACTGTAATTTAGGTAAATCTTGTTCTTTGTTTTCATAAGTATTTCAGTAAAATGCTGGGAAATATTGTATCAAGGATGATAGTTAAACATGTTTTTATAAGTATTTGATGATAAAATGAATAAAAGTATCTCAATGTCATATATGAAACAGTTTATAAGGTTTTGGAAAATTCCATTAACTTTATAATGAAAACAAAAGCAGACATTCATTCAATAAATGTCATTTCATGTTTTTGGTAAGATATTCATGTTTTCCCTTTAACAGCTCTTTTGTACATTTTGATAATGTTGGGGTGAAGAGGAAAGTGGCCTTTTAATATAACCAGAGATCATCACCTTTCTCAATAAAATTTAAAATGTCTGCTTAATTTTAAAATACCGTGCAATTAAAGAAGCCTAATGGTCAGACAATTAATGTAAGAATATTTAAAATGCCTAAATTTGCTCAGGTATTGCTTCAATATAACTTATGTAATGAATTTATTGCCTTTTAAGTATCTCTGTATGAAAGAACCGATAAATTTTAAACTGTAAAATTTATAGAACATGATAGTTTGGTATAGCAGCTTGCCACCCCCTTTCACTAATTCTTTAAGCTAAAAGGATTCCCACTAAATTAATACTAAAACAATAGCAGTCTTTAGCATGTCATAGTGTTTTGTGTTTTCTTTCCATTGGTACAATGGAATAATTGTATTCAATATGAATAATAAATCTGTCCTATGTGTTTTCAAATGTTTGCCATGCATTCAGTTTTGATTTTTCAATACTTCTTTTAGTTGCACCATTATCCAAGCTTGACTAAATATAATTTCTTTTGACACTAAAACTACAGGTAAATTGTTGGTAATATAATTGTAATGCTAATACTTACACTACATGTATTGCTGTATTATAGTCAGTAGTAAAAGCATGTTGAAGTGTTGTGAAAACTCCTCATGCCAGCATTATGTTATGATCTTTGATAAGCTTTATTTTTAGATGAAAGTACTTTACAATACTGTATCAGCTATAATGAGCACCAGTAAACAAGCTGCTTTGCCAAGGGCAAATATAATTCCAAGCAATAAAATTGGATCTATAACACTGTATCTTATATTCTTCATTTCAGATTCATTAACTATTATGGAGATCAATCTCCTTGACACAGTACATTTCTAACCACATTTATGCCTGAGTATGTACTCATCAGTGTGTTTGAATGCCATAGCTAAAATGACAGGGTTTCCCCCTTGTTTTCTGATATTATACAAAATTTGAAAAGCAAGCCTTAAGCATTCTGACAAGCACATTTTTAGGATACATTTTTTCTCTCTGTATATATGCAGACATTTATGCACATCCTGTACATTTTGTGAATATGTTATTCATATGACAAAAATAACTTTACTTATGAAACATTTTAAAATTTAGGTAAAATCTCTGCTTTTAATAAACTATCCTTAAGTAGTAGTGTTCAGCAACATTAATATATTTTATTAGATAGATAGATAGATAGATGGATAGATAGAAATAAAATGAATTACTGGATTTATTACCTAAATGTTTTCCTACTGACAGCTTCCTAGAAAGGTCATTTATTAAAATTTATAAGGTTTCTTATAAGTACCGTCACCCAGTTATGATCTTTACAGCTCCAACATTATTTTCTTGACACAACATGTCACAATACATTAATTTTAAAGTACCAAGGAAGAATAAGATATCACCAAGGATAAGATGATATCAATGAAAAAATATGTAACAGGCAATTAAGACCATCAAACCCTATAGATTCTATTAGAGTTTTAAATGCCTGCTTTTTATAAAAATATTGAATACATAAACCAGAATTGTTCAAGTGTTTTCCCAGCCCTTCATTTCACTGGGATGAGGCTAACATCTAACACTTCCTTGGAAGAAAAGGAATGTCAATTTTGAGGAAGAGTAAGTGGTCACATGTGGCTTAAATACACCAATCTGACTGGTGTGTGAAGATATCTCATTGTAGTTTTGATGTGCATTTCTCTAATGATTAATGATGTTGAGCATTCTTTCATGTGTTTGTTGGTGGTCTGTATATCTTCTTTGGAGAAATGTCTATTTAGGTCTTCTGCCCATTTTTGGATTGGGTTGTTTGTTTTTTTGTTATTGAGCTGCATGTGCTGCTTGTAAATTTTGGAGATTAATCCTTTGTCAGTTGCTTCATTTGCAAATATTTTCTCCCATTCTGAGGGTTGTTTTTTGGTCTTGTTTATGGTTTCTTTTGCTATGCAAAGGCTTTGAAGTTTCATTAGGTCCCATTTGTTTATTTTTGTTTTTATTTCCATTTCTCTAGGAGGTGGGTCAGAAAGGATCTTGCTGTGATTTATGTCATAGAGTGTTCTGCCTATGTTTTCCTCTAAGTGTTTGATAATTTCTGGCCTTATATTTAGGTCTTTAATCCATTTTGAGTTTATTTTTTTGAGTGGTGTTAGGTAGTGATGTAATCTCATACTTTTATATGTAGCTGTCCAGTTTTTCCAGCACCACTTACTGAAGAGGTTGTCCTTGCTCCACCGTACATTCCTGCCTCCTTTATCAAAGCTAAGGTGACCATATGTGTGTGGGTTTATCTCTGGGCTTCCTATCCTGTTCCATTGATCTATCTTTCTGTTTTTGTGCCAGTACCATACTGTCTTAATTAGTGTAATATAGTCTGAAGTCAGGGAACCTGATCCCTCCAGCTCCCTTTTTCGTTCTCAAGATTGTTTTGGCTATTCAGGGTCTTTTGTGTTTCCATACAAATTGTGAAATTTTTTGTTCTAGTTCTGTGAAAAATGCCAGTGGTAGTTTGATAGGGATTGCATTGAATCTGTAGATTGCTTTGGGTAGTAGAGTCATTTTCACACTGTTGATTCTTCCAATCCAAGAACATGGTATATCTCTCCATCTATTTGTATCACCTTTAATTTCTTTCATCAGTGTCTTATAATTTTCTGCATACAGGTCTTTTGTCTCCTTAGGTAGGTTTATTCCTAGGTATTTTATTCTTTTTGTTGGAATGGTAAATGGGAGTGTTTTCTTGATTTCACTTTCAGATTTTTCATCATTAGTATATAGGATTGCCAGAGATTTCTGTGCATTAATTTTGTATCCTGCAACTTTACCAAATTCATTGATTAGCTCTAGTAGTTTTCTGGTAGCATCTTTAGGATTCTCTGTGTATAGTATCACATCATCTGCAAACAGTGACAGCTTAACTTCTTTTCTGATTTGGTTTCCTTTGATTTCCTTTTCTTCTCTGATTGCTGTGGCTAAAACATCCAAAACTATGTTGAATAAGAACAGTGAGAGTGAGCAACTTGTCTTGTTCCTGATCTTAGTGGAAATGCTTTCATTTTTTCACCATTGAGGATGATGTTGGCTATGGGTTTGTCATATATGGCCTGTATTATGTTGAGGAAATTTCCCTCTATGCCGACTTTCTGCAGGGATTTTATCATAAATGGGTATTGAATTTTGTCAAAAGCTTTCTCTGCATCTATTGAGATGATCATATGGTTTTTCTCCTTCAATTTGTTAATATGGTTTATCACATTGATTGATTTGCATATATTGAAGAATCCTTGGATTCCTGGAATAAACCCCACTTGATCATGGTGTATGATCCTTCTAATGTGCTGTTGAATTCTGTGTGCTAGTATTTTGTGGAGAATTGTTGATTCTTTGTTCATCAGTAATATTGGTCTGTAGTTTTTTCCTTTGTGACATCCTTGTCTGGTTTTGGTATCAAAGTGATGGTGGCCTCGTAGAATGAATTTGGGAGTATTCCTCTCTCTGCTATATTTTGGAAGAGTTTGAAAAGGATAGTTGTTAGCTCTTCTCTAAATGTTTGATAGAATTTACCTGTTGAGCCATATGATACTGGGGTTTTGTTGGTTGGAATACTTTTAATCACAGTTTCAATTTCAGTGCTTGTGATTGGTCTGTTCATATTTTCTATTTCTTCCTGATTCAGTCTTGGCAGTTTGTGCATTTCTAAGAATTTGTCCATTTCTTCCAGATTGTCCATTTTATTGGCATAGAGTTGCTTGTAGTAATCCCTCATGATTTTTTGTATTTCTGCAGTGTCAGTTGTTACTTCTCCTTTTTCATTTCTGATTCTATTGATTTGAGTCTTCTCCCTTTTTTTCTTGATGAGTCTGGCTAATGGTTTATCTATTTTGTTTATCTTCTCAAAGAACCAGCTTTTAGTTTTATTGATCTTTGCTATTGTTTCCTTCATTTCTTTTTCATTTATTTCTGATCTGATTTTTATGATTTCTTTCCTTCTGCTAACTCTGGGGTTTTTTTGTTCTTCTTTCTCTAATTGCTTGAGGTGCAAGGTTAGGTTGTTTATTCGAGATGTTTCCTGCTTCTTAAGGTGGGCTTGTATTGCTATAAACTTCCCTCTTAGAACTGCTTTTGCTGCATCCCATAGGTTTTGGGTCGTTGTATCTCCATTGTCATTTGTTTCTAGGTATTTTTTAATTTCCTCTTTGATTTCTTCAGTGATCACTTCGTTATTAAGTAGTGTATTGTTTAGCCTCCATGTGTTTGTATTTTTTACAGCTCTTTTCCTATAATTGATATCTAGTCTCATGGCGTTGTGGTCGGAAAAGATACTTGATACAATTTCAATTTTCTTAAATTTACCAAGGCTTGATTTGTGACCCAAGATATGATCTATCCTGGAGAATGTTCCATGAGCACTTGAGAAAAATGTGTATTCTGTTGTTTTTGGATGGAATGTCCTATAAATATCAATTAAGTCCATCTTGTTTAATGTATCATTTAAAGCTTGTGTTTCCTTATTTATTTTCATTTTGGATGATCTTTCCATTCGTTAAAGTGGGGTGTTAAAGTCCCTTACTATGAATGTGTTACTGTCGATTTCCCCTTTTATGGCTGTTAGTATTTGCCTTATGTATTGAGGTACTCCTATGTTGGGTGAATAAATATTTACAATTGTTATATCTTCTTCTTGGATCAATCCCTTGATCATTATGTGGTGTCCTTCTTTGTCTCTTGTAATAGTCTTTATTATAAAGTCTATTTTTTCTGATATGAGAATTGCTACTCCAGCTTTCTTTTGATTTCTATTTGCATGAAATACCTTTTTCCATCCATTTACTTTCAGTCTGTATGTGTCTCTAGGTCTGAAGTGGGTCTCTTGTACACAGCATTATTATGGGTCTTGTTTTTGTATCCATTCAGCCAATCTGTGTCTTTTGGTGGGAGCATTTAGTCCATTTACATGTAAGGTAATTATCAATATGTATGTTCCTATTCCCATTTTCTAAATTGTTTTGGCTTCGTTATTGTAGGTCTTTTCCTTCACTTGTACTTCTTACCTAGAGAAGTTCCTTTAGCATTCGTTGTAAAACTGGTTTGGTGGTACTGAACTCTCTCAACTTTTGCTTCTCTGTAAAGGTTTTAATTTCTCCATCAAATCTGAATTAGATTCTTTCTGGGTAGAGTAATATTGGTTGCAGGTTTTTCTCCTTCATCACTTTAAATATGTCCTGCCAGTCCCTTTTGGCTTGCAGAGTTTCTGCTGAAAGATCAGCTGTTAACCTTATGGGGATTCCCTTGTGTGTTATTTGTTGTTTTTCCCTTGCCGCTTTTAATATGCTTTCTTTGTATTTAATTTTTGACAGTTTGATTAATATGTGTCTTGGCGTATTTCTCCTTGGATTTACCCTGTATGGGACTCTCTGTGCTTCCTGGACTTGATTAATTATTTCCTTTCCCATATTATAGAAGTTTTCAACTATAATCTCTTCAAATATTTTCTCAGTCCCTTTCTTTTTCTCTTCTTCTTCTGGAACCCCTATAATTCAAATGTTGGTACGTTTAAAGTTGTCCCAGAGGTCTCTGAGACTGTCCTCAGTTCTTTTCATTCTTTTTTTCTTTATTCTGCTCTGCAGTAATTATTTCCACTATTTTATCTTCCAGGTCACTTATCTGTTCTTCTGTCTCAGTTATTCTGCTACTGATGCCATCTAGAGTATTTATCATTTCATTTATTGTGTTGTTCATCATTGTTTGTTTCATCTTTACTTCTTCTAGTTCCTTGTTGAATGTTTCTTACATTTTGTCTATTCTTTTTCCAAGATTTTTGTATCATCTTTACTATCATTATTCTGAATTCTTTTTCAGGTAGACTGCCTATTTCCTCTTCATTTGTTAGGTCTGGTGCGTTTTTATCTTGCTCCTTCATCTGCTGTGTGTTTTTCTGTCTTCTCATTTTGCTTCTCTTACTGTGTTTGGGGTCTCCTTTTTGCAGGCTGCAGGTTCATAGTTCCCGTTGTTTTTGGTGTCTGGCCCCAGTGGCTAAGGTTGTTTCAGTGGGTTGTGTAGGCTTCCTGGTGGGGGGGACTAGTGTCTGCGTTCTGGTGGATGAGGCTGGATCTTGTCTCTCTGTTGAGCGTGTCTATGTCTGGTGGTGTGTTTTGGGGTGTCTGTGGACTTATTATGATTTTAGGCAGCCTCTCTGCTAATGGGTGGGGATGTGTTCCTGTTTTGTTAGTTTTTTGGCGTAGGATGTCTAGCACTGTAGCTTGCTGGTCGTTGAGTGAAGTTGGGTGCTGGCATTGAGATGGAGATCTCTGGGAGATTTTCTTTGTTTAATATTATGTGGAGTTGGGAGGTCTCTTGTGTACCAGTGTCCTGAAGTTGGCTCTCCCACCTCAGAAGCACAGCACTGACTCCTGGCTGCAGCACCAAGAGCCTTTCCTCCACATGGCTCAGAATAAAAGGGAGAACAATTAGAAAGAAAGAATTAGTAGAAGTAGGAAGAAAGTAAGGAAGGAAGGAAGAAAGAAAGAGGAAAAGAAGGAAAGAAGGAAAGAAAGAAAGGAAGGAGGGAGGTAGGGGGTGATGGAGGGATGGTGTGAGGAAGGAAGGAAGGAAGAAAGGAGGGAAGGAAGGAATAAAGAAAGAAAGAAGGAAGATAAAGTAAAATTAAAATAGCATAAAATATAATAAAGTTATTAAATTAAAAAATAATTCCTAAGAAAAAGAATTAAAAAAAAAATGGACTGATAGAACCTTAGGACAAATGTGGAAACAAAGCTGTACAGACAAAATCTCATACAGAAACATACACATACACATTCACAAAAAGAAGAAAAGGGGAAAAAAATCATAAATCTTGCTCTCAAAGTCCACCTCCTCAATTTGGGATGATTCGTTGTCTAAAGGAGGGAAGGATGGAATGAAAGCAAGCAAGAAAGAAAGAAGATAAAGTAAAATAAAATAGAGTTATTAAAATTAAAATTAATTATTAAGAAATAAAGAAAATAAAAGAAAAAAAAAAGGACGGATAGAACCCTAGGACAAATGGTGGACGCAAAGATATACAGAAAGAAACTCACACAGAAGCATACACATACACACTCACAAAAAGAAGAAAAGGAGAAAAAATCTTAATTCTTGCTCTTAAAGTCCACCTCTTAATTTGGGATGATTCGTTGTCTATTCATGTATTCCACAGATGCAGGGTACATCAAGGTGATTGCGGAGATTTAATCTGCTGCTTCTGAGGCTGCTGGGAGAGATTTCCCTTTCTCTTCCTTGTTCTCACAGCTCCCAAGGACTCAGCTTTGGATTTGGCCCCGCCTCTGTGTGTAGGTCACGAGTGGGCGTCTGTTCTTCACTCAGACAGGACTGGGTTAAAGGAGCTGCCAATTTGGGGGCTCAGGCTCACTCAGGCCGGGGGGAGGGAGGGGCATGGAGTGCAGGGCCAGCCTGTGGCAGCAGAGGCCAGCGTGACGTTGCACCAGCCTGAGGCTCGCCATGCGTTCTCCCGGGGAGTTGTCCCTGGTTCCTGGGACCCTGGCAGTGGCAGGCTGCACATGCTCCCCATAAGGGAGGTGTGGATACTGACCTGTGCTCGCACACAGGTTTCTTGGCGGCTGCAGCAGCAGCCTTAGCGTCTCCTGCCCATCTCTGGGGTCTGCTCCTTCAGCCACGGCTCGTGCCTGTCTCTGGAGCTACTTCAAGTAGTGCTCTTAATCCACTCTCCTCGCGCACCAGGAAACAAAGAGGAAAGAAAAAGTCTCTTGCCTTTTCGGCAGCTCCAGACCTTTTCCAGGACTCCCTCCAGGCTAGCTGTCGTGCACTAACCCCTTCAGGCTGTGTTCACGCCGCCAACCCCAGTCCTCTCCCTGCGCTACGACCAAAGCTGGAGCCTCAGCTCACAGCCCCACCCGCCCCGGCGGGTGAGCAGACAAGCCTCTCAGGCTGGTGAGTGCCGGTCGGCACCGATCCTCTGTGCAGGAATCACTCCACTTTGCCATCTGCACACCTGTTGCTGTGCTCTCCTCCGTGGCTCCAAAGCTCCCCCATCCGCCACCTGCAGTCTCCGCCCGTGAAGGGGCTTCCTAGTGTGTGGAAACCTTTCCTCCTTCACAGCTCCCTTGCACTGGTGCAGGTTCTATCCCTATTCTTTTGTCTCTGTTTTATCTTTTTCTCTTTTGCGCTACTCAGGTATGTGGGGAGTTTCTTGCCTTTTGGGAGGTCTGAGGTCTTCTCCCAGTGTTCAGTAGGTGTTCTATAGGAGTTGTTCCACGTGTAGATGTATTTCTGGTGTATCTATGGGGAGGAAGGTGATCTCCACGTCTCACTCTTCCGCCATCTTCCCCTTGTCCAAAAGTTAGTCTTGCTATGGGATTTAAATGACTGGGATGTGCAACTAATACAGTTATGCTGGGTAGGCAAAGAAGCTCCTATCTGGCAAAAGATTCAGTTCATTTACAGAAACAAATACATAACATCCTGCATCATCTGGATCCTAGTAGATCCTGGGGAGCTCTTTGAATAGTAACAATAGCATCTGGTCAAAGCAGTACAGTTCCATTAGTCCCTCAGGGGGCTCAAATTTGATGAAGGTAATGCTGGAGCTGGAGTAAAGAAACAGAATACATGATTAGAAATTGCAGGAGGAAACGGGAAGTTGGTGGAAGAATAAGATGTGGAGATAAACTTCCTCCCCAAAGATACATCACAAATACATCTACACGTGGAACAACTCCTACAGAACACCTACTGAACGCGGGCAGAAGACCTCAGACCTCCCAAAAGACAAGAAACTCCCCACAAACCTGGGTAGGTCAAAAGAGAAAAAGATAAAACAGAGACAAAAGAATAGGGCTGGGACCTGCACCAGTGGGAGGGAGCTGTGAAGCAGGAAAGGTTTCCACATACTAGGAAGCTCCTTCACTGGTGGAGACGGGGAGTGGGGGGTGGGGGGAAGTTTTGGAGCCGCAGAGGAGAGCACAGCAACAGGGGTGTGGAGGGCAAAGTGGAGAGATTCCCGCACAAAGGATCGGTGCCGACCGACACTCACCAGCCCAAGAGGCTTGTCTGCTCAGCCAGGGTGGGTGGGGCTGGGAGCTGAGGCTCAGCTTTGGTCAGAGTGCAGAGAGGACTGGGGTTGGCGGCATGAACACAGCCTGCAGCGGGTTATTGCACCATGTCTAGCCAGGAGGGAATCCAGGGAAATGTCTGGACCTGCCGAAGAGGCCAGAGACTTTTTCTTCCCTCTTTGTTTCCTGGTATGTGAGGAGAGGGGATTAAGAGCACTGTTTGAAGTAGCTCCAGAATTGGGTGTGAGCCACAGCTATCAGCGCAGACCACAGAAATGAGCAGGAGACACTAAGGCTGCTGCTGCCACCAACAGAAAGCCTGTGTGCGAGCACAGGTCACTATCCAAACCCCCCTTCCAGGGAGCGTGTGCAGCCCGCCACTGCCAGGGTCCCAGGATCCAGGGACAACTTCACTGGGAAAACACTGAGGCACTGTGTGCCTCAGGCTGATGCAATGTCCCGCTGGCCTCTGCTGCCACAGGCTCACCCCGCATCCACATCCCTCCCTCCCTCTGGCCTGAATGAGCCAGAATCCCTGAATCAGCTACTCCTTTAACCCTGTCCTGTCTGAGTGAAGAACAGATGCCCTCCAGCGACCCACAAGCAGAGCCAGAGCCAAATAAAAAGCAGAGTCCCTGGAGCTGTACGAACAAAGAAGAGAAAGGGAAATCTCTCCCAGCAGCCCCAGAAGCAGTGGATTAAAGCTCCACAATCAACTTGACGTACCCTGCATCTGTGGAATACATGAATAGACAACGAATCATCCCAAATTGAGGAGGTGGACTTTGAGAGCAGGATTTATTATCTTTCCCCTTTTCCTCTTTTTGTGAGTGTGTGTGTGTATGCTTCTGTGTGAGATTTTGTCTGTATAGCTTTGCTTTAACCATTTGTCCTAGGGTTCTATCCATCCTTTTTTGTTTTTGTTTTTTCTTAAATGTTTTTCTTAATAATTACTCTTTATTTTAATAACTTGATTTTATTTATCTTACTTTATTTTATTTTATCTTCTTTCTTTCTTCCTTCCTTCCCCCCTCCCTTCATCCCTCCTTTACTTTCTTCTTTCTTTCTTTCTTTCTTTCTTTCTTTCTACTTTTTCTCCCTTTTATTCTGAGCTGCATGGATGAAAGGCTCTTGGTGCTGCAGCCAAGTGTCAGTGCTGTGCCTCTGAGTTGGGAGAGCCAACTTCAGGACACTGGTCCACAAGAGACACCCCAGCTCCCCAAAATATCAAATGGTAAAAATGTCCCAGAGATTTCCATCTCAACAGCAGTACCAAGCTTCACTCAACAACCCACAAGCTACAGTGCTGGACACCCTATGCAAAACAACTAGCAAGACAGAAACACAAACCCACCCATTAGCAGAGAGGCTGCCTAAAATAATAATAAGTCACAGACACAACAAAACACACCACCAGAGGTGGACCTGCCCACCAGAAAGACAAGATCCAGCCTCATCCACCAGAACACAGGCACTAATCCCCTCCACCAGGAAGCCTACACAACACACTGAAACAACCTTAACCACTGGGGACAGACACCAAAAACAACAAGAACTATGAACCTGCAGCTTGCAAAAAGGAGACCCCAAACACAGTAAGAGAAGCAAAATGAGAAGACAGGAAAACACACAGCAGATGAAGGAGGAAGATAAAAACACACCAGACCTAACAAATGAAGAGGAATAGGCAGTCTACCTAAAAAAAAAGAATTCAGAGTTATGATAGTAAAGATGATCCAAAATCATGGAAATAGAATAGAGAAAATGCAAGAAACATTTAACAAGGACCTAGAAGAAGTAAAGATGAAACAAACAATGATGAACAACACAATAAATGAAATTAAAAGTACTCTAGATGGGACCAATAGAAGAATAAGTGAGGCAGAAAAACGGATAAGTGACCTGGAAGATAAAATAGTGGAAATAACAACTGCAGAACAGAAAAAAGGAAAAAAGAATGAAAAGAAATGAGGACAGTCTCAGAGACCTCTGGGAAAACATGTAATGCACTGACATTCGAATTATAGGGGTTGCAGAAGAAGAAGAGAAAAAGAAAGGGATGGAGAAAATATTTGAAGAGATTATAGTTGAAAACTTCCCTGATATGGGAAAGGAAATAGTTAATCAAGTCCAGGAAGCACAGAGAGTCCCATACAGGTTAAATCCAAGGAGAAATACACCAAGACACATATTAATCAAACTGTCAAAAATTAAATACAAACAAAAAATATTAAAAGTGGCAAGGGAAAACAACAAATAACACACAAGGGAATCCCCATTGGTTAATAGCTGATCTTTCAGCAGAAACTCTGTAAGCCAGAAGGGAGTGGCAGGACATATTTAAAGTGATGAAGGAGAAAAACCTGCAACCAAGATTACTCTACCCAGAAAGGATTTCATTCAGATTTGATGGAGAAATTAAAACCTTTACAGACAAGCAAAAGCTAAGAGAGTTCAGTACCACAAGTTAGGTTTACAACAAATGGTAAAGGATCGGCTCTAGGCAAGAAACACAAGAGAAGGAAAAGACTTACAATAACAAAACCAAAACAATTAAGATAATGGGAATAGGAACATACATATCGATGATTACCATAAGTGTAAATGGATTAAATGATCCCACCAAAAGACACAGACTGGCTGAATGGATACAAAAACAAGACCCATATATATGCTGTCTACAAGAGACCCACTTCAGTCCTAGAGACACATACACATTGAAAGTGAGGGGATGGAAAAAGATATTCCATGCAAATGGAAGTCAGAAGAAAGCTGGAGTAGCTATACTCATATCATATAAAATAGACTTTAAAATAAAGAATGTTATAAGAGACAAGAAAGGACACTACATAATGATCAAGGGATTGAACCAAGAAGAAGATATAACAATTGTAAATATTTATGCAGCCAACATAGGAGCACCTCAATACATAAGTTAAATACTAGTAGTCATAAAAGGGGAAATCAACAGTAACACATTCATAGTAGTGGACTTTAACACCCACTTTCACCAATGGACAGATCATCCAAAATGAAAATAAATAAGGAAAAACAAGCTTTAAATGATACATTAAACCAGATGGACTTAATTGATATTTATAGGACACTCCATCCAAAAACAACAGAATACACATTTTTCTCTAATGCTCACAGAACATTCTCCAGGATAGATCATATCTTGGCTCACAAAACAACCCTTGGTAAATTTAAGAAAATTAGAATTGTATCAAGTATCTTTTCTGACCACAACGCTATGAGACTAGATATCAACACATGGATGCTAAACAATAAACTACTTAATAACGAAGTGATCACTGAAGAAATCAAAGAGGAAATCAAAAAATACCTAGAAACAAATGACATTGGAGACACAATGACCCAAAACCTATGGGATGCAGCAAAAGAAGTTCTAAGGGGGAAATTTATAGCAATACAAGCCCACCTTAAGAAGCAGGAAACATCTGGAATAAACAACCTAACCTTGCACCTCAAGCAATTAGAGAAAGAAGAACAAAAAACCCAAAGTTAGCAGAAGAAAAGAAAACATAAATATCAGATCAGAAACAAATGAAAAAGAAATGAAGGAAACGATAGCAAAGACAAATAAAACTAGAAGCTGGTTCTTTGTAAAGATAAACAAAATTGATAAACCATTAGCCAGACTCATTGAGAAAAAAAGGGCGAAGACTCAAATCAATAGAATTAGAAATGAAAAAGGAGAAGTAACCTCTGACACTGCAGAAATACAAAGGGTCATGAGAGATTACTACAAGCATCACTATGCCAATAAAATGGACAACATGGAAGAAATGGACAAATTCTTAGAAATGTACAACTGACAAGATTGAATCAGGAAGAAATAGAAAATATACTCAGACCAATCACAAGCACTGAAATTGAAATTGTGATTAAAAATATTCCAAGAAATAAAAGCCCAGGACTAGATAGCTTCACAGGCAAATTCTATCAAATATTTAGAGAAGAGCTAACAACTATCCTTCTCAAACTCATCCAAAATAGGGCAGAGGGAGGAACACTCCCAAATTCATTCTATGAGGCCACCATCCCCCTGATACCAAAACCAGACAAGGATGTCACAAAGAAAGAAAACTACAGGCCAATATTACTGATGAACATAGATGCAGAAATTCTCCACAAAAATACTAGCAAACAGAATCCAACAGCACATTAAAAAGATCATACACCATGATCAAGTGAGATTTATTCCAGGAATGCATGGATGCTTCAATATATGCAAATCAATCAATGTGATACACCATGTTAACAAATTGAAGGAGAAAAACCATATGGTCACCTCAATAGATGCATAGAAAGCTTTTGACAAAATTCAACACCCATTTATGATAAAAACCCTGCAGAAAGTAGCCATAGAGAGAACTTTCATCAACATAATAAAGGCCATATATGACAAACACACAGCCAACATTGTGCTCAATACTGAAAAATTGATAGCATTTCCTCTAAGATCAGGAACAAGACAAGGTTGCCCACTCTCACCACTCGTATTTAACATAGTTTTGGAAGTTTTAGCCACAGCAATCAGAGAAGAAAATGAAATAAAAGGAAACCAAATCAGAAAAGAAGTAAAGTGTCACTGTTTGCAGATGACATGATACTATACATAGAGAATCCTAAAGATGCTACCAGAAATCTACTAGAGCTAATCAATGAATTTGGTAAAGTGGCAGGATACAAAATTAAATTAAAGAAGTCTCTGGCAGATGAAAAATCTGAAAGTGAAATCAAGAAAACACTCCCATTTACCACTGCAACAAAAAGAATAAAATATCTAGGAATAAACCTACCTAAGGAGACAAAAGACCTGTATGCAGAAAATTATAAGACACTGATGAAAGAAATTAAAGATGATACAAATAGATGGAGAGATATACCATGTTCTTGGATTGGAAGAATCAACATTGTGAAAATGACTCTACTACCCAAAGCAATCTATAGATTCAATGCAATCCCTATCAAACTACCACTGGCATTTTTCACAGAACTAGAACAAAAAAATTCATAATTTGTATGGAAACACAAAAGACCCCAAATAGCCGAAGAAATCTTGAGAATGAAAAACGGAGCTGGAGGAATCAGGCTTCCTGACTTCAGACTATACTACAAAGCTACAGTAATCAAGACAGTAAGGTACTGGCACAAAAACAGAAATATAGGTCAATGGAACAGGATAGAAAGCCCAGAGATAAACCCACGCACATATGGTCACCTTACCTTTGATAAAGGATGCAGGAATATACTGTGTATAAAGGACAGCCTCTTCAATAAGTGGTGCTGGGATAACTGGACAGGTACATATGAAAGTATGAGATTAGATCACTCCCTAACACCATACACAAAAATAAGCTGAAAATGGATTAAAGACCTAAAAGTAAGGCCAGACACCATCAAACTCTTAGAGGAAAACGTAGGCAGAACATTCTATGACATAAATCACAGCAAGATCCCTTTTGACCCGTCTCCTAGAGAAATGGAAATAAAAACAAAAATAAACACATGGGACCTAATGAAACTTCAAAGCTTTTGCACAGCAAGGGAAACCATAAACAAGACCAAAAGACAACCCTCAGAATGGGAGAAAATATTTGCAAATGAAGCAACTGACAAAGGATTAATCTCCAAAATTTACAGGCAGCACATGCAGCTCAATAACAAAAAAACTAACAACCCAATCCATAAATGGACTGAAAAACTTAGTAGACATTTCTCCAAAGAAGATATACAGACCGCCAACAAACACATGAAAGGATGCTCAACAACACTAAACATTAGAGAAATGCAAATTAAAAGTACAATGAGATATCATCTGACACCAGTCAGAATGGCCATCATCAAAAAATCTACAAACAATAAAGGCTGGAGAGGATTTGGAGAGAAGGGAACCCTCTTGCACTGCTGGTGGGAATGTAAATTGATACAGCCACTGTGGAGTACAGTACGGATGTTCCTTAAAAAACTACAAATAGAACTACTATATGACCCAGCGATACCACCCCTGGGCATATACCCTGAGACAACCATAATTCAAAAAGAGTCATGTACCAAAATGTTCATTGCAGCTCTATTTACAATAGCCCAGATTTGGAAACAACTTAAGTGTCCATGATTGGATGAATGGATAAAGAAGATGTGGCACATATATACAATGGAATATTACTCAGCCATAAAAAGAAATGAAATTGAGCTATTTGTAATGAGGTAGATAGACCTAGAGTCTGTCATACAGAGTAAAGTAAGTCACAAAGAGAAAGACAAATACCGTATGCTAACACATATATATGGAATTTAAGAAAAAAAAAATGTCATGAAGAACCTAGGGGTAAGACAGGAATAAAGACGCAGACCTACTAGAGAATGGACTTGAGTATATGGGGAAGGGGAAAGGGAAGCTCTGACAAAGCGAGAGAGAGGCATGGACATATATACACTACCAAACGTAAGGTAGATAGCTAGTGGGAAGCAGCCGCATAGCACAGGGAGATCAGCTCCGTGCTTTGTGACCGCCTGGAGGGGTAGGATAGGGAGGGTTGGAGGGAGCGAGATGCAAGAGGGAAGAGATATGGGAACATATGTATATGTATAACTGATTCATTTTGTTATAAAGCAGGAACTAACATACTATTGTAAAGCAATTATACTCCAATAAAGATGTTAAAAATAAAAAGAAATGTGGAACCAGCAACAGTTAACCAGGTCTGAAAAATGGTGCAAAAGAAGTTTTCTACCACCTTCGTCCCAAAGAACACTGATTTTGACAATCACCCACTGACTAGTGTGACTTTGTGGCAGTCCAGGAATTCAACAGAAAAGTTCAGGCACAACTTTGGAGAAGATAAAGAGTCTGAAATTTGATACATTGAAGATACTCTAGTACTCTAGTCATGTATCCCCCAAGTTGGCACAGCTTATTGCCAAGAGATCTCAGCCCACTAGTTCTCCAACCAGAAGAAAGAGAGAATACATAAGTGAGTACCAGTTTTCCCCAACTGTGGGGGATGCTACCAAAGAGGCTTACTTCTTTCTCACCCCATCTAGAATACTGAGGTGCTCTATAGACTTAGGGGGCAAGAAGAAGCTTGGAGAACAGGAGCTAAGGCTCTCATGTGTCATCAAAATGACTCAGATCCTTCTAACTACTCTCTGGACTCCACCAGAAACCCTGGGCACAAGCCATTGGGAATACCTTGCCTGTGGATTAGCAACTGGCCATGGGAACCCCCAGTGCTCCATGTGCTTTACACAGAATATTCCATTCCATGGAAGGATATTCTGTGCTCTTGGGTTAGAAGAATTAATATTGTTAAAATGTCCTTACTACCTAAAGCAATCTACAGATTTAATGCAGTCTCTACCAAAATTCCAATGGCATTTTTTATATAAATAAAGAAACAATCATAAAATTTCTATAAACACACACACACACACACACACACACACACACACACACACACACAAACCCCAAGATGCCAAAGCAATCCTGAAAAAGGAGAACAATGAATAAGCTGGAGGCATCACACTTCCTGATTTAAAACTATATTATGAAGCTATAGGAATCAAGCAGTATGATATTGACATTAAAGCAGACATATGTGTATCTATATGACCAATGAAACACAATATGTGACCAATGGAATACCTTAGAGAACTCAAATATAACTTCAGGCATATATGCTAAACTAATCTTTGACAAGGGTACCAACAACACAAAATGGGGAAAAGATAGTATCTTCAATAAAAGGTGTTAAGAAAACTGAATATCCACCACAATGCAAAAGAATTAAACTGGGATCCTCTTAAAATACTCTCAAAACTTACCAAGAAATTAAAGACTTAGGGCTTCCCTGGTGCCACAGTGGTTGACAGTCCACCTGCCGATGCAGGGGACATGATTCGTGTCCTGGTCTGGGAAGATCCCACATGGCGCGGAGTAGCTAGTCCCGTGATCCATGGTTGCTGAGCCTGCACGTCTGGAGCCTGTGCTCCACAATGGGAGAGGCCACAACAACGAGAGACATGTGTACCGCAAAAAAAAAAAAAAAAAAAAAAAAAAAAAAAAAAAAAAAAAAAATAAAAAATTAAAAACTTAAATATAAGACCTGGAGCCATAAAACTCCTAGAAGAAAATATAGGGAAAAGACTCCTTGACCTTGGTCTTTGGCAAATTTTTTTGGATATGAAACCAAAACACAGACAACAAAAGCAAAAATGTAAAAGTGAGGCTACATCAAACTAAAAAGCTCTACAAAGCAAAGATCCTGAGTAGACATTTTACCAAAGAAAATATACTAATGTCTAATAGGTACCTGAAAAGATTCTCAAAATCTCTAATCATCAGGGAAATACCAATCAAAACCATGATATCACCTCACACCTGTTAGGATGGCTTTTATTAAAAAAAGACAAAGAATAATAATTGTCGGTGAGACTATGGAGTAAAGGAAACCGTTGTACTCTATTGGTGGGAAGGTAAGTTGGTTCAGCCATTATAGAAAACAGAATGGTTGTTACTTAAAAAATACAAATAGAATTACCATATGGTCCAGCAATCTCACTTCTGAGTATATATCAAATGAAATGAAATCAGCATCTTGAAAAGATATCTGCATTCTCATGTTCTTTGCAGCATTATTCACAATAGACATCTGAATAAATGGAAAAGAAGTGTTCATGGATGAACCTAGAGGACATTACGCTAAGTGAAATAATTCAGACAGAGAAACATAAATACTGTGTGATCTCACTTATATGTGAAATATTCAAAAAAAGAAAAAGATGTCAAACTCATAGAATCAGAAAATAGAATGATGGTTACCAGTGTTTAGTGGGTGGGAAAGACAGGGAGATGCTGGTCTAAGAATACAAGCCTTCAAATATTAGATGAGTAAGTTCTGGGGATCAGATATACAGACTGGTGACTATAGTTAATAATACTGTGGTGTGTACTTGAAATTAGTTAAAAGAGTAAACATTAAGCAGCTCACCATATACATAGATGAAAAGGAATTATGTGAGATGATGAATTTATTAGTTAACATGATTGTGGTAATCATTTCTCAAAGTATATATATGTCAAGCCATGATGTTGTAGTCTTTATATATAAAAACATATACAATCTATCACACCTCAATAAAACTGAAAAAAACCGGTAAAAATAGTTGACTATATTAATGAAGGGTGGATATGCATTTTTATTGCAGTTTTATTGAAATAAAATTGACATTATAATATACAGCTATGCTTGTAAAAGCTTAAGATATACCGTATAATGATTTGACTTACATATATCATGCAATGATTTGCACAATTGTTTAGTGAACATTCATTATCTAATACAGATACAAAATAAGTGAACAAGAGAAAAAAAAAAATTTTTTTTTCCCTTCTGATGAGAAGTCTTAGGGTTTATTTACTCTCTTAACAACTTTCATACAGAAAGTTGATTAATTACATTAATCATGCTCTACATTACATCTCTAGTATTTATTTATCTTATAACTGGAAGTTTGTAAATTTTGACTGGCTTTATCCAATTCCCCCTCCACCAATCCCCCACCTCTGTTAACCAAAAATCTGAACTCCTTCTCTATGTGTTTGTTTTGGAACTATAATTGAACTACCACACTATGTTATTTCCTGGTGCACAACATAGTGATTTATTATTTCTATATATTACAAAATGACCGTCATAAGTCTAGATATGATCTGTCACCATACAAAGATATTACAATATTATTGACTATATTCCCCATGCAGTATGTTTCATCACCATGACTTATTTATTTTTTTACTGGAAGTTTGTACCTCTTACTTTCCCTCACCTATTTCACTCCCTTATCCCCTCCCCTCTAGCAGATATCTGTTTGTTCTCTGTATCTATGACTCTCTTTTTGTTTGGTAGTCTTTGTTCATTTGTTTTGTTCTTTAGATTCCACATATAAGTAAAAACTTGCACTATTTGTCTTTCTCTATCTGTCTTGTTTCACATAGCATAATATCCTCTACATCTATTTATGGTGTCACAAATGGTAAGATTTCATTCTTTTTTTATGGTTGAGTAGTATTCCCTTGTATGTGTATATAGCACTTCTTCTTTATTCATCTATTGAAGGGCACTTAGTCTGCTTTCATGTCTTGGATATTGTGAATAATGTTACAGTGACCATAGGGTGCATATATCTTTTCATTTTAGTGTTTTTGTCTTCATCAGAAAAGTAACCAGAAGTGGAATTGTTAGATCATATGATAGTTCTGTTATTAATTTTTTGAGGAATCTCCATACTGTTTTGCATTGTGATTGCACCAATTTACATTTCCACCAACCACACATGAGTGTTCTCTTTTCTCCACATCCTTGTTGACACCTGTTATTGGTTACTTTTTAATAGTAGCCATTTTAAAAGGTATGAGGTGATATCTCATTGTGGTTTTGATTTGCATTTCTCTGGTGATTAATGATGTTGAGCACTTTTATGTGTATGTTGGTAATCTATGTGTCTTCTTTGGAAAAATGTCATTCAAGTCCTCTGACCATTTTTAAATTGGTTCAATTTCTTGATGTTGAATTGTATGAGTTCTTTGAATATTATGGATATAAACCCCTTATCAGATATATAATTTGCAAATATCTTCTCCCAGTCAGTAGGCTGACTTTTCATTTTCTTGATAGTTTTCTTCACTGTACAAAAGTTTTTTACTTTGATATAGTCCCATTTGTTTACTTGTGCTTTTGTTTCTACTTCCTGAAGACATTAATCCATACAAATATTGCTAAGACTTATGTCAAAGAGTGTACTGCCTACATTTTCTTCAAGGAAGTTTATGGTTTCAGGTCTTACATTTAAAGGCTTAATCCATTTTGAGTTTATTTCTGTATATAATGTGAGAAAGTAGTCCAGTTTGATTATTCTGCATGGAGTAGTACAGTTTTCCCAACACCATTTATTGAAGAGGCTTCATCCTCATTTCATGTTCTTGCCTAATTTACCATAGATTAATGGACCATGTAAGTATTGGTTCATTTCTGGACTCTCTATTCTGTTCCATTTATATATGTGTCTGGTTTTGTGCCAATACCATACTATTTTGATTTCTGTAGCTTTATAATATAACATGAAAACAGGGAGCATGATACCTCCAGCTTTGTTCTTCTTTCTCAATATTGTTTTGGCTATTTGGGATCTTTTGTGTTTGTTTCCAAATTTCGAATTATTTATTCTAGTTCTGTGAAAATTACCATTGATATTTTGATAGGGACTGCATTAAATCTGCAGTTTGCCTTGAATAGTATAGTCATTTATATGATATTAATTCTTCCAATCCATGAACATGGTAATAACTTTTCATTTGTTTGTGTCATCTTCAATTTCTTTCATCAGTGTCTTATAGTTTTCTGAGTATTGTTTTTTTTTTTTTAATCTCCCTAGTTAGATTTATTCCTAGGTATTTTATTATTTTTCACGCAGTTGTAATCAGGATTGTTTAATTAATTTCATTTTCTGATAGTTTGTTGTTAGTGTACACAAATGCAACAGATTTCTTTATATTATTAATTTCATATCCTGAAACTTTGCTGAACTCAATTATTAATTCTAATTTTTTGGTGGAATCTTTAGGATTTTCCATATATGGAATCATGTTATCTGCAAACAGTGACAGTTTTACTTCTTTCTTTCCAATTTGGATTTCTTCTATTTCTTTTTCTTGTCTGATTGCTGTGGCTAAGACTTCCAATACTTTGTTGAATAAAAGTGGCAAAAGCAGGCATCCTTGTCTTTTTCCTGATTTTAATGGATTCATTCTCACCATTGAGTATGATATTGGCTGTCAGTTTGTCATATATTTCATTGATTATGTTGAGATATGTTTCCTCTATACACACTTTGCTGAGAGTTTTAATTATAAATAGATGTTACATTTTGTCAAAAGCTTTTACTGCATCTATTGAGATGATCATATGATTTTTTATTCTTCAGTTTGTTAATGTGGTATATTATATTGATTGATTTGTGGATGCTGAACCATGGTTGCATCTTTGGGATAAACCACAGTTGATCGTGGTATATGATCTTTTAATATATTGTTAAATTTGATTTGCTAATATTGTGCTGAGGACTTTTACATCTATGTTTATTGATGATATTGGCCTGTAATTTTCTTTTTTTGTGGTGTCTTTGGTTTTGGTATCAGGAGATGCCAGCCTCATAGAATGAGTTTGAATTATTCATTTTCTGGAATAGTTGGATAGCCTTTAACTCTTCTTTAAATGGGTGGTAGAATCCACATGCAAAGCCATCTGGTCCTATACTTTTATTCTGGGGGGAGTTTTTTTTCAATACTGATTCAAATTCATTAGTAGTACTTGGTCTGTTCATATTTTATATTTCTTCCAGATTCCATCTTGGAATATTGTACATTTCTAAAAATGTATGCATTTCTTTTAGGTTGTCCATTTTATTGTCATATAATTTTTTGTGGCTATCTTTTTGTTTTGTTCAGCTTGGTTGATTTCCACTACTTTGTCTTCAAATTTTCTGATCCATTCCTCTGTATTATCTAATTTACTGCTGACTCCTTCTAGTGTATTTTTAATTTGTCATTTTATTTTTCTGCTCTGTTTGGCTCTTCTTTATATTTTCTAATTCTTCCTGTGTTTATCCATTCTTCTCCTAAGTTCTTTGAGCATCTTTTTGTTCATTACCTAGAACTCTTCATAGAATAGATTACTTATCTCCACTTTGTTTAGTTCTCTTGGAGTTTTATATTATTCCTTTCCTTGGAACATATTTCTTTGTAATCTCATTTTACTTAATTCTCTGTGTTTATTTGTATGTATTAGGTAGGATGCATATGTTTCCTGATATTGCAGAAGTAGCCTTATGTAGGAGATGTCCTAGAGGACCCAGCTGTACACTTCCCTCTGATAACCAGAGCTATATGATCTGGGGATTCCCTCTATTTGGGCTGAGTGTGCCCTTCTGTTGTGTTGGGGCCAACTGCTGTGGACATGCTCTTAGGCAGGGCTGGTCTCTGGCGCACTGGCCTAACAGACCCTGACTTGTGTAAGACTGTCAACTACAGGTGGGAAGGGATAGAGCCTGAGGACATGCTATGAGGCCACTGAGTCCTGAGTCCTGAGATTGGTGCCTTCCCATTGGTGAGTGTGGCTCTGTCCTAGGGTAGTTGACTATAGAACCTGGGGATCCTGGGCCTGTTACTTGCCTACTGGTGATTGATGTTGGGTCCTAGGTTGATGGGCTGCAGGGACTGAGGTTCCCAGTGTTGGTTCCTGCCTGTTATATGTCTGGCTAAGGACTTGGGTGTTCCACGTCTGATGCCAGCCTGCTGGTATGTGATGTCAGGTCCCAGGGTAGCTTGCTAGAGGGCCTGAGGGAGTCCAGGGCTGGTGCTAACCTTCCAGTGGTGTCTGGGTCCTGGAGATAATAGGCTAGAGTAAGGATTCCAAAATGGCTTTTGTGAGTACCAGTGTCCTCATGGTAGAGTGAGCTCCCAAAAATGGCTGCTGCCAGCATCTATGTCCCCACAGAGAGTCCCAGTTGCCTATTGTCTCTCTAGGAGGCTCTCCAGGCTCAGAAGTGAGTCTGACCCAGGCTCCTTTCAAATTACTGCTTCTGTGCTGCCTCTCATAGCATGTGAGGTTTTGCAT
Source organism: Lipotes vexillifer (assembly GCF_000442215.2). Lineage (NCBI taxonomy): Eukaryota > Metazoa > Chordata > Mammalia > Artiodactyla > Lipotidae > Lipotes > Lipotes vexillifer. The sequence continues at coordinate 1,101,331 of NW_006783488.1, forward strand.
GTGCCCTTAAAGATCAGAGTCTCTGTTTCCCACAGCCCTTCAGCTCTCTTATATGCAGACTCTGCTAACCTTCAAAGCCAGACATTTTGGGGGCTTGTCTTCCTGGTGCACAGCCCCTTAACTGGGGAACCTGATGTGGAGCTCAGACTCCTCATTCCTTGGGGAGAACCTCTGCATTTGTGTGTAACCTTCCATTTGTTAGTCTCATAGCCAAGAGTGTGGATCTTGACAATACCACATCTCCACCCCTCCTACCTATCTCTCTGTGGTTCCTTCTTTATATGTTTAGTTGAGGAAAACATTTTCTGCTAGTCTTCAGGCCATTCTCATTGATTGTTGCTCTTTAAATAGTTGTAATTTTGGTATGCCTATGTGGGACATAACCTCAGTGCCTTCCTACTCCACCATCTTGGCCACTCATCTGAATATGCATTTTTAATCCATCATTGACACTGAATCAGAAACTTATATTTCCTTTACTACAACTATATTTTCTTAATTCTAAGAAGTACTGATTCTGATCTCTCAATTTAATAACAGCTTTTCACATAAAAAAATCTACATTTAAGTGCATATTGAGGTCACAGTACTACAGTGTAACAAGAAGTATCTTTGGGGAATTATATTTTACCTTATCATCCTTCTTTATTTTTTTTTATTTCAGAAGATCATAATATTTTTATTATAGGAATAGATTAAAATGTTGACATCTCAACTGTGTATAAATTATGTTCCATATCAAGCATGGTTTGATACATAAAATGAACAACTGTGATGCATTCTTTGGGAACATAGGTATAATATATCTCTGCACCTCTGCAGATAGGTACGTATATATTCTTCTGATATTAATTCCTTTAAAGTTCAGTTCATTCCAACAGTTTAATATGTTTTTTGAAAACTTTGAATTCTAAGAATGGAGTGTAATTTGTAGGTAAGTGTACTATAGCTCTCTCATAACTCAGTTTGGGAATTGCAGAAAACTGATCTTTAGGAACAATAAGTTATTTATGAGGGAGAAAGAGTATCTATCTATGAAGCAAGCTACAACTCAAGAAAATAAAACTCAACCTAATTAAAGATAAAACAAGAAAAAACACATAATTATTGGTTCTCCCAAAACTTTATGATGAAGTGGAGAGTTTGCATTCCAGGCTATTAACAAACAAGACTGAAGTTTAATTCTGAGAATACAAAGCAGAGATGTCACAGTCAAGTCAAGAAAATAGTCCTATTCAATAATGCTGTAGAGAGTGAGAAACGCTGTAGACAAAGTTCAATGTTATTAAAAATCTGGACAGAAAGGAGAGAGTAGGATTGGTATTTGCTGATCAATGAAAATTTCTGGTAAAATAAAACTTTGCTTCTTTCAGACCCCAGACAAAAGAAACATGGAGAATATGTAAATTGCTTCCTGATAATATAGACCAGAACCCAGGATTCAGTTTTGAAGGGTGATCAACTACAATAAGTCACAACTTCTGCCCCACCCCCTGCCACTAAATATTGGTAATAATTTAGGAAACTTGACCTTTACATCTACAGACAATTAAGGCATAGAATAAATGCCAGCAAACCATATCTCTATTTTAGTTCTGTTTGGAAAATGTCTGGGAATAGATGGACATCTGACTATGTGATCATGAAGGGTAACTAAGGTGAGGACTCACTCCTCATTAGGGACAGGAGACCTCTAAGTTGTCATGAGTTAACATTTCACCATTAGAAGGAGTGTCTGAAATAGGATAGAAATGATTCATTAGTTCCATGTCAAAAACAGTACCTTTATCATTCTGCTTATTCACACAGAGAAAGCCATTGCACTGTTTAATAAGTTCCAAAACGATGGCTTAAAAATGGTGAGGACAGAGGAACAACCTTAGAGAACAAAAAAATATAATGTCAGAAACAAAGGTGAGAAAATAATAACTTGTAAATATATAACACATAATAAGTACTATAAATACTTCTGATTGGACAAAATAAAAATTATGGCTAAAATAAATATAATCTCAGACATGAAAACTTTGAAATAGCAAGTTATTTCTTGGAATTAGAGCAGTATTTTACAATTAGGTAATGCTCTTCAGGTACAAAATGTTTTTAGGTAATCTTATTTTATTTGATCCTTCCTCTGATTCTTTGAAACAGATGATAGCTTTATGATATTATTCTGAAAATAATAAAACTGAATATCAGAGAGTGTTACTGAATTTGTCCTGAGTGTATGACCCTCAAACAAGATCCATTGATTTAAACCCCAGAGCTTAACTCCTGAAACAACCTGCCTATTAACAATATGTCCATATGGAGTTGGAATTGAAATGGGCTGAGAAATCATTACTGTCGGAAAAAAATGGAGCCCAGGGAAATTAAGCAATTTTCCATATTTATATATCAAGTTATTGTCAGACCTCAGATTAGGACTTAATGGAATTCTACTTCCAGAGTACCTTCAGGGAAAATAAAATAAAACGTTGCTTTATAAGTTAGTAACAAAATTAGGATTCATTTAATTAAAAAGATATATCATCTCTCTCTCTCTCTCTCTCTCTCTCTCTCTATCTATCTTGTTCATGAATGACCAAGTCAGTAAATGTAATAAAAGATATAGGAAATATCTTATCTTAGTACTGTCCTAATGGTTTAAAATTGATCTCTAAAAGGCCAAATGTTTCATGTAAGATATGCATTCTGTCCTGTTAGAAAGTACTTTGTTGGATAGGCTAGCATGTAGCATTTATTGTATTAAATAAATGGCATGAATTCAGATAACGTGTATTAGTTGGATATAAAGTGTAATTGAAAAATTAAATTACGCATGTATGCCAAAATTTCAAAAATAAATAATGAAATCCTGCTTTGTTAAGAAGTTTTACAATTGACTAATAAGCACATACAAGAGATATCCAGAAATACAGGAAACCAAACCATAATTTGCTTACAAAATCTCTGGTGAGTATTCTTGTCAGTAGGAACATCTATCATGTACAAAGTCATGATACTGTTTCCATTAGGTTAAATGCACCAATTAGTATTTTCTTTCAAACTGACCTACAGAGAAATATAATCAGAAAGCAGAAAGTTTAGCAAGCTGGAGGTTTACAAGATTGTGTTAAATGATGAGATTTTTTTTTTTTTCTGTCCTTCCTAAATGTTCAGCTTCCTGCCATTTTTCCTTTGTTTTGTTTTTGCTTTTCTGAGAAATGTAACATTTTATAATTTCTGTTGAGGGGTAACTTGCATCCCAGTCCTGATGTACTAGAGAGACCTTTATTAAACAAATATTTCTGCCTTCTGTTTCATGCTTTCTCCCTGGAGGTGGAGGTTGAGAGTGGCAGGGGGAACCTCCTGTCTTTCCCTTAAGAGTTTGCTGACCACAGAGAGCATGGAATTTAATCCTGAAGCTCAGTAGTATGGTGTCATCTCTTACACAGAAAAAGCCAGAGTCTCAATACCAACTTCATCAATGAGAAAAGTAGGATCTTTGTCTTCAGCAGCTTTAATTACTTGTCAGTTATCTCAATTGAATGAGCACTCATAGAGAAAAGCAGCATGACATTTATTGGGCTCTTTAAACACACATTTGTTGCATTGATATGTGTCTCAGAGATAGACAAGGAAGGTAAAGATATATGGAACAAAATATAAATGGAAAGGCTGAGGATTCTCATGTGGCTAAGGCCTTGGACTTGGGTATGTTATACAGGAGTTTTGAACTTCATAGTTAATAAAGGTTTAAAGTGGGTCATGTGACCAAGTTTGCCTTATGTGAGTGGCTCATTTACTACTGCTATTTAGGCAAATGGCCATAAGCCTTAGATCACATGCGATATTGACCTTGTCGGTTCACTGAATCTTATGCCAGCCTGGTTTATTGGAAGTACTGGAATTCATAGAAGAGAGGGATATACATGCAGGTCCTACTGCAAAGTTGCAGGATTTAGCAAAGATGTGAGGCCATTTGTGCCTCAAGAAAATGTGCAGAGGACCCGTTGGCCATGTCATACTTTTTGGTTAAGTAAGGTGCCTCAGCAGATGCTAGCTTACTTAGCTTTGGAAAGCAAAACCTGAACATCTACCATAGGTGGTCATGGCCATATTATTGGAGATTTAAGATGCAACTTGTAACTTTACAAGGTTGATTTTGCAGAACCAGGCATAAACATTACTAAGTGAGTGATTCCAGTGAGTTACTTTAGCAGTTAGTAGGTTGGGAAGATCTTAAAATATAGTGGCAGCTGAAGCCAGGGGAAATGGCTTTCAATACACATGTCTTTTAGACATTACAGTATGAAAAAATATTTATATCTTCAAATATCTGGACACATGTGTTTCATGGGTGTCACAGAGTATGCTCAAGTTGGCTCTGCATTTGTTTACAGAGTAAATAACTGGCTTAGAAGGTAGATTTCTTAGGTATAATACATGACATAGCAAAAAGTGTGGTTACAATCAGAACTACCTTTAAACCCAGGGAATATGTAATTCTACTTATAGGCCCTTCATGAGCTACACACAAGCATATTCAGATCCTCAAAATACCCTGCTCAAATGGTCCTGTACTTACCTTCAAGGACTGTGAAGAGCCTTTCCCTAAATCCCTCTTCCTGAAAGTCCAAGGTAACAGGTACACATATCCTTAAATCTGAGGCATAACCCAGTGATAAATGTGAACTGGTGTTGGAATAAAAGGCAGGTTTTTAGATGGACAGAGGAAAGTTCCAAGGTCAGAATCTTGCTTGGTCTATAGACCGTGTTTTAGTATACATTGTTTGAATTCTGAGAATTCTAAATTTGTGATGACTTTCAGCCTCAGTTTCCTTTGAAGAACATAAAATATGATGCTGTTAGGGTACAACTTGAGGTGGGACATGGAAGGGCACACTGTCAGAGAAAGTTGCTAAGCTCAGACTTGTGAGATGAGGAGAAACCTTAGGGAAATGGTATGTGGGATTGTTCTTATACTCTTCTCCTGGGCTCTGTGAATATTAGGAATGGGTCTGAAAATAACCCTCATTTGGCCTAAGACTATAAATGCCTACATAGAAGAGTGTCTCAGTGTTACATGAATAGATAAAGCACGTAATCAATACATTGAACAACAATACATTGAAACCAACTAGAAAGTATGAAGTTTAGAATGTTGCAATGGACTGAATGTTGTATGCTCCCCAAATCCTAACCCGAAGGTGATAGTATTAGGAGGTGGGGCCTTTGAGAGGTAATTAGCCCACAGGGTGGAGCCCTCATGAATTGGATTCTTGCCCTTATAACAGACCCCAGAGAGCTCTCTCACCATCTTTTCTCATCATAAGAAGATACAAGAAGACTTGCAACCCAGGAACCCCAAAAAGACTCAGCAGAACTGACAATGCTGGTACCCTGGTCTTAATCTTCCAGCCTCCAAAATTGTACAAAATGAATTTCTATTTATAAGCCACCCAATGGCACTATTTTTTTTAAGCAGCCAAACTAAGACAGAAAGACTGAATAAGAAAAAAAAAAATGTTTACTGTCACCTCAAATAAAATTGTTTTAACAGGGTGTTGCAATTGTCAGTGTCTCAAATGCACTCTCAGAGAGAAAGGAGTAAGTATAGGTGCATGTGTCCTCAGATATGGTAAATGCAAAATGCAAAAATTAGCACCTTGCTGAGTTTTTTTCCATAGCTTTAGGGGGTTTTAGTGTACAGGTTATCAATTCTGAGCAACTGGCATATGTTCAAGAGCATCCTGACAAGACAGAAGCCAATAATATTTTCACAATTTATATCTTACACATTCACATACCACTGAATTACTGACGTTCCAGGCAACACCAAATACTGGGTTCTAGAAACATAATTTTTCTTCAAATATTTGCAATAGAGGTTTGGATTTGGATTGTTTTCTAAATGTTTTGGGTGTTCAGTCTAATGTGGTAATTTTGCATGTCCTTTTTAACTCTTTACTCATAAAAAGTGAGGCAAACCCAAAATATCTAATTGATTGAATAAAACTCCTTATGCCCCAAAGAAGCTAACAAACTACACCCATTCCAAATGCTAGAGCTACCCAGGCATTAAGTACCCCTCCACTGGTTATGAGCAGAATAACAAATTGGGAAGAATGGATCTTGAACTCTGCTTTGTTACAGCTGGTTTCAGATTTTACATCCAAACAAATATTTTAGTTTTTTAACCTTACTTTTCCTGGAGAAATTATTAATGGGATAAAAATTATAGTAGATATTTGGAATGTTTTGTGTTACATCTACATGTTGACATTGAATCTTATTTATTACACTTCAATAATTATATACCAGACATAATTTAGTTTGGATAATAAAATAGGAAATTAATTTCAAATTTGCATAAAAAACCTGAGAATTTATAACAAGGAAGAGCAAAATCTGACTCCATGTTGTATCTGTTTCTTTTACTTTAACCTTTGTTCTTGTTATTATAGTTATACATAATGGGATTAATTGGGAGATTGGGATTGACATATATACACTAATATGTATAAAATACATAAGTAATAAGAACCTGCTGTATAGCACAGGGAACTCCACTTCACTGTGCAGTAGAAACTAACACAACATTGTAAAACAGCTATACCCCAATTAAAAAAAAAGAAAAAAAAACCCTTAAATAATTTAAAATCTAAAAAATGATAATAATCAGGGCTTCCCTGGTGGCGCAGTTGTTGGGAGTCCGCCTGCCGATGCAGGGGACACGGGTTCGTGCCCCGGTCCGGGAAGATCCCACATGCCGTGGAGCGGCTGGGCCCGTGAGCCATGGCCGCTGGGCCTGCGCGTCCGGAGCCTGTGCTCCGCAACGGGAGAGGCCACAACAGTGAGAGGCCCGCGTACTGCAAAAAAAAAAAAAAAAAAAAGATAATAATCATACATAATATCTTGCCTCAGAGAACTCTGCCACTCTGTCTGAATGTTACAAAAGTGCCTTTGTTCAGCTCAAAGGAAGACAATCTGACCCTGCCCACCAGTGAATGGCTGCAAAAAAGAAGATATTAACACATCCGCTCCCCAGTGCTGGCCAAACCAGGAAATATTTTGCAAGACTAATGGCCTTTTTACTTTACTTCATCACCTTTGCCTCTTCTCTGTTCTATAAAGGAAACTGGCTTTCAGATCCCTATAAGATGTACTCTGGGACATTATTCTGCCATCTTCTTGGATACCTGGCTTTCTGAATAAAGTCATTATTCCTTGCCTCAATACCTTGTCTCCCAATTACTGGCCTGTCTTGTGGTGGGCATACTGAGTTTGGATTTGGTAACAAAATTACTAATACATTGTTCTTTTCAGCATCTTCTGGCATCAATATATATATACTAATGCCCAGGATTTCCAGGAACAACCAAGTGAAAAGGGGTTGATATTGGAGACTGACTTGTGAAGGTGGAATGAGGCTTGTCTTGATAGAATTTTGACCTCCAAAAAGATGAGTGATAGCTTTGATTGACCACAACCTCAACATTTAAGCCTGATGTATTAAAAAATTCAATGACTGGGCTTCCCTGGTGGCGCAGTGGTTGAGAGTCCGCCTGCCGATGCAGGGGACACGGG
>NW_006783488.1:1109575-1147474 GCF_000442215.2 Lipotes vexillifer
AAAAAAAAAAAAAAAAAAAAAAAATTCAATGACTAATGACACAAGGCATTTCAACTGAAAAAAAATACATAATGTGAGAGTTGTGAGTTAAGTTTTATGAGGACTATAGCCCAGGGACAGAATTTCAGACAGCTCTGAGAAACTGCTCTAAAGAGGTAGTGGGGGAAGGTCAGTATATATGTCAGTTTGGTGAAGGAAGGTACATGCAATCAAGAACACATTTTTTCAGAATGTTGTTGCTAGTCATGAGGAACAGATGTCTCCATTAATGATTTTAGTGCTTTTCTAGATATGATATGCAAGAACTAGGCTTACAAAATCTCTTGAAAACATTTGTCTGAAGACCTGTTCTTGCCAGTGTCTCCTAGAGCACAGAACACCTCATTCCTGATTTCCACCCTGAACTCCTTTCAAGATGTGTTGAAGGTCAGCGGCTGAAGGGGTTTGTAACCTAATCCTTGCAGAGGCAGATGACAAGAGCCAATTTGTAGTTGCAGCCACATGTGTCAATATTATCATTATTGGTAATAAAGGCGAATATTTAACTCAAATCTGAGGTACTCCTGTCTTTATTTCTGTTTGTTGCAAATGGCCTCTGATTCAAAAGTCAGAAAAGGAAGTATTCAAGTTACAACATTATCTTTGTTGGTAAATTTATTAAACTTATTAAATTTTTATTTCAAACTAAATTTAAATTTTTATATATATTTTTTATTAATAAAATAACTAATTCCCAGATCCATTCATTCACTTCACTAAGGTTTAACATTTTTCCACATTTGTGTTGCTATCTTTTTGGTTTTGTTGACTGAAAAAAATGCACAACATAAATGTTGAGAATTATGTTTTATTTTGTGTACTGTTTGAAGATTTCAAGCCAGGGAAGCAGCCTCTCAGAATAGTTCAGAGGGACTGCTTGGAAAAGGTAAGAAAGGAACCAGGATATATAGGAATTTTGCAACAAAGATCAGGTAGTCAGAATAGCAAAATATTACCATTAATTAAAGAAAACCAGATATCACAAGTTAATGAATTTAGCGTTTTTCTATGTATGGGAAGATGCAAGGGTCTGGGCTCATTGAAATCATTCCTTTGATATGTGCCTCTGCTATCTAGGGCCAGTATCCTTTTCTTTCCCATCCTGAGTCCCCTCAGGGTACACTGCTGGGGGCGGCTGTAGTGGCTGATGGCTTGATTGCTGCAACATCCTTTGCTTACTGATATGACAGGTGGCATTCTTAGTTCACAGTCTCTTGGTCTCTCTCTCTACATACATCTATATTATAAAATATATGGCAGGGAGGAGACCTTCAATGTGAAGGAGGAGTAAGATGTGGAGATCACCTTCCTCCACACAAATACATCAAAAATACATCTACATGTGGAACAACTCCTACAGAACACTTACTGAATACTGGCAGAAGACCTCAACTTCCCAAAATGCAAGAAAATTCCCACGTACCTGGCAGTGTGGCTGAGAGGGTCTTTGTGCTCCAGACTTGTGTCAGGCCTGAGCCTCTGAGGTGGGAGAGACGAGTTCAGGACACTGGATCACCACTGACCTCGCAGCCCCATGTAATTTCAATCAGTGAGAGCTCTCCTAAAGATCTCTGTCTCTAAACAAAGACCCAGCACCACCCAACAGCCCAGCAAGCTCCAGTACTGGACTCACCATGGCAAACAATTGGCAAGATAGGAACACAACTCCACCCATTAGCAGAGAGGCTGCCTAAAATCATACTAAGTTCAGAGCCACCCAAAACACACAACCGGACATGGTCCTGCCCACCAGAAAGACAAGATATGCCCCACCCACTAGAAAACAGGCACCAGTCCCCTCCATCAGGAGGCTGACACAACTCACTAAACACACTTTACTCACTGGGGGAAGACAACAAAAACAATGGGAACTATGATTCAGCATCCTGCAAAATGGAGACCCCACAGCATTTTAAGCAAAATGAGAAGATAGAGAAATATGGAGCAGATGAAGGAGTCAGGTAAAAGCCTACCAGACCAAACAAATGAATAGGAAATAAACAGTCTACTGAAAAAGAATTCAGAGTAAGATAGTAAAGATGATCCAAAATCTTGGAAATAGAATGGAGAAAATACAAGAAATGTTTAACAAGAACCTAGAAGAACAAAAGAGCAAACAAACAATGATGAACAACACAAAAATGAAATTAATATTTCTCTAGAAGGAATCAATAGCAGAATAACTGAGGCAGAAGAACGAATAAGTGACCTGGAAGACAAAATGGTGGAAATAACTACCACAGAGCAGAATAAAGGAAAAAGAATGAAAACAATTGAGGACAGTCTAAGTGACCACTAGGACAACATTAAGTGGACCAGCATTTGAATTATAGGGGTTCCAGAATAAGAAGAGAAAAAGAAAGGGTCTGAGAAAGTATTTGAAGAGATTATAGATGAAAACTTCCCTAACATGGGAAAAGAAATAGTCAGTCAAGTCCAGGAAGCACAGAGACTCTCATACAGTGTAAATCCAAGGAGAAACATGCTAAAAGACATATTAATCAAACTATCAAAAATTAAACACAAAGAAAAAATATTAAAAGCAGCAAGGGAAAAACAACAAACAACATAAAAGGGAATCCCCATTAGGTTAAAGCTGATCTTTCAGCAAAAGCTCTGCAAGGAAAAAGGGAGGGGTAGGACATATTTCAAGTGATGAACTGGAAAAACCTACAACCAAGATTACTCCATGCAGCAAGAATATCATTCAGATTCAATGAAAAAATTAAAACCTATACAGACAAGCAAAAGTTAAGAGAATTCAGCACCAAAAAACCAGCTTTACAACAAATGCTAAAGGAGTTTTCCTAGGCAAGGAACACAAGAGAAAGGAAAGACCTACAATAAAAAACACAAAACAATTAAGAAAATAGTAGTAGGAGCATACATATTGATAATTACCTTAAAAGAAAATGGATTAAATGTTCCCACTAAAAGACATAGACTGGCAGAATGGATACAAAAAGAAGGCCTGGATATATGCTGTCTGTACAACACCCACTTCAGCCCTAGGGACACATACAGACTGAAAGTGAGGAGATGGAAAAAGAAATTCCATGCAAATGGAAATCAAAAGAAAGCTGGAGGGCTTCCCTGGTGGCGCAGCGGTTGAGAATCTGCCTGCCAATGCAGGGGACACGGGTTCAAGCCCTGGTCTGGGAAGATCCCATATGCCGCAGAGCAACTAGGCCCATGAGCCACAACTACTGAGCCTGCACATCTGGAGCCTGAGCGCCGCACCAAGAGAGGCCGTGATAGTGAGAGACCCGCGCACCGCGATGAAGAGTGGCCCCCACTTGCCACAACTAGAGAAAGCCCTTGCACAGAAACAAAGACCCAACATAGAGAAAAATAAATAAATAAAGGAGTTTCTTGAAAAGAAAAAAAGAATTACATCTAAAAAAAAAAAAAGAAAGCTGGAGTAGCAATTCTCATATCAGACAAAATAGACTTTAAAATGAAGACTATTACAACAGAAAAAGAAAGACATTACCTAATGATCAAGGGATCAATCTAGGAACAAGTATGACAGTTGTAAATATTTATGCACCCAAGATAGGAGCACATCAATACATAAGTCAAATACTAACAGCCATAAAAGAGAAAACTGACAGTAACACAATCGTATTAGGGAACTTTAACACCCCACTTTCACCAATGGACAGATCATCCAAAATGAAAATAAATAAAGAAACACAAGCTTTAAATGATACATTAAACAAGATGGACTTAATTGATATTTATAAGACATTCCATCCAAAAACAATAGAATACACATTCTTCTCAAGTGCTCATGGAACATTCTCCAGGATAGATCATATCTTGGGTCACAAATCAAGCCTTGGTAAATTTAAGAAAATTGAAATTGTATCAAGTGCACTTTCTGAACACAAAGCTGTGAGACTACATATCAATTACAGGAAAAAATCTGTAAGAAATACAAACACATGGAGGCTAAACAACATACTACTTAATAACCAAGAGATCACTGAAGCAATCAAAGAGGAAATCAAAAAATACCTAGAGGACTTCCGGGAAGATGGCGGAAGAGTAAGACACGGAGATCACCTTCCTCCCCACAGAAACACCAGAAATACATCTACATGTAAAACAACTCCTACAGAACACCTACTGAACGCTGTCAGAAGACCTCAGACCTCCCAAAAGGCAAGAAACCCCCCACGTACATGGGTAGGGCAAAAGAAAAAAGAATAAGCAGAGACAAAAGGATAGGGATGGGTCCTGCATCAGTGGGAGGGAGGTGTGAAGGAGGAAAAGTGTCCACACACTAGGAAGCCCCTTCGTGGGCGGAGACTGCGTGTGGCAGAGGTGGGGAGCTTCGGAGCAGCTGAGGAGAACACAGCAACAGGGGTGTGGAGGGAAAAGTGAAGAGATTCCAGCACAGAGGATCAGGGCTGACCAGCACTCACCAGCCCAAGAGGCTTGTCTGATCCCCTACAAGAGCAGGCAGGGCTTCGGTTGAAGCGCAGGGAGAAGACTGGGGTTGGCGGCGTGAACACAGCCTTCAGGGGGTTAGTGCACCACGGCTGTCTGGGAGGGAGACCAGGGAAAAGCCTGGACCTGCCAAAGGGCCAAAAGACTTTTCCTTCCCTCTTTGTTTCCTGGTGCGTGAGGAGAGGGGTTAAGAACGCTGCTTAAAGGAGCTCCAGAGACAGGCGTGAGCCGCGGCTAAAAGCGTGGACCCCAGAGACAGACATGAGACACTAAGGCTGCTGCTGCCACCACCAAGAAGCCTGTGTGCGAACGTGGGTCACAGTCCACACCCCCCTTCCGGGAAGCCTGTGCAGCCCACGACTGCCAGGGTCCCGGGATCCAGGGACAACTTCCTCAGGAGAACACACGGTGGGCCTCAGGCTGGTGCAACGTCACGCCGGCCTCTGCCGTCCCAGGCTCGCTCTGCACTCCGTGACTCTCTCTACTCCTGGCCTGAGTGAGCCAGAGCCCCCGAATCAGTGGCTCCTTTAACCTCGTCCTGTCTGAGCAAAGAACAGACGCCCTCCGGCAACCTACACACACAGGTAGGGCCAAATACAAAGCTGAGGCCCTGGGAGATGTGAGAACGAAGAAGAGAAAGGGCAATCTCTCCCAGCAGCCTCAGAAGCAGTGGATTAAAGCTCCACAATCAACTTGATGTACCCTGCATCTGTGGAATACATGAATAGACAGCAAATCATCCCAAATTAAGGAGGTGGACTTTGAGAGCAAGATTTATTACTCTTTCCGCTTTTCCTTTTTTTGTGTGTATGTGTATGCTTCTGTGTGAAATTTTGTCTGTATAGCTTTGCTTCCACCATTTGTGTGAGGGTTCTATCCGTCCATCTTTTTTTTTTTAATTTTTTTTCTTAATAATTACTTTTTATTTTAATAACCTTATTTTATTTTACTTTATCTTCGTTCTTTCTTTCCTTCCTTCCCTCCTTTAGACAACAAATCATCCCAAATTGAGGAGGTGGACTTTGAGAGCAAGATTTATGATTTTTTTCCTCTTTTCCTCTTTTTGTGAGTGTGTATGTGTATGCTTCTGTGTGAGATTTTGTCTGTATAGCTTTGCTTCCACCATTTGTTCCAGGGTTCTATCCATCCGTTTTTGTTTTGTTTTGTTTTGTTTTCTCTTAATAATTATTATTTTTTATTTTATTAACTTTATTATATTTTATCTTACTTTATTTTATTTTACTTTATCTTCTTTCTTCCTTTTTTATCATTCCTTCCCTCCTTCCTTCCTTGCTCCCTCCCTCACTCCCTCCATCCCTCCTTTCTTTCTTTCTACTTCTATTAATTCTTTCTTTCTACGTTTCCTCCCTTTTCTTCTGAGCTATGTGGATGAAAGGCTCTTGGTGCTGCAGCCAGGAGTCAGTGCTGTGCCTCTGAGGTGGGAGAGCAAACTTCAGGACACTGGTCCACAAGAGACCTCCCAGCTGCACATAATAACAAATGGCAAAAACCTCCCAGATATCTCCATCTCAATGCCAGGACCCAGCTTCACTCAACGACCAACAAGCTACAGTGCTGGACATCCTATGCCAAAAAACTAGCAAGACAGGAACACAACCCCACCCATGAGCAGAGAGGCTGCCCAAAATCATAATAAGTAGACAGAGACCCCAAAACACACCACCAGACGTGGACCTGCCCATAAGAAAGACAAGCTCCAGACTCATCCACAAGAACAGAGACACTAGTCCCCTCAACCAGGAAGCCTACACAACCCACTGAACCAACCTTAGCCACTGGGGACAGACACCAAAAACAACAGGAACTACGAACCTGAAGCCTGCAAAAAGGAGACCCCAACACAGTAAGATAAGCAAAATAAAAAGACAGAAAAACACACTGCAGATGAAGGAGCAACATAAACACCCACCAGACTTAACAAATGAAGAGGAAATACGCAGTCTACCTGAAAAAGAATTCAGAATAATGATAGTAAAGATGATCCAAAATCTTGGAAATAGAATAGACAAAATGCAAGAAACATTTAACAAGGACCTAGAAAAACTAAAGATGAAACAATGATGAACAACACAAAAAATGAAATGAAAAATACTCTAGGTGGGATCAATAGCAGAATAACTGAGGCAGAAGAACAGATAAGTGACCTGTTAGATAAAATAGTGGAAATAACTAATGCAGAGCAGAATAAAGAAAAAAGAATGAGAAGAAATGAGGACAGTCTCAGAGATCTCTGGGACAACATTAAACGCACTGACATTCAAATTATAGGGGTTCCAGGAGAAGGCGAGAAAAAGAAAGGGACTGAGAAAATATTTGAAGGGATTATAGTTGAAAACTTCCCTAATATGTGAAAGGAAATAGTTAATCAAGTCCAGGAAGCACAGAGAGTCCCATACAGGATAAATCCAAGGAGAAACAGGCCAAGACACATATTAATCAAACTATCAAAAATTAAATACAAAGAAATCATATTAAAAGTGGCAAGGGAAAAACAACAAATAAAACATAAATGAATCCCCATAAGGTAAACAGCTGATCTTTCAGCAGAAACTCTGCAAGCCAGAAGGGAGTGGCAGGACATATTTAAAGTGATGAAGGAGAAAAATTTGCAACTAAGATTACTCTACCCAGCAAGGATTTCATTCAGATTTCATGGAGAAATTAAAACCTTTACAGACAAGCAAAAGCTGAGAGAGTTCAGCACCACCAAACCAGCTGTACAACAACTGCTAAAGGAACTTCTCTAGGCAAGAAACACAAGAGAAGGAAAAGACCTACAATAACGAACCCAAAACAATTAAGAAAATGGGAATAGGAACATACATATTGATAATTACCTTAAATGTAAATGGACTAAATGCTCCCACCAAAAGACACAGACTGGATGAATGGATACAAAAACAAGACGCATATATTTGCTGTCTATAAGAGACCCACTTCAGACCTAGAGACATAGACTGAAAGTAAGAGGATGGAAAAAGGTATTTCATGCAAATGGAAACCAAAAGAAAGCTGGAGTACCAATTCTCATATCAGACAAAATAGACTTTAAAATAAATAAGGACTATTAGAAGAGACAAAGAAGGACACTACATAATGATCAAGGGATCGATCCAAGAAGAAGATATAACAATTGTAAATGTTTATGCACCCAACATACGAGCACCTCAATACATAAGGCAAATACTAACAGCCATAAAAGGGGAAATTGACAGTAACACATTCATAGTAGGGGACTTTAACACCCCAATTTCACCAATGGACAGATCATCCAAAATGAAAATAAATAAGGAAACACAAGCTTTAAATGATACATTAAACAAGATGGACTTAATTGATATTTATAGGACACTCCATCTAAAAACAACAGAATACACATTTTTCTCTAGTGCTTATGGAACATTCTCCAAGATAGATCATATCTTAGGTCACAAATCAAGCCTTGGTAAATTTACGAAAATTGAAATTGTATCAAGTATCTTTTCTGACCACAATGCTGTGAGACTAGATATCTATTACAGCAAAAGATCTGGAAAAAATACAAACACATGGAGGCCAAACAATACACTACTTAATAACGAAGTGATCACTGAAGAAATTAAAGAGGAAATCAAAAAATACCTAGAAACAAATGACAGTGGAGACATGACAACTCAAAATCTATGGGATGCAGCAAAAGCAGGTCTAAGAGGGAAGTTTATAACAATACAATCCAACCTTAAGAAACAGGAAACATCTCGAATAAACAACCTAACCTAGCACCTAAAGCAATTAGAGAAAGAAGAACAAAAAAAACCCAAACTTAGCAGAAGGAAAGAAATCATAATAATCAGATCAGAAATAAATGAAAAAGAAATGAAGGAAATGATAGCAAAGATCAATAAAACTAAAAGCTGGTTCTTTGAGAAGATAAACAAAATTGATAAACCATTAGCCAGACTCATCAAGAAAAAAAGGGAGAAGACTGAAATCAATAGAATTAGAAATGAAAAACAAGAAGTAACAAATGACACTGCAGAAATACAAAAGATCATGAGAGATCACTACAAGCAACTCTATGCCAATAAAATGGACAACCTGGAAGAAATGGACAAATTCTTAGAAATGCACAACCTGCCAAGACTGAATCAGGAAGAAAGAGAAAAAATGAACAGACCAGTAATAAGCACTGAAATTGAAACTGTGATTAAAAATCTTCCAACAAACAAAAGCCCAGGACCAGATGGCTTCACAGGCAAATTGTGTCAAACATTTAGAGAAGAGCTAAAACCTATCCTTCTCAAACTCTTCCAGAATGTAGCAGAGGGAGGAACACTCCCAAATTCCTTCTACAAGGCCATCACCTTGATACCAAAACTAGACAAGGATGTCACAAAGAAAGAAAACTAAAGGCAAATACCATTGATGAACTTAGATGCAAAAATCCTCAACAAAATACTAGCAGAAAGAATCCAACAGCACATTAAATGGATCATACAGTATTATCAAGTGAGGTTTATTCCAGGAATGCAAGGATTCTTCAATATATCTATCAATGTGATAAACCATATTAACAAATTGAAGGAGAAAAACCACATGATAATCTCAATAGATGCAGAGAAAGCTTTTGACAAAATTCAACACCCATTCATTACAAAAACCCTGCAGAAAGTAGCCATAGAGAGAACTTTACTCAACATAATACAGGTCATATATGACAAACCCACAGCCAACATTGTCCTCAATGGTGAAAAACTGAATATATTTCCACTAAGATCAGGAAAAAGACAAGTTTGCCCCCTCTCACCACGCTTATTCAATGTAGCTTTGGAAGTTTTAGCCACAGCAATCAGAGAAGAGGAAATAAAAGGAATTCAAATCAGAAAAGAAGAAGTAAAGTGTCACTGTTTGCAGATGACATGATACTATACATAGAGAATCCTAAAGATGCTACCAGAAATCTACTAGAGCTAATCAATGAATTTGGTAAAGTGGCAGGATACAAAATTAATGCACAGAAATCTCTGGCATTACTATACACTAATGATGAGAAATCTGAAAGTGAAATAAAGAAAACACTCTCATTTACCACTGTAACAAAAATAATAAAATATCTAGGAATAAACCTACCTAAGGAGACAAAAGACCGGTATGCAGAAAATTATAAGACACTGATGAAAGAAATTAAAGATGATACAAATAGATGGAGAGACATACCATGTTCTTGGATTGGAAGAATCAATATTGTGAAAATGACTATACTACCAAAAGCAATCTGCAGATTCAATGCAATTCCTATCAAACTACCACTGGCATTTTTCACAGAACTAGAACAAAAATTTTCACAACATGTATGGAAACACAAAAGACCCCGAATAGCCAAAGCAATCTTGAGAACGAAAATCGGAGATGGAGGAATCAGGCTTCCTGACCTCAGACTATACTACAAAGCTACAGTAATCAAGAGAGTATGGTACTGGCACAAAAACAGAAATATAGATCAATGGAACAGGATAGAAAGCCCAGAGATAAACCCACGCACATAATGGTCACATTATCTTTGATAAAGGAGGCAAGAATATACAGTGGAGCAAGGACAGCCTCTTCAGTAAGTGGTGCTGGGAAAACAGGACAGGTACATATGAAAGTATGAGACTAGATCACTCCCTAACACCATACACAAAAATAAGCTCAAAATGGATTAAATACCTAAATGTAAGACTGGAAAGTATCAAACTGTTAGAGAAAAACATAGGCAGGACACTCTATGACATAAATCACAGCAAGGTCCTTTTTGACCCGCCTCCTAGAGAAATGGAAATAAAAACAAAAATAAACACACGGGACCTAATGAAACTTCAAACCTTTTGCACAGCAAAGGAAACCATAAACAAGACCAAAAGACAACCCTCAGAATGGGAGAAAATATTTGCAAATGAAGCAATTGACAAAGGATTAATCTCCAAAATTTATAAGCAGCTCATGTAGCTTAATAAGAAAAAAACAAACAACCCAATCCAAAAATGGGCAGAAGACCAAAATAGACATTTCTCCAAAGAAGATATACAGACCACCAACAAACACATGAAAGAATGCTCAACATCACTAATCATTAGAGAAATGCACATCAAAACTACAATGAGATATTGGCACACACCAGTCAGATTGGCCATCATCAAAAAATCTAGAGACAATAAATGCTGGTGAGGGTGTGGAGAAAAGGGAACCCTCTTACACTGTTGGTGGGAATGTAAATTGATACAGCCACTGTGGAGAACAGTATGGAGGCTCCTTAAAAAACTACAAATAGAACTACCATATGACCCAGCAATACCACTACTAGGCATATACCCTGAGAAAACCATAATTCAAAAACAATCATGTACCAAAATGTTCAATGCAGCTCTATTTACAATAGCCCAGAGATGGAAACAACTTATGTATCCATCATTGGATGAATGTATAAAGAAGAGGTGGCACATATATACAATGGAATATTACTCAGCCATAAAAAGAAACGAAATTGAGCTATTTGTAATGAGGTGGATAGACCTAGAGTCTGTCATACAGAGTGAAGTACATCAGAAAGAGAGAGACAAATACCATATGCTAACACATATATATGGAATTTAAGAAAAAAATAATGTCATGAAGAACCTAGAGGTGAAACAGGAATAAAGACACAGACTTACTAGAGAATGGACTTGAGGATATGGGGAGGGGGAAGGGTAAACTGTGACAAAGTGAGAGAGAGGCATGGACATATATACACTACCAAATATAAGGTAGATAGCTAGTGGGAAGCAGCCACATAGCACAGGGTGATCAGCTCGGTGCTTTGTGACTGCCTGGAGGGGTGGGATAAGGAGGGTGGGAGGGAGGGAGATGGAAGAGGGAAGAGATATGGGAACATATGTGTATGTATAACTGATTCACTTTGTTATAAAGCAGAAACTAACACACCATTGTAAAGCAATTATACCCCAATAAAGATGTTAAAATGAAAAAAAAATAAACAAACAAAAAAACTTACAAAAAAAAAAAAAAACCTAGAAACAAATGACCATGATAACACAATGACCGAAAACCTATGGGATGCAGCACAAGCAGTTCTAAGAGGGAAGTTTATAGCAATACAATTCTACCTTAAGAAAGAAGAAAAATCTCAAATAAACTGAAACCTAAAGCAATTAGAGAAAGAAGAAGAACAACAACAATAAAAAAAAAAAAGTTAGCAGAAGGAAAAAATCATAAAGATCATATCAGAAATAAATGAAAAAGAAAAGAAGGGAACCATAGCAAAGATCACTAAAACTAAAATCTGGTGTTTTGAGAAGATTAAAAAAAAATTTTAAAAAATTAAAAAATTGATAAACCAACTGACACTGAAGAAATACAAAGGATCATGTGAGATTACTGCAAGCAAATATATGCCAATATAATGAACAACCTGGAAGAAATGGAGAAATTCTTAGAAACCCACAACCTTCTGAGACAGAACCAGGAAGAGATAGAAAATATGAACAGACCAATCACAAGCACTGACATTGAAAATGTGATTAAAAATCTTCCAACCAACAAAAGCCCAGGACCAGATGGTTTCACAGGCGAATTCTATCAAACGTTTAGTGAAGAGCTAACATCTATCCTTCTCAAATTCTTCCAAAATATAGCAGAGGGAGGAACACTCCCAAACTCATTTTACGAGCCCACTATCACTCTGATACCAAAACCAGAAAAAGATGTCGCAAAGAAAGAAAACTACAGGCAAATATCACTGATAAAAATAGATGCAAAAATCCTCAACATAATACTAGCAAACAGAATCCAACAGCACATTAAATGGATCATACAGTATGATCCAGTGGGGTTTATCTCAGGAATGCAAGGATTCTTCAATATACACAAGTCAATCTATGTGATACACCATATTAACAAAATGAAATACAAAAACCAAATGATCACCTCAATAGATGCAGAGAAATCATTTGACAAAATTCAACACCCATTTGTGATTAAAAAAAAAAAAAAAAGCCCTCCAGAAAGTAGGCATAGAGGGAACTTTCCTCAACATAATAAAGGCCATATATGGCAAACCCACAGCCAACATTGCCCTCAATGGTGAAAAACTGAAAGCATTTCCACTAAGATCAGGAAAAAGACAAGGTTGCCCACTCTCACCACTGTTACTCAACATAGTTTTGGAAGATTTAGCCACACCAATCAGAGAAGAAAAAGAAATAAAAGGAATCCAAATAGGAAAAGAAGAAGTAAGGCTATCACTGTTTTCAGATGACATGATACTATACATTGAGAATCCTAAAGATGCTACCAGAAAACTACTAGAGCTAATCAATGAATTTGGTAAAGTAGCAGGATACAAAATTGATGCACAGAAATCTCTGGCATTCCTATACACTAATGATGAATACTCTGAAAGTGAAATTAAGAATACACTCCCATTTACCATTGCAACAAAAAGAATAAAATATCTAGGAATATACCTACCTAAGGAGACAAAATAACTGTATGCAGAAAATTTTAGACACTGATGAAAGAAACTAAAGATGATACAAATAGATGAAGAGATATACCATGTTCTTGGATTGGAAGAATCAACATGGTGAAAATTACTATACTACCAAAAGCAATCTACAGATTCAATGCAATCCCTATCAAACTATCACTTGCATTTTTCAAGAACTAGAACAAAAAATTTCATAGTTTGTAATGGAAACACAAAATACCCCAAATAGGAAAACAATCTTGAGAAAGGAAAACGTAGCTGGAGGAATCAGGTTCCCTGTTTTCAGACTATACTACAAAGCTACAGTAATCAAGACAGTATGGTACTGGCACAAAAACAGAAATATAGATCAATGGGACAGCATAGAAAGGCCAGAGGTAAACCCACACACATATGGTCACCTAATTTTTGATAAAAGAGGCAAGAATATACAGTGGAGAAAAGACAGCATCTTCAATAAGTGATGCTGGGAAAACAGCATCTTCAATAAGTGATACAGCTACCTGTAAAAGAATGAAATTAGAATACTCCCTAACACCATACACAAAAATAAACTCAAAATGGATTAAAGACCTAAATGTAAGGCCAGAAACCATCAAACTCTTAGAGGAAAACATAGGCAGAACACTCTATGACATAAACCACAGCAAGATCATTTTTGACCTACCTCCTACAGAAATGGAAATAAAAACAAAAATGAACAAATGGGACCTAATGAAACTTCACAGCTTTTGCACAGTAAAGTAAACAAAAAGCAAGAAAAAAATACAACCCTCGGAATGGGAGAAAATATTTGCAAATGAAGTGACTGACTAAGGATTATTCTCCAAAATATGCAAGCAGTTCCTGCAGCTCAATATCAAAAAAGAAAACAACACAATCCAAAAATGGGCAGAAGACCTAAATAGACATTTCTCCAAAGAAGTATACAGATTTCCAACAAACACATGAAAGGGTGCTCAACATCACTAATCATTAGAGAAATGCAAATCAAAACTACAATGAGATATCATCTCACAGCAGCCGGAATGGCCATCATCAAATAATCTACAAACAATAAATGCTGGCGAGGGTGTGGAAAAAGGGGAACCCTCTTGCACTGTTGGTGCGAATGCAACTTGAGACAACCACTATGAAAGACAATATGGAGGTTCTTTAAAAAACTGAAAATAGGACTACCATATGACCCAGCAATCCCACTACTGGGCATATACCCTGAGAAAAACATAATTCAAAAGTAGTTATGTACCAAAATATTCATTGCAGCTCTGTTTAC
The DNA here is from genome assembly GCF_000442215.2 of Lipotes vexillifer. NCBI lineage: Eukaryota > Metazoa > Chordata > Mammalia > Artiodactyla > Lipotidae > Lipotes > Lipotes vexillifer. Next base: position 1,123,873 of record NW_006783488.1, read on the forward strand.
AATAACCAGGATATGGAAGCAATCTAGGTGTCCATCAACAGATGAATGGATAAAGAGGATGTGGCACATATATACAATGGAATATTACTCAGCCATAAAAAGAAACGAAACTGAGTTATTTGTAGTGAGGTGGATTGACCTTGAGACTGTCACACAGAATGAAGTAAGTCAGAAAGAGGAGAACAAATACCATATGCTAACACATATATATGGAATCTAAGAAAAATATTTTAAAAAGGTCAGAAGAGCCTAGCAGCAAGATGGGAATAAAGATGCAGACCTACTAGAGCATGCACTTGAGGATACGGGGAAGGGTAAGGGTAAGCTGGGACAAAGTGAGAGAGTGGCATGGACATGTATACATTACCAAAAGTAAAATAGATAGCTAGTGGGAGGCAGCCACATAGTACAGGGAGATCAGCTCCGTGCTTTGTAACTACTTAGAGAGGTGGGATAGGGAGGGTGACAGGGAGGGAGATACAAGAGGGAAGAGATATGGAGACATATGTGTGTGACTGATTCACTTTGTTATAAAGCAGAGGCTGACACACCATTGTAAAGCAATTATACTCCAATAAAAATGTTAAAAAAAAAAAAGCCTAGTAGGTTTCTTGCTTATCAAATTATAATCCATATTTCATTGCATATGAATGAATGAGAGCTGAATCACCAAGCAATGGAAAAGCTTATTTATGATATAACTAGACAGGTATTAAAATTTATGTTTTAAAATTGAAAATGCATAATACAATCCCTAATAATCCTTTTATACATTTTTCTATATGCAGATTTTAATTGTTTTTGACAGCATTATGTAAATTGGCTGCAAACCTATTAAAAATTTGAAGAAAACATTGTTGATAGTGGTAAATTCAGTTAACTTTCAATTCTGTAATACCCTTTTGAATTCAGTATTGATACTGAGTTAACACAACAGTTAGTGAACTTTACTAAAGTTAGACACAGGTTTGAAACTGATGTGTTCATATCAATTCCTCTAAAACAGTTGAGTTTCACAAATGTTAATGTTAAAGGAAAATGATTGGGGTTCTCAATTAAGTTTATTTGAAAACTTTTAAGTATATCTGGAACAATTTGGTTATATGAATTTTCTTTTTCAACTGTAAATTTTATGAAATTTAAATATGGATCAAGTTCATCCAATGAAAATTGTGTCCAAATTGAGATGTCCTGTAAGTGCAAAATATACATTTGATTTTGAATACTTAGTACTAAAATAATGTAAAAACTCATTAATAATTTTTTTGTTAACTGTTGAAATGGTAATATTTTGATATATCATATTCAAAACGTTATTAAAATTAAAACAAAACAAAACAAGACAAAACTACAATGAGGTATCATCTCACACCAGTCAGAATGGCCATCATCAAAAAATCTACGAACAATAAATGCTGGAGAGAGTGTGGAGAAAAGGGAACACTCTTGCACTGTTGGTGGGAATGTAAATTGATACAGCCACTATGGAGAACAGTATGCAGTTTCCTGAGAAACTAAAAATAGAACTACCATATGACCCATCAATCCTACTACTGGGCATATACCCTAAGAAAACCATAATTCAAAAAGAGTCATATACCACAATGTTCACTGCAGCTCTATTTATAATACACGGGACATGGAAGCAACTTAAGTGTCAATTGACAGATGAATGGATAAAGAGGATGTGGCACATATATGCAATGGAATATTACTCAGCTATAGAAAGAAAAAAAATTATTTGTAGTGAGGTGGATGGACTTAGATTCTGTCATACAGAGTGAAGTAAGTCAGAAAGAGAAAAATAAATACTGTATGCTAACACATATATATGGAACCTAAAAAAAAAAAGAAAAAAAATTGGTTCTGAAGAACCTAGTGTCAGGACAGCAATAAAAACGCAGACATAGAGAATGGACTTGAGGACACAGGGAGGGGAAAGGGTAAGCTGGGATGAAGTGAGAGAGTGGCATGGACTTATATATACTACCAAATGTAAAATAAATAGCTATTGGGAAGCAGATGTGTATCACAGGGAGATCAGCTCAGTGCTTTGTGACCACCTAGAGGTGTGGAATAGGAAGCGTTAGAGGGAGACACAAGAAGAAGGAGATTTGTAGATATATTTATACATATAGCTGATTCACTTTTTTATACATCAGAAAGTAACACACCATTGTAAAGCAATTATACTCCAATAAAGATGTTTAAAAAAAATGGCACATGAAAAATATATATATATTTGGCACGCATTGTACTTGTTCAGTTTCTCTTTTCCGTAGTTACTAATTTCTATTCGTTATTGAAAAGTAATTTGGGGGTAGATACATCGAACATGTTTCTTCTGTCTTGTCAAAGCAAAATTTGTACTGGATAAAGTTAAACAGGTAGGAAGACTTTATTTAAGGTTATTGTAAAGAGCAGAGATGTCAGAACTGAGACTGGACTCCACTCTGCTGAAAAGATGCTTGGAAAGTGTTTAAGGGCTTTGGTGGTGTTGGGGAATCATACTCAATCTGTTTGTCCTAATTTGTCTTACCCAAAGGAAAGTAAACTGTCTTGTATCTTCATGACAGGAGGCCATTTTACAACTTGGAAGAAGGTGCCTGCAGAAGGGGGTCTGTGACATTCCCCCAGACATTGGGATATAGGGGTGCTGTCTTCCCTGATGATTGCATTTCAAAGGATGGCTGTCAGGTCCTTGAGAAAAGTGGTTCTGGGTTTTAAACTATCAAAAAGCTTTTAAGATTTATATTTTAAAGAAACAAAGAAAGAATTTTCACTAAAGTTTTGTTACATAAAGACACCAAGAAAAGGGAAATCAGGATCCCAGAGGCAGGAAGTAGCCACTTAGCCCAGGGAATCATTAAGCCCTTTTAGGTGAGGCTCATCAAACTTTCCCTATAGATTTTATAACCATTGACTATTTTGCCTGATCCCCCCCCATTTTTATGAATAGACTTTGTTTTTTGAGCAGTTTAGGTTCACAACAATATTGCGAGGAAGGTATAGACATACCTTGAATATATATCCCTTTCCTCCAGACATGCATAAGCTCCATAACTTTCAATATCCCCACCAGAGTGACATTTGTCACAATTGATAAGCCTACACTGACACATCATAATCATCCAAAGTTCATAGTTTACATTAAGTTTCAGTCTTGGTGTGCTACATTCTGTGGGTTTAGAGAAATGAATAATAACACATATTAATCATAATAGTACCACAAAATAGTTTCACTGTCCTAAAAATCCACTTTGATCTGCCTGTTTATTCCTTCCTCCCTCACGACCCCTAGCAACTGCTGATCTTTTTACTACCTCCATATTTTTGCCTTTTACAGAATATCATATATTTGGAATCATACAGTATGTAACATTTTCAGACTGGCTTTTCTAATTAGTAATAAGCATTTAAGGTTCTGACATGTCTTTTCATGGTGAGATAGCTCATTCCTTCTTAGCACTGAATAATATTCCATTGTCTGGATGTACTACAGTTTATCTAACCATTCACCTACTGAAAAACATCTTGGTTGCTTCCATGTTTTGGTAATTATGAATAAACCTGCTATAAGCATTCATGTGCAGCTTTTTGTGTGAACATAATTTTCAATTCCTTTGGTTAACTACCAAGGAGCACAATTGCTGGATCATGTGGTAAAAAAATATTTTTAGTTTTCTAAGAGACCACCTTCTCCAGTTGTCTTCCAATGTATCTGCACCACTTTGCAGTCCCACCAGCAATGAATGAGAACTCTTGTCATTCCACATCTTAGCCAGCTTTTGGTGTTGTCAGTGTTCCAGATTTTTGCCTTCTAATAGGTATGTAATGGTATTTCACTGTTGCTTTAATTTGCATTTTCCTGATGACATATGATGAGGAGCATCTTTTCATATGCTTACTTGACATCTTCGAATTATGTTTAGTATGATGAAAAATGGTGATTTTGTGACTCCATGTAGTATTTTTGTTTATATATTTCAATGTCATTTGATTATTAAATCTCTATTTTAAATCATATCTATTATTGTTAAGAGGCTTTTTTTTTTTTCTGCATTGGGTCTTCATTGTTGCGCTCAGGCTTTCTCTAGTTGCGGTGAGCAGGGGCCACTCTTGGTTGTCATGCGAGGGATTCTCATTGCAGTGGCCTTTCTTGTTGTGGAGCACGGGCTCTAAGCATGCGGGCTTCGGTAGTTGTAGCCCATGGGCTTAGTTGCTCTGCAGCATGTGGGATCTTTCCGGACCAGGGCTCAAACCTGTGTCCCCTGCATTGGCAGGCAGATTCTTAACCACTGTGCCACCAGGGAAGCCCAAGAGACTTTTTAATCTTCCAAAGTCTTCTCTTATTCTAGCATTCTACTATAAAAGAGCTTCCACTTGTTTTATTTTTCTATCTACCTATCTATCATCTATCATTACTATAAACATATACATGCCTGTTTTATTCAACTGTTTACAATATAAGAGTACCATTGTTTATTGTAATACTCCCATATTCTCAGATGTGGCTAATTGGAACTTCTTAAAGCTGGCCTACATGTCTTCTTTCATGCTCCCATTATACTTTAAGCTCTTTCTTATATTTTCTGCATAAAAAGATGTTCAGGCTCATCATGTAACATTCTTACTTTAACCATCTTGGAGAATACCACCTATCCAAGCAATAGTGTTTAGAAATAATGATCTAGGTATGATTATTGCTTCTGAGTATCTTTGCTTCTATCTTTGCTTCTATCTTTGCTTTGTTTATATCCCTGTCGTACCTTTTTGCAATCACATAGTGATACACAAAACACACACACAGTTTTATTTCCATTGTGTTCTACACAGTGGAATCATACTGCATTTGCTTTTTTGAATTTGGTTTGTTGTTTGTTTTTATTTTTTTCAAGTAACAAAATATGCTGGGAAACATCCTTATAGTGGCTCATATAGATCTTCCTCATTCTTTCTTATATCTGTCTGCATAACACAGCATCACATATGTTTACCTTAGCATAGATGTCAACCAATCTCTCATGTCTGGTATTTAGGTAACTTCCATTATTGCTTAATTGAAAAAACACCAGCAACAACATTATGGTGTTATATTTTTCCAATGTCACAACCATTTATTTTAATGGAAGATAAAGGGAATAATCATTTAACCAAAGTTACTACTTTCTCTTACATTGTGAAAGAAACTTATCCAAGATAAATAATTATTCTGCTTTTATGATAAATAAATCTATTTTTTTTAAATTAGACATTCATGTAAAGTTAATTTTTGTGAAATTTTACAAAACTGAACTTGATAATACCCTGGACAATGAGTAAAAAGACAGAATGTATATATGTGTGCATACATGAACATAGAAATGTGGAATCTGAATGTCTATTTAATACATCCACATCTGAAGTTACAAGTTTGCTCAGATTGTTGAATTTTATTCACTTAATTAGTTAGCTAGCCAATATTTTATAAGAAAATATGTTTTATACCACTGTCTTGGGACTCTTATTTCCTTAAATTTTGGTATGTATAATCTATTATTTTTTAGTTTTATAATCTCAGTACTTTAAATGGAAAAACTTGGTTGAAAGTCTTTTAATGCTATAAGACAATGACCAAGGAGGTGATAATGTTGTACAGAGTCATTTTCAACTTTTTAAGTATCTAATGAAGCTTAAGGTAAGTTTGTTTATTCTTATTTTAACCTTTTATTACATAAATAATTCAGGAGGAGAATTTTTATAATAAGTGGCTAGAACTGTGTTCATGGCATAATTTACCTCCCTTGTCATTATTACATACTTGGCTCCCATCATTTGTCATAAAAAATTCTAGGAAAAAATTGCTGCTAATCTTATTCATTTACATTTGTGATTGTTATGAGTACTCTGGAAGTAACGTTAACTATTTTCTAGTGAAAGAGTTACCTAAATTAAGGAAGTTACAATTTAATTTTTTTCTTAAAAGATTGTTCAAAAAGTGTCATGGAAAACATAATGTAGTAAAGACACTTGACATTGAACAATATTTTAATGATCATGTTATTCTCCTCTAACAGTAATGACTTTTTGTGCGTATTGTGTAGTATTTTCTGTGTTAAATACTATGCTTATTTAATTCTTGCAGCTATCTGATGAGGAGTTTGCCTGAGACAGTTCTGAAGTTCTGGTTTATATATATATATTGTCACAATGTGTGTGTGAGCGAGAGAGAGAATAAATGTGTCAAAGTAAATAAATCAATTAGAAAATCCAGTAGTGATTGTTCTTCCAGTTTAGTGGAGAAATGTTCAAGGTAGTCTTCAAAACTATGAAAATACTCTCAGAGTATGTGCAGTTTAAAATACCAATATCATCAGAAAATACTGAAGAAATGTTTAATACAGCATAAATTATATGGAAAAAGATGACCCAGGGAGAAAGACCATCAAATAGATCTTTATATGACAGTGTATATGATGGAATTACCAATCATCTGGGTATTAATTCAAGCTTACATTAATTCAGTGGTAGATAATGTACAGAAAAAACGTTTGAACTTTGCTGATAGTTTGGATAAAAAATAAGAGCTCAATAAAAGGTTCATAAATCAATGACATGGCATCAGTGGCCTGCCATATATCCTCAATATATAAGAAATGAATAGATTAAAAAATAATAAATAAATTTCATTCATAAACATTTTATACTGTAGTAATAAAAGTTATATGGAAGCTTAAAGAAAAATCCAAACTACATGAACCTTGGTGAAATAAAAAATACAATTAGCAATAACAAATATTACATTGCATTTTGTTCCTTCTGTTCATGATTCTCCTTTAAAACTGCAGTGAAGTAAAATGTAATAATGCTTTCTCTTTGTACATATCCTTAAACTCTTCTGAAAATGTCTGGGTATATGTAAGAATAAATATGTTCAAGCTCTTCCAGTGATATAGTGGTCTTAAAATAAGAAATAATGGTTCACATTACTGATTGCCTACTGTGTGCCAGAGACTGTGCAAAGATCTTTTCCCACATTTTCCCATTAAACCCTTTAGTACTCTATGTGGCAAATACTATTATTTCCCTCATTCTCCAAATGAGAAAACTTAGACACAATTTATTTCAAGTTAATGGTAGAGCAGATATTGAAACCTTAAACAGTCTGATTCCATGGATCAGTGAGATAATTCTTGATATTTTTTTCTTCTGAATCCTTCAGTTTTTGTAGAGTGATGGTTGGGGGGGGGACACTCAATATTCTTGAGTCACAAAATGAAAAGTTCTAAATTAGTTTAGTAGGCAGTGAGAAATGGTTGATGATTTTTGGATAAATGATGTGAGAAGAAATAAAAGATGATTTATGAATTAGGATGTATTAAAGGGAGATTTAGATAGGAAAGATGAATGAATAAGAAAGTTATTTTAATAATCTTATATACAACAAAAATTAAATAAAGATGCTGATGATAGAAACGTTATAGAAAAAATTGAACAAGAATTATGAGAGTTGATTTTGGAAGGGTTAGCAATTGATACTGGGCAGTCATCCAAATGAGAGATCTTCAAAAATGGCTGATGAAAATATGTAACTGGAATGGTGTGAGAGAGGTCAGTAAGATTTAAAATTAATTTTATCTAAATAAGGATAATGTGAGGTCATAGAAACAGATAAAACAAACACACAAATAAAACTTTTTTTTCAATAAAAAGAGTAAACCTGAGAACAGAACTTTAGGTAAAAATCATTATTTATTGGAGCTATTGAGCTATGCCAAGGAAATAAAGGAGAGTTACTAAAAGGTACAAAGAAAGAACATTACACATAAGAAAAAAAAAATGGAAATATGCAAAATTCCTGGAAGACAAAGAGAAGAGATTAAGAAGAAGAGAAGGTACAATGCCAAATTAGAGAGAGCTCAGGGAGATTATCATTTGATGTCAATGCTTTAATGAGTTATTCAGAGACTTTGGTAAAGACATAGTCATCAAATATATATATATATATATATATATATATATATATATTTGGTAGAGAGTCATGAATCAATGAAATAAAATGTGTAATTAATCACTTTTTCTTAATTTGGAGTGCACTGGAATTAGTATTTTTAAGCTGAAACATTTTTTAAAATGTATGCACATCTTAATAGGAAAATAATCCATTACTTATATTTGATATTCTTGGGATCCAAAATCCAAAGTAGAAAAGTTTAGTTTGAGAAGGAATAAAGTGAATACTTCTCTTTTAAATACAGGAGTGTGGAAACCAGAAACAACAGGGTGAAAGAAGAGAAGAGATAAATTATTTTAAGGTGGAAAGAAGGGAGTTAAGGGAAAGGATAAGGGCAACTTAGATCCCAGGAAAATTAAGAGGTGAAACTACCTACAGAGTAGAGATAGGTGTTTTGATAAAAGTGGAGGAGACAGTTTGAAAGCTCTGGAATGGATACGTTCCCAATAAATCAATACAAAATGAATAGAAGAAGCATAGAGGATCAGCGGATGTAAATTATTTTATGATTTTTTTGGGGGGCTACTCAGTAGCTGTAGTAAAGGAGGGTAAAATGAGAAATAGATATTACTGTAGACCAGGACTCAACCAGGTAGAAAGACAGAAGTTCTGTTTTGGTGATACATCCTGTCCAGGAGTATACTGTTGAAGCGGCTAATGCATAAGTTGAAATGTGCATGGAGGCAAGTGAAAATCAAAACAGGAAATGGTGGACTGCGTAAATGTTCAGTGTTTGCTACTTTAGCAATAGGATGAGGATGAAAAAGTAAATTGATAGGAAAGAAGGAAAGAAATAGTTTAAAAGACAAAGAGTTATATGAGAATAGAGAAGAAATTCGACTTTGTATTAGGAAGGAAAGCACATTTTTAAATCATAATATTGCCTCCACAACAGTTCTTAGTCAAAGTATAATGAATAAGAAAGTCAAAGTCCCAAAATATGAGGAAACAATGAGTATTAGAAATATGTGTTAGAAATATTAACAATGTGGCAGGTGAAGTTTTAGAGAATAATGATTTTGAAAAAAGAAAGGGAAAGGTTCTAAAACACCCTAAACTATTTTGAAAAAGAATTATAAAGTGGGAAGAATCATTCTTCCTGAGGTTAAGGCCTGACTTATAGTTATGGAAACCAAGACAGAGTGGTATTTGTGGGAGGTAGTCATGTGAATGAAGAAAACAGAAAACAGAACTAGAACACAAGAGCACATCCTTGGAACCTAAGACTAGGCAAAGAGCTTTTATACTTGACACTAAATCCCAATTTTTAAAAATAATATTGATAAACTGGAACTCATCAAAATGAAATACTTTTGCTCTATGAAAGATCCTGTTAAAAGGGTGAAAAGACAAATGGCAGATTGAAAGGAAATAGAATGTTTCCATAGAATATATGAATAGCTCTCAAAACTCAAAAAACAAATCAATTAGAATTGGGAAATAAACAACAAAACAACAACAAAAAACACGTATGGAGCTTTCACTGAAGAGGGTAAACAGATGGAAAATATGCATGCAAAAATATGCTCAACATCATTAGCCATTAGAGAAATACAAATTAAAACCATCATTAGGTATAACTATGCACTATCAGAATGGATACGGTAAGTCCCCTATATACGAATCTTCAAGTAGCGAAATTTCAAAGATGAAACCGTGTGATCCCGTGTCCAGTCAAGTAAGTTATGTCACGTGTCTGTTGTACATTTTCAAGTACGTGCATTGCCTACAAATAGTTGTGCTTTTGTGTACTTTATAGCACAGTATAGAGTACAGTAGTATAGTATCTTAAGCTAGATCTGCAAGAGGAGGACTTCATTGGACTCCTTGCTGTGCAACACGAGGAGCTTACTAATGAAGACCTGATAGAAGCAGGGCCAGAGAAAGGATGACGAGAGACAAGAGGAGGAAGAAGTAACTGAAGAACCGAAGAGATACATGACACAAGTAATGGCAAGGGGATTTTCTTTATTTGAGGAGGCACTGTTAGTTTTTGAGGCACTGGATCTGAGCATAGAACAGTACACGAAGGTTGCAGCAGTCATTCAGAATGCAATCCAGGGCTACCGTGTCACCTATGAAAAAAAAGAAAAAAGGAGCTACTACCCAGACAATACTGGATCGCTTTTTCAAGAAGGTAGATAGAATTGAATCCAGCAAGGAGCCAGAACCTGTGTCATCAACATCAGGTGTGAGTGAAATTGCAGTTTGCCCTCTGTCTCCTATTGCTGATGATCCTTCAGCTGTACCATCCCCCACCTCCAGTCAGTAACTCTTCTTGCCTGTTCACTCAATGCCAACCCCTGTATGCCAGCTGTTGTATTGTACTGCTGTACTTTTCAAGGTATTAAAAATGTTTTCTTTATTGTTTCCATTTTTTTTATGTGTTATTTGTGTGAAAAGTATTATAAACCTATTACAGTACAGTACTGAATAGCCAATTGTGTTAGTTGGGTACCTAGGCTAACTTTGTTGGACTTATGAACAGATTGGACTTACAAACGTGCTCTTGGAATGGAACTCGTTCATATGTAGGGAACTTACTTTAAAATGAAAAATAATAATTCTAAATGTGGGCAATGACATGGAGAAACCAGATCACTCATACAGTACTGATGGAAATGTAGATAGTACAAGTATTTTAGCAGCTGGTTTAACAGCTAGTTTAATTCCTAGCAGCATTAGTAGATAAATGGTTAAGCAAACTGTTGTATTACTGTGGAATATATTCAACAATAAAAAGGAATGAACTACTGGTACATGTAACAAACTGGATGAAACTTAGGTGAAAAAAAGCCAATCTTGATTCCATGTATGTAACATTTATGAAATAACATAATTATAGAGATGGATAACAGATTAATGGGTTCCAGCATTTGATGGGGAGGTTATAAAGGGGTAACAAAAGGAGTCTTGTGATTGTCTGATAAGTATTTTGATTGATGTAGAGGTAATGCAAGGCTTAGATATGAGCTAAAGTCACATAGAACTACACATACGCATACACACACACACACACACCAAATGAGTGCATATATAACAGGTGAAATCTACTAAATTCTATAGATTGCACCAATGTAAACTTCTTGATTTTCATATTGTATTATAATGTGTATAATGTGTAAGAAGTTAACATTGTGGGAGGGTGGGAAAATGCTGTATGAGACTTTTCTGTGCATTTCTTTGCAAACACCAATGAGTCCATACTATTTTTTTCTTCAAAATAAAATGTTAAAAAATAGACTGTGAGAAGAAAAAAATTTTTTAAAAAGATGTCAGGAATTTTAGATAAAAAAAGATTTCGAGGTTGGAGTTGCTTATAAGGGAAAAGTTGAGTAGAGTTTTTAAACAAATGGAATAAATTTTGGAAGAATAAAGAGGAAATGAGGGAAATGTTTAATAAAATAAGTCAATAATAGTTTCTAAGCATTTTATTCAGAGCATGGTTATGTTCATTTTTCATTCCAGTAATAGGAATAAAGACAGCCTCCATTCCAGAAGAAAGTAATTTCAAGAAAAATTAAAAATCAAAAATATTAACATAGAGTTATGTCTGTGGAAAGAATGAGAATATGAAGAATGGGTAACCTTGATAGTAACTTTAGACCTGGATACTAAATAACATGATATTTTATTAAACAAATAAGTATATTTGTGTTACCTTATACAAAGGTCCTTCAATTAAGTAAAATTTTTACTGTTCAGTTTGTTAAACTAACAATCTAAGATAAAAGAATGCCCAAAACAATAACCCAAAAAGGTAATCTCATGTTTATTGCAGCATTATTTACAACAGCCAAGACAAGGAAACAACCTAAGTGCCCATTAATGGATGAATAAATAAAGAAAATGTGATATATACATACAATAGAATATTATTCAGCCATAACAAAGAAGGAAATACTGCCATTTTTGACAACATGGATGAACCTTGAAGGCATTATGATAAGTGAAAAAATCAGACACAGAAATACAAATGCCATATAATCTCATTTATATATGGAATCTGAAAAATAAACAAGCCAACAAATTCATAGACAGAAAAAAATTATGGTAGCCAGAGGTAAGGGGAGGGAGGTGATTTGACAATGGGTGAAGGTGGTCAAAACGTACAGATTCCCAGTTATAAAATAAATCCTGGGGCTGTAACTCCAGTTAATAATACTGTGTTGTATGTTTTAAAGCTGTTAAAAGAGTAAATTTCAAGAGTTCCTATCACAAGAAAAAAGAAAATTTTGTAAGTATGTAATATAATGCATTCTAACTAGACTTAATGTGGTGATTATTTCACTATATACATATATCAAATCATTATGTTTTACACTAAAAAGTAATACAATCTTATAAGTCAATTATATCTCAATAAAACAAATTTTGAAAAGAATGTCCAAGTTTTCCTTATTTTCCCTAAAGGAAATATTCAAGATTATTTAGCTAAGTAAATTTAATAAGAAATGAATGTTAGTAGAATGAATGAACAATATGAAAAAAATCATACCCTGTAATAACAATCAATAAAAATTTTGCAGATGGGATATATAGAATTAAAGAAGACATAAAGAAAATGAAAGATGTTAAAGATAATACTTTTAGACAGTTGTAACAATATAAATTAAATCTATAATAAATGATTTCAAATGAAGCTATCCAATGACTGATGATTAGCTAATAGTGAAAAATATATATAAGTGCTTGAACTTTAATGTTTTTTTTTAGATTAATTGGTTCTTAAATAGAAATCACTAGTTATTAGGCAATAGATGTGAGTGTAAATGATATTTAAATTCTAAATATAACTGATGTTAAAATAAATGATACAATTTATTTTGTAAATCCTTATTTTTTCTTGGGAAATTTTTAATAAATAAATAAACAATAGATTTTTTCTTTTAATGCATTCTTTTTTAAAAGAAGTTTGTGTAATCCTCAAACTCACTTTTAACTACCCCTACCATCATAAAGTTATTAGAAATATTTTAGTAGACAAGAAAAGCATGATCCACACCACTTATTATAAACAATAATTTGCCAGATACACACTTTTCTGAACTACCAATTAAAAGAAACACCATTTGATTTGAAACATTTCAGAATGGGGTTTTGTGAAGTCTTGTTAGGATGAACACACCTTCATGGGTGAAGAAACAAACATTTTATTATTTCTATAACAAAGAATTTGATGTATGTAAATATGTGAAAACATTTTAAAGTCTTAAAATGTTTTATTCTTTGGGAAAAAATGAGTATATGTTAAAATTCAGATATATTTAAAAGATGAAATATGTTGAATATATTTTATTACTTTAATGAAAATTTATGATTGCATTTCTCTAATTTTCTCAGAAATATTCCTCAATTTATTACATTATGGACAAATTTATTAATATAAAGTTTCCAAGTAGTGTTAGGCTGTACATAGATGATAGGACAGATTTAATTACATACAGAACTATGGTTTAATGAAAAAATGAGAAAAAAAATTCACAGAAATTGTGGATTTTCAGTATAAAGTACATTTAATAAAATTAGCTATTCATGTTTTAGTCATCCTTTGCTAGAATTTTAAGAATTTTTGTCTATAATGTAAATTGACTATATTCGTTCTGAAATTACAGGATGAAAACAAGTTTCTAAGAAAGGATAACTGATTTCATTAAAATTATTTGATCAGGATAAAGGTCTAAATCATCAATGACCTAAGTAAAGATTAATTTTCAACTCATTCCTGATTTTGAATTGTTAGTAAAAGAAATTTTAACTATAGCTAATTGTAATAAAGTCACTAGAAATCCTTAGGAACATGTTACAGCATGTCAAAATTTAAGAAAATAGATAAATATGTATGTATATAAGATACATGCATACTTGCAGAAAGACATGCATATACTTGTAAGTTACCAAGTTTATGTGACATTTAAAATCATTTTATTAGTGTGACACATGTACACTGTTTATCTTAAATAGCAAAATAAGTTTAATTTACTTAATTTTGCTGGTGTGGTTTTCCTCAGAAGAAAAGTTCTCTTTTTTCTCCTAATCCAGGTAAAGTTTAAAAATAAATTCAACATTTTCTTTGAGATAAAATGTCACATTCTCTTTTACTGTAATCCCTTGCACGGTTTCTTGGTGATGTAAAGTTCACATATAAAATCCAATTTTGCACAATATACTGTCTAAAACTTAAAAGCATGTCCACACTAAGAGCTAATTCATGGTAGCGTTTTTTAGACACAAATGAATAGTCCATTCAACCTTACTTAACTGCCATTTCATCACAAATCGAAGGCAAGACTGGAGAAACAGGAATAAAAATGTTTGTAGCCCCAGCAGTTCAGGGAGCTTGCAATTCCTTTCAAGCTCTTTGTTTACTACAATCTAGTAAAGAATCAGCAAGTATATTAACAAGCTCCTTTAAATAAATATATACTCTGGGGATTTCCCTGGTGGCACAGTGGATAAGACTCTGCACTCTTAATGCAGGGGGCCCAGGTTCGATCCCTGGTCAGGGAACTAGATCCCACATGCATGCCACAACTAAGGATCCCATGTGCCACAACTAAGGAGGCAGTGAGCTGCAACTAAGGAGGCCACCTACCACAACTAAGACCTGCTGCAACCAAATAAATAAATATTTTAAAAATATATACTTTGAAACATTTTTTATAAAGACTGTTTTTATTTTTAAAAAATCTAAGTATAAATTTTGATAATTGTTGGCATTTTATAAAGTCTAGATATATTTTCAAAGTCTTTCTTGTTCTAGAAATCAATTTGCTATATTTTGTAAGATACCTAATGTCATCTGTTATATACATAATTTTATACAGTTAAAAGTATCTGTTATAATAGTATAATTTACTAATTTTTATGTAACTAAGAGGTAAAATATGCACATACAATGTGAAGTTATTAGAAATCCTGACACTTTATTAAATTGCTCCCCTAAAATACATTTCCCAAAAAATACTAGAATTTTGCTACTAATAACATTATGCTAAGATTATTGCAGTATATAAAAATATAACACTCCTGTTAAGCCACTCATTTTCCAAATTATGTCAAACTTCTCATAACTACTGGTTCCCAGGCAGGAAGGTCAAGTACATGTCCATAGCAAAACAAGTAGTTAAAAATATGCACTGTATGTGAAAGAGGCAAAATTAGATAGGAATGATTTCTCATAGCTGTGTATTTCAATTTGTAGGAAGTAATCAATTAAATATCACAATACATTTCAGAAAGAGAAGAGAAAATAAAGAAGTCGGTTGAAGAGCAAACGTTGAGTGTTAGCTAAAAGCGGCAATGGAAGTAAGCTAATATAATTAAAAGCATTAGAAGACAAAAATTAACATCCTCCCTCATTTCCTAACTAGTTTTGAAATCTCAGGCAAGCTACTTTCATTCTCTAGGTTTCAATTTCCTCATTTATAAAATGAGGAAATTTATAAATTTCCCTCTTATAAGAGGGCTGTCTTAGCTGATTTCCAACCATCACTTAAAATATTGTGATTCTACAAACTAAAATGACATCACAATTGGCTATCTCCCTTCAAGGAGAAGCAGACATAAAACAGGAGAAAAGCCTGCAACCACTCTGGGAACCAAAGGCAGGGTGGTCTGCGTAAACTGGAGTGTCTGCCAGTGATAGCGTTGTCACTACCAGATTGAAAATAATACCTGACAATGAACTCACAAGGAATGCCTCTGACTCCCAGACAGAAACTAGTTTCCTGGTGGATAAGAAGATACTGACAAAACGGGCCTTAAGTTCCCCTAAGCCTGACTAAACTTCAGACATGTTTTCTTTCCTAGATTCTAGGACTTTGACTCCCTTTTCTTAGAGCATTTAATTTTGAAAACTTTCAATTATGAATTCTTTCTCTACCTCTTTGAGATGTCAATCTTCTCCCAGCCTCTTCTGAAACCCAGGAATGTCTTTCCCAAGGACCTAGGATCCATCCTTTTGAAACGTAATCATAGTAATCACAGAGGAGATCAACTTACCATCTTCCAGTCTCTGTGGGAAGGTAGAGGTATAATGTCAATAGGGGCAATTAGCAAATGCAAATGGCCTAATCACACAGAACACCCTCCTTCCTTAATGTTCTACAACACTTCCCCACTAGCTCACCACAACACCTAAAAACTCCCCTGCCCTTTATTTCAAGAGACTTGAGTTCAGTCTCTCTCCCCTATTGCAACAGTCTTGAATCAAGTCTTCCTTGTCTGTTTAACTCTGTTAAGTACAACTTTTCTTTGACAACTCTGACAGAAAAAGCATCTCTCAACATTAATAGATACAGACAAAGATTTAATAATCAAATGATATAAAAATATATAAACAAAATACTAAATATACAATGAAGGATTCTCAGAAATAATTTTAGAGAGAGATGTGTTAAGAAATTCCTCACAGATTTTTTCTTTTTTAAAGAGAGTCATAAATATAAGAAGATAAAAAAAGTTGTTCTTAAGGTATTTTAGGTCATGGATCCCTTTAAAATTTAAGCTAAGGTTATACATCTCACCAAAATAACATATTGAAAGAATGTTTCAGAGTATGTCAGAGCAATATATAGCAGTCTATGAACCATGTTATGTTGCTGTTATGTATTATAGTTTCATAATGCATGAAAAATAATTTACCTTAGGGACTGCCCTGGTGGTTCAGTGATTAGAACTTGGTGTTTTCATTGCTGTGTCTCTGGGTCCCACGTTCAATCCCTGATCAGGGAACTAAGACAGTGCAAGCCCCACAGTGTGGCCAAATATATATATATATATATATATATATTATAAATATGAAAAGAAGTTTGTGAATACCTCAGCAGTATATACTTGATTTCTGACCAATAATATAAATGAAAAAAAAAAAAGTTAAAATTCCATAGCTTAAAATTATATTATTATGTATCATTTATATACATATACTCTTTCCAAATGCCCTTAGGCCAACTATAAAAGTGATCAAACATAAAGAAATTTTTAAAAATTGCACAATACCCTCCCAAATTAAAATATTAAAAAACAAAGTTTCCTAACTGTTTCTTGAGAAAAAAAAAAAAAAAAAAAGAAAGAAAGCAAACACAACAAAAAACTCTTTAATCTAAAAAAATTTAACACTTAAAATTAGGGAAAACAATATTTGTTAAATATATAGAAGTGAGCAAAACTCTAATGAAAAGTGAAATCATAGGCGAAATGTTTTCAATAATAAGCTAGAAAGAAATAATGTAAGCATTAACCTCAACACATCAGAAATAAAATAAAAAAATATTTAAAGTAAACTCAAAATATGCATGATAAAAGAAAGGAAAAGAAAGAAGAGTATTAAATAAATAAATACATTTAAAATTTAAAAATACCTTTCTAATTAACAAAATTCTAAAACTTTGGCAAGTGCCATCAAAAAGAGGAAAACTTGGCAAGTACAATCAAAGTACAAAGAAGAAAGAAGACAAATATCAACATTTTTAAAGGGGAAAAGCAGCATAACAAAGAAAATGAAAATTATTAAAAACTGATATATACATCTTCACATTTGTAATTTTTAAAATACGAATTACATGAAAACTATGGTGAAAATATTTTACAAATATTCCAAAAAGAACACAAATTTTAACTAATCCATTCCTGTTAACTTCAGAATCATAATAGGTTACCAGGAAATAAGAAAAGTAAGGGAGATAACTTAGTTTGTGTTCCCAGAGAGTTAGGCCTTTGAATGAGATTCACTGAAGTGATTTATTGAGAATGTGTCCTAGGAGATTCCTGTAAGCAGTACAGGATGCAAGGAAAAGCTAAACAAAACATGGTTTTAGCTGAAGCCTAGCCTCTGCTGGATCCTGTGGTGAACTCCGGGAATGAATGGCACCTTTGAGAGAGTCTTACGTGGTACAAGAGGGCCACACTTTTTCATGTCAGTCATTGGCTATGATACACCCTCTAGAGAAGTTGTAACCTTTCAGGAATTTCCAGGTGAGACTGTACCCCTTGGTCCTGAAAAATTCTCCAGTGATGGCCATGACTGTGAACTCTCAGCAACCAATACTCAGAGCAGCAGAGGAATGTATCAACCTCCCCAGCACAGGGGATCATAGTGGACAACCAACAACATCTATTACTGGCCTGTTGTAGAAGAGACATTGTTAACGTTTATTTAGCTTCTATTTTAAAGTATCAGGATGATTAGAAAAAGTTTTCCTGAATTTCAAAATTTAACAAGAGAATGTCATTAAGAAGAATATATTTTCACTGTTTAATCTCAAGTGTGCTTTACTTTAGAGTCATAAGGGGTTAAATGAAGAAGGATGTAGTCTGAGCTTTAAAGAGAGAGAGGCCATGGAAGTGGGTTAGAAAACCAAATGGATTGAAAAACAAAAGCAGTTCATGTCATTGTGACATCATTGACTAAAAGTGAATGAAGATGAAGTTTATGATTATGAAAAAATAGAAAAATATTGAAGAACTTTCAGAATCGAAAGTGGCAATAGTAACATCTCTTCATTGCTTGAAATTAAACTAAATACTACCAGTTTATCTAAGAGAAAATAACCTAATTCTCAATGACTTAGAGGAATAAAAGTAACATTTTCTGAGTGATGGGGTAGAAAAACAAACGCTATACTCATAAAAAATAAGAAAAAACAATATGCTGTTTGAAAGAAGCCTTACACAGGAGCACATGTTATAATGATTCCACCTATGAAGCTTTAAAACAAAGAAAACTAATATATGGCAGGAAAAAAATGAGCACAGAGGTTTCATTGAGTGTATTAGGGGCAAGAACTTACTAGATAGAGCGATGGGCAATCGTTCTGGGATGGGAGTAATGGTCTATGCTCTACATGGGAGTTTGGGTTATATATGTTTTGTGCACAATCCAGTTATACATTTCCAAAACAGCATATGTTTATAAAATGTATCAATTTTATTGTATATAAAATAGAAGAGTGGACTCTTGTTAATGATATTCATAATAAAACATTCAGGAGGAGGTGTACTGACATCTGCAATTTTCTTTAAAATTCATCCAAAAAGAGATGGATTGTGGAAGGATAGAGGAATGGATAAAGGGAAGTTCTGTGATAGAACAGGTATAATGAAACTTTGCAGGGAGAATTGTAGTGCTGGGTGTATGAGCATTCATTGTAAAATTCTCAACTGCATGTGTTTGAAATATCTATAAAGAAACATTGCTTGAAAATTGTTTAAAAACTCATCTGAAATTTTTAAAGGGAGTTTGGGTCCTGAGTTAATTTCACATTCTAACATAATGTTGAGAAGAGAGAAGTGGTCATTTCTCCTTGCTAGATATTTTCTCTGTAACAAGTGATGCTCATTAGTACATTAATGGATTGAAAAAAGAAAAATCAGGACTCACTTATGACTGATCACTTTAGTGACTTGGAATATCACTAGAAGATATACCTATTTAATCCTTAAGGTTTCTAGCAAGTTGAATGATGGAACTTATGCAATTTAAGAGAACAATACATTATGCTGGATTTGGCAATTGTGAAATGCACAAACCATAAAGCTATTCCATATATTTGATTGTAATAGTTGAGCCTCAGAATTGGCTTCCTGCCGTTTCTATAGTCCTGGGAGTTAGACATACTCCAAATATCAGAAGACATCATGATATAATGGAAAAGTTGATTTAAATTTCCTTATCATTGGAGAGAAAGACATTAAATCTTAACCTCTCACCTAAGATTTCTTATCAATTAATACATCTGTAAAATGTGGTTCTCAGATAGAGTATGTAAAGTTCTTGACATACTATAACTTTTCAATATATGTTACTTAATTCTCCATTCTATTAATATAAAGCAATAAAACATACCAATAATTTCACCCAATATTAATTAACTAATGTTTAACACAATGTTAATTATTTATAGCTTGAAAACTTTTCATGGACATTTGTATCTAATGTTTTGAGACCTAAGGTTTGACAACGTTGTTGTCTGTTTTCCCAGCAGTGTGGTTGCATTGAGCAAATAGAATTTCACTTTCTGAAAATGTAAGTCCTTCTGAAAAATTACCACAGCAGTACTTTGGGATGAGCACAAATGTGTCCAAATGACAATTTCAGCCACTCCAAATTAACATCATAATCTTAAAAATTATATTATGAATATCATCAGGATCTATGCCATGTCTCTCTACTAAGTTTCATAAAAGGAAAACTCAAAACACACACACAGGCACACAGAGACCCATGGATGCACACCACCAAATTCAAATAAACAACAAGCAAATGTAATAAAACATAATGGAAAACAAATTGCTTTCAAAAGACATTTCCAATTCAGCTAGTGTAAGTAAGTTTTTTTTTTTTTCCTGTTTAACAAAGCCAAACTAAAGCATGTTTAACAGAGAAATAATTAGAAATTTATCAGCTTCCTTGTCCTTATTTTTAGCAAAAGACACAAAGGCAATAACTCACTCAGACAAGCAGAAAGAAAGTGGTTATTTGTGTAGTGGGAAAGTGATATGATTCAGTAACAAATAATGTGTACCTCCTGGTACTCATCTTTTCCTCATGTCAACACAAGTCAAATCTCTCAGCACACATTTATCTCTTTGGTAAGTTGTGAGCAATAGGACCAGTCTAAACTGAAAGAGCTTTTTTTTTTTTTTTTTTTTTTTAACATCTTTATTGGAGTATAATTTCTTTACAATGTTGTGTTAGTTTCTGCTTTATACCTAAGTGAATCAGCTATACATATACATATATCTCCATATCTCCTCTTTCTTGCATCTCCCTCCCACCCTCTCTATCCACCCTTCTAGGTGGTCACAAAGCACTGAGCTGATGTCCCTGTGTTACGTGGCTGTTTCTCACTAGCTATCTATTTTACATATGGTAGTATATATATGTTCATTCTACTCTCTCATTTCCTCCCAGCTTACACTTCCCCCTTCCTGTGTCCTCAAGTACATTCTCTATGTCTGCGTTTTTCATTCCTGCCCTGCCCTAGGTTCTTCAGAACAATATTTTTTTGATCTTTTAGTTTCCATATGTAGTGTTAGTATTCGATACTTATTTTTCTCTTTATGACTTGCTTCACTCTGTATGACAGAATCTAGGTCCATTCACCTCACTAAAAATAACTGAATTTTGTTTCTATTTATAGCTGAGTAATATTCCATTGTATATATGTGCCACATCTTCTTTATCCATTCATCTGTCGATGGACACTTAGGTTGTTTCCATGTCCTGGCTATTGTAAATAGAGCTGCAATGAGAATTGTGGTACATGACTCTTTTTGAATTATGGTTGTCTCAGGGTATATGCCCAGGGGTGGGATTGCTGGGTCATGTGGTAGTTCTATGTTTAGTTTTTTAAGGAACCTCCATACTGTTCTCCATAGTGGCTTTATCAATTTGCATTCCCACCAACAGTGCAAGAGGGTTCCCTTTTCTCCAAATCCTCTACAGCCTTTATTGTTTGTAGATTTTTTGATGATGGCCATTCTGACTGGTGTCAGATGATATCTCATTCTAGTTTTAATTTGCATTTCTCTAATGTTTAGTGTTGTTGAGCATCCTTTCATGTGTTTGTTGGCAATCTGCATATCTTCTTTGGAGAAATGTCTACTTAGAACTTCTGCCCATTTGTGGATTGCATTTTTGTTTTTCTGATGTTGAGCTGCATGAGCTGCTTGCATATTTTGGAGATTAATCCTATGTCAGTTGCTTCATTTGCAATTTTTTTTTTTTTTTTCCCATTCTGAGGGCTGTCTTTTCATCTAGTTCATGGTTTCCTTTGCTGTGAAAAAGCTTTGATGTTTCATTAGGTCCCATTTGTTTATTTTTGTTTTTATTTCCATTTCTCTAGGAGGTGGGTCAAAAAGGATCTTGCTGTGATTTATGTCATAGAGTGTTATTTCTATGTTTTTCTCTAAGAGTTTTATACTGTCTTGCCTTACATTTAGGTCTTTAATCCATTTTGAGTTTATTTTTGTGTATGGTGTTAGGGAGTGTTCTAATTTCATTCTTTTACAAGTATCTGTCTAGTTTTCCCAGCACCACTTATTGAAGAGGCTGTCTTTTCTCCATTGTAAATTCTTACCTCCTTTATCAAAAATAAGGTGACCAAATGTGCATGAGTTTACCTCTGGGCTTTCTATCCTGTTCCATTGATCTATATTTCTGTTTTTGTGCAGTACCATACTGTCTTGATTACTGTAGCTTTGTAGTATAGTCTGAAGTCAGGATTCTTCCAGCTCTGATTTTCTTTTTCAAGATTGTGTTGGCAATTCAGTGTCTTTTGTGTATGCATACAAATTGTGAAATTTTTTCTTCTAGTTCTGTGAAAAATGCCATTGGTAGTTTCATAGAGATTGCATTGAATCTATAGATTGCTTTGGGTAGTAGAGTCATTTTCACAATATTGATTATTCCAATCCAAAAACATGGTATAAACTAAACATATTTCCCTCTATGCCTCCTTTGGGGAGGGTTTTTATCATAAATGGGTGTTGAATTTTGTCAAAAGCTTTTTCTGCATCTTTGAGATGATCATATGTTTTTTCTCCTTCAACTGGTTAATATGTTGTATCATATTGATTGATTTGTGTATATTGAAGAATCTTTGCTTTCCTAGGATAAACTGTACTTGATCATGGTGTATGATCCTTTTAATGTGCTGCTGGATTCTGTTTGCTAGTATTTTGTTGAGGATTTTGCATCTAAGTTCATCAGTGATATTAGCCTGTAGTTTTCTTTCTTTGCCACATCTTTGTCTGGTTTTGGTATCATCATGATGGTGGCCTCGTACAATGAGTTTGGGAATGTTCCTCCTTCTACTATATTTTGGAAGAGTTTGAGAAGGATAAGTGTTAGCTCTTCTCTAACTGTTTGAAAGAATTCACCTGTGAAGCCATCTGGTCCTGGGCTTCAGTTTGTTGAAAGATTTTTAATCACAGACTCAAATTCAGTGCTTGTGATAAGTCTGTTTATATTTTCTATCCCTGGTTCAGTCTCAGAAGGTTGTGTTTTTCTTAGAATTTGTCCATTTCCTACAGATTGTCAATTTTATTGGCATATAGTTGCTTGTAGTAATCTCTCATGATCATTTTTATTTCTGCAGTGTCAGTTGTTACTTCTCCTTTTTCATTTTTAATTCTATTGATTTGAGTCTTCTCCCTTTTTTCTTGATGAGTCTGGCTAATGATTTATTAATTTTGTTTATCTTCTCAAAGAAACAGCTTTTAGTTTTATTGATCTTTGCTATCATTTCCTTCATTCCTTTTTCATTTATTTCTGGTCTGCTCTTTATGATTTATTTCCTTCAGCTAACTTTGGAGATTTTTGTTCTTCTTTCTCTAATTGCTTTAGGTGTAAGGTTAGGTTGTTTATTTGAGATGTTTCTTGTTTCTTGAGGTAGGATTGTATTGCTATAAACGTCCTTCTTAGAACTGCTTCTGCTGCATCCCATAGGTTTTGGTTCCTCATGTTTTCATTTTCATTTGTTCCTAGGTATTTTTGGATTTCCTCTTTGATTTCTTCAGGATCTCTTGGTTATTAAGTAGTGTATTGTTTAGCCTCCATGTGATTGTGTTTTTTAAAGATTTTTTTTTTTTTTTTTTTTTTTT
>NW_006783488.1:1149693-1204609 GCF_000442215.2 Lipotes vexillifer
AGGAGCATACACATACACACTCACAAAAAGAGAAAAAGGAAAAAACATATGTATATATATATAAAGGAAGAGAGCATCCAAATCAATAAACAAATCTTCCAATGATAATAAAATCTAAATACTAAACTAAGATAAACATAAAACTAGAAACCAGTCAGTCGCATACAGCAAACCCCAAGTCTACATTTGCTCCAAAATCCACTGCCTCAATTTTGGGATGATTCGTTGTCTATTCTGCTATTCCACAGATGCAGGGTTCATCAAGTTGATTGTGGAGATTTAATCCACTGCTCTTGAGGCTGCTGGGAGAAATTTCCCTTTGTCTTCTTTGTTCGCACAGCTCCTGTGGTTTAGCTTTGGATTTGGCCTCACCTCTATGTGTAAGTCACCTGAGGGCGTCTGTTCTTCACCCAGACAGGACGGGGTTAAAGTAGCAGCTGATTAGGGTCCTCTGGCTCCCTGAGGCTGGGGGGATGGAGGTGTATGGAATGTGGGGCGAACCTGCAGTGGCAGAGGCCAGCATGATGTTGCAGCAGCCTTATGTGCTCCATGTGTTCTCCCGGGGAAGTTGTCCTTGGATCACGTGACCCTGGCAGTGGTGGGCTCCACAGGCTCCCAGGAAAGGAGGTGTGGATAGTGACCCGTGCTTGCACACAGGTTTCTTGGTGGCTGCAGCAGCAGCCTTAGCATTTCATGCTGGTCTCTGTTGTCTGCGTTGAGAGCCGCTGCTCGTGCCCGTCTCTGGAGCTCGTTTAGGCAGTGTTCTGAATCCCCTCTCCTTGCGCCCCCTGAAACAATGGTCTCTTGCCTCTTAAGCAATTCCAGACTTTTCTCAGATTCCCTCCTGGCTAGCTGTGGTGCACTCGCCCCCTTCAGGCTGTTTCACACAGCCAACCGCAGTCCTCTCCCTGGGTTCTGACCTCTGAATCTAGAACCTCTGCTCCCAGCCACCACCTTCTCCAGCCGGTGAGCAGACAAGCCTCTCGGGCTGGTGAGTGCTGGTCGGCACGATCCTCTTTGTGGGAATCTCTCCACTTTGCCCTCTGCACTCCTGTTGCTGTGCTCTCCTCCATGGCTCTGAAGCTTCCCCTCCTGCTACCCGCTATCTCCGCCAGTGAAGGGGCTTCCTAATGTGTGAAACTTTTCCTCCTTCACAGCTCCCCCAGAGGTGCAGGCCCCTTCCTTATTCTGTCTCTGCTTTTTCTTTTTTCTTTATCCTTGCCCAGGTACGTGGATATTTTCTTGACTTTTTGGAAGTCTGAGGTCTTCTGCCAGTGTTCAGTAGGGTTCTGTAGGAATTGTCACACATACAGATGTATTTCAGATGTATTTGTGCAGAGGAAGGTGATCTCCATGTCTTACTCCTCCACCATCTTGAAGATCTCCCCTGAAATAGTTATTTTGTAACTTTACTGATTAAAGAGAAGAAATAATTGAAAATAGAACAATGAATATAAATTTTAGGCATTATAATCATTCTTTCCTAGATTAAAACAAATAATATGTTAAGTGGAAGTTATTCACCTTAATGGTGGAATACAGTCCTTCCAACCCATGGAATGAGACACTCATGACTCTCAGCTGCAAGTAGACATTTATTTTATGAGGATTTTTCATAACTACTAATTTTGTAGTGCTCCAACATTCTCTTAAGTCTGCTAACAGATATATTAAATATAATGTAATTATAATGAAGATGAAAAAATATGTTCAAAATTCAAAGACTAAGAAATGACCATGACAAAAAATAAAAATGGTAATAATAAATACAAGAGTTTTAAATGAAATGTGTTTGTTTTTTTACTTCTCATCTGTCATTTTCTTTTTCACCACTATTTTTTGGTCATGGAGAACTTTTATATCTGAATCAGTTTTCCTGTTATTTCTTTACCTACCACTACCAATATGGCTTGTGGCTGTCTCAATAGAGCACAAGTTTACCAGAACAGGAAGCAAAAAATTTCATTTTGAGTCATTAGGCTTATTGTTTCTACTCCTTGATTCCTGGAGCTATGGGAGAAATAGCACCAAATTAAATTCAATGAGCATGTACCCATTATGTGATGACAGGCATAGCTTGGGAGAGAGGCTGAATGGTATCCACAGAATGGGTCATCCTACCCACTTGATTATTAAAATCCTCTGCTAATGTCACCCTTTCGTGAACATTCATATGGAACACAAACATATTTACATTTTTTGCCTATTCTGAAGGGTCCATCCACACGTCTTCCCCAAATTTTTGCGTCACAAAGTTTCCCAGGTTCACTGCTCAAAGTTCTGTCCATTTCAAGAATATTCCTTCACCATTGTCCTTCAGGGTTGTCACAAAAAGTGGTTATAGTGCTACAGCTGTCTACTTTTGAGTTATATCTGCATATTCTGCAGAACCATCTGTCTACCTGGCTCAGATCTTCTCTTCCTCTGTCAACTGAGTGTGGAGAATTCCCCATATGGTCATAGATGTAGGCTGAGAGAAAGAGGACTGTAGGGCAGAAGTGGAGATAATGAGCATTCAGGACGCATCTTTATATAACTTCATATGCCTTCAAGATATGCTGAAGCCCAATCATGTGTATGCCACTTCCATTTGATGATGAAGTACAGCTGTGCCTGCCCAGTCGTATGGCTTGGTGAGTCAGATAACACCCAGTTCATGATGGGCAGCTCAGAGCTCACAGAAACTTGGCAGCCCATGGTCAAGTGTTCAGTCTTTACTAAAGCCCAGTAAATGTCCAATAGTTATTTCTTAAAAGGAGAATTGTTATCCACAAAGAATGGCAGGGCTTTACTTCAAAATTCAGAAAAGCTTGCACTGTGATTTATCTACAAGGGCTTGCCAAAGTCTCCAAACTGCATCCGTATCTGCCACTGACACTTCAAGTGCCATAGGAGCTGTTTGATCACACAGCAAAACCAGCAGAGTAGGTTACACAGCAACCTGGGCCTATTGTAGAACTTCACTTATTCTGGTCCAACTCAAATATAGCAGCTTTTCAGGTCACTCAGTAAATAGGTCAGAGTAACACAATAAAATGAAGAATACGTTACCTCTAAAATCCAAAAAAGCCTGCTAAGTATTGTGTCTCTTTTTTTGATTGTAAGAGGGCCAGATGCTACAACTTATCCTTCACCTTAGAAGAGATATCTTAGCATGACCCACACAGCCACACACACACCCAAATTTCACTGAGGTAGAGGAACCCTGAATTTTTGTTGGGTTTATTTCCTACCTTCTGGCACATAAATGTCTTACCAATTAATTAGAGAAGTTGCTACTTCTTGCTCCCTACAGCCAATCAGCATTATATCATAAATATAATGGATCAGTGAGATATTTCATGGAAGGAAAGGCTATCAAGATCCCTGAAAACTAAATTATGACATAGGCTTAGAGGGTTCATATCCCCTGAGATAGGACAGTGAAATTGTGTTGCTGGTCATGTTGCCTGAAAGCAAAATGCTTCTGTTGATCCTTATGGAGAGAGATAGGAAAAAATCACTTGCCATATCAATAGCTTCATGCCAGGTATCAGGGGATATATTAATTTGCTCAAGTAATGACTCTGTACAACAGCTGTATTTGGAATCACCATTTTGATTAAGTTTTCAATAATTCACTGTCTTTCTCCAAGATTCATCTGTCTTCTGCACAGTTCAAATCAGCAGGTTGATTAGGGATGCAGGGAGAATCACAAACCCTAGTCCTTCAGGTTCTTGATGGTGACACTAATCTCTGCAATGCCAGGAAGAATGTGATATTTCTTTTGGCTTACTATTTCCCTAGATAAAGGAAATTCTAGTGGCTTCCAGTTAGCCTTTCCTACCATGATAATCTTCACTCTCCAGGTCAAGAAACCACTGTGGAGATTCTATCAGCTGCTGAGTATATCTATTCCAATTATGCATTCTGGAACTTGGGGAATAAACAAAGGAAGGTTCAAGGACCCACTTTACTCACTGTGAGGTGAAACTGAGCAACAACTTCACTGAACACTTGACCTCCATAAATCCCTACTCTAACTGATGGGCCACAGGGACATTTTGGATCTCCTGGAATTAGTGTCACTTCATAGTTAGTGTTCAATAATTGCTGAAAAGTATGATGTTTTTACCCTAGATCCCAGTTATCCTAGATCCCTTTGGAGAAGCTGGGAAAACATTAACAGTATAGATTTTTGGTAGGGTACTGAGGTCATTCTTCAAGGGGACCCAGCCTCCCTTTCATTCAAGGAGTTCTGGGTCTGTAAACTGGCTCAAGTCTGGGAATTGATTAAGAGGCTGTGGCTCTCTGTTTTTATGATTCAGGCTGACTTTTGTTCACTTGACCTAGAACTTTTCTGCTTATACAGATAAAATAAGAATTTAGTACACTATACAGATCAAGTGAGAACATAGCAGGTTTCCTATCTATTTCACTTCTAGGAACACCATGATCAACTATCTAACTTCATAAGTCTGTGCAAGTCAAACTATTCTGATTTCTACTTTTACTCTTCTGTCCAAATCCATCTTGATTTTGGTGATTGAGTGCCACCACATGGTCCCTGACATCCCAGGATTTGATTATTCTCATTGCATTTAAATTTCCCAAGTCAGTGACCACAGTTCCCATTGTAAGGTCTTTCATACCTACAGAGAAGAGGGATCTTCAAAATGTCCGTGGTCCCCTCACAAATTTATTTCTCTCAGTATTGGTGAAACATATGTCTTCTGGATCCTCTCAGTGTGAGTGTGTATGTCTTAAATGACAAATCCATTCTTTCTAATCTACTTAAGTCATTGAATCCCTTCTTCTACCTTAAAACATGGCAGGTCTGGTGTCACTGAGTAGGCTCACTGTGGAGCACTTTTTGTTCCATGTTTCAGTAACCACTCAAATAATTAGAATCTTCTTAGTTCCTGAGTTACAATATTAAATGCAGAATCTTTTCTTAATGAGAAAATATCAATAAATTTAATCTGATCTAACTTTATATTTCTTCCACCATTATCTCACATCATTAGTATCCATCCCCACACATGTTCTCTGAATTTTGCTTGTATTAATTAGAAAACTCAAGTAGTTCTTTTGTAGTGAAGCACATCTCCTTATGGGTCACATTTTCTTCCTTGACTTTATGGGCCTGCTGGGACTAAATCTAGATATGGGTCTAGAAGCAAAGAGGGGTAATGGTGGTGGGTTCTGAAAGCAATCATCATTGTCTTACATGGCAACTGCCTCAGTGAAAGACACTTAAGTCTCCTCGGGTAATGCAGAGCTAATCCCCTCAGAAGAGGGTCCACTCCCACTTGGGGGTGGGGAGGCTTCTTCCACTGGAAAGAACACTAATCTGAATTGAGAAGCTCAATGTACCTATCTTCATCAGAGTGTGGGAACACCCATCCTAATTTACAGGACCCCATTCATTCTTAATCAATGCCCTCACTTTAAGAGTAGACTCCCTATGAGACTGGAAATTCAACTTGTGTTTTAATTCAATCAGATGCAGGATGAGATTCTGTATTTGATTTTTGGCAATCTCAGTCCTGGGTCTACAGGAGATAAGGGTTTCCTTCATGTCCCACATAGGAGCTTCCAGGTCATTTATGCATGGTTGAGCTGGTTATTCAAATCACTGAGCTCATCCTATTTTTCTCCACTTTGTCAAGGAACATGAGGAACAACCAGTCAACTTTATTATATTGATTGTTTTCCAAAAATGTTTAAAAGTATTGTATATATTCAGCATCTTGATTCTTATAAGTGGTTGATTAGGAGTATTCAATGAAGATATTCTGGGAATCTTTATAAATAGTTAATGCTATGAACTCTCAGTGCTCTCTTTACTACTAGAAAAAGAGTTATTTGTGTCTATAAATCATTGGAGAGATGATTGGAGAGACAAGGTCAAAAACTTCAGAACAAACTCAGAAAACTCATCATTAAAACTCTGTTCTTCTAGAACGAGTTTTGGTACCAAAATCATCTCTATTAGTCAGGGTTCTCTGAAGAAACAGATATACACTCATATATATGAAATGTGCCATAAAACACAGTAGAGTCAGTGGTATAGTTCCAGTCCAATTCCAAAAACCTGAGAATGAGGAGAACTGATGATGTAAGGTCCAATCCAAGTGCAGGAGAAGACGTCTGTCCCAGCTCTAAAACATGCAGAGAGAGCAAATTCTCTCTTACTTCATCTTCTTTTCTATTCAGTCCTCTATGGGTTTGGATGAAACCCATCAGTACTGGGGAGGAAAAATTGCTTTACTCAAACTACCACTTCAGATGTTAGTCTCATCCAGAAGTATCTTCACAGCAGCACACAGAATAATGTTTAACCAAAATTCTGGGTACTCTGTGTTGTACTCAATTTGACACATAAGATTAACCCTCCCAGTGTTCCTTCTCCATCCAAGCAGAATCTCTAAAACTAGTCCATCTCTCTGTCTTTCCTCCTGTGGGACCCAGAGTGGACACTTCTTTCCTCTCTATCTTAGTCATCTATCTCAGTCTGTCCTGTCTTCTATGGCATTGCTCCCTCTGGATTTCAGCCTTTTTCTCTAGTCACTCTTCTCTTTCATAGTCATTTTCCTACCTTTTGAATTTTTAAATTTTCTAAAATTAGAAATTAAATACATCTTATTAAAGTATCAGATGACTCTATATAAAAACACTACTTGTAACACATAAGCCACATGCAACATGTTTTTTAGAGCTACAAAATGTGACAAGACATATGGTATGATTGACAATACACTGGGAGGTATATGCAAGAAAAATACATTGGAATTTAATTAGGCTTTTGTATTGCAAAGGGGTGAGATCGGTAGAAAAACATTATAAAGAAGAAATTTAAAATATTTAAATTGTATTTAAAAGCTGTTAAAAGATGTAACACGAGTCTAACTTTGAAAACAAAGAATATGAGAGATGCCACTTTATATAATAAAATGTTGTCATCAGACAGTCTCCTTCCTGCTGTTTTAAATTATCACATCTACTACAATTATTGGGGGTAGGGTAAAATTTATATTAGTAAATCTGGAAGCTATGTGCATAAGTCACAGATCTAAAGTTAAAGATCCCACATCAGCATTATATAGTATTATGTTCGGTATGAAGTTGTAAAGAATAATTACACCATGGTCTGAGATAGGGTTGTGAATAAGGTTATAAATGTGTAATGAGAAAAAAGTACAACTATTCAATAACACAAAATTATTCAGTATCAACTATTCAGCTAGAACCCAAATTAAAAGAGCCTATTGTGCTCTTGACTTCTTACCTCATTAAATTAATTCTAGAAACTGAACACTAAATATAAGGATCAGTGACTCTTTGCCAACAGAACATTCTGCCAAAAACTGCAAAGATTGTTACTATTTTTGATACTGAAATGAGTGTGTTGAGCAATACAGAGATAGTTTGACTGAAGAGTAAATGCTGACTTGAAATTAAGCCATTGCCTGTAATTTACATTTTGCTTGGTGGTAACTTGCAGAAATTGTTCAGTGACTCACTTCATAAATATGTGGTTCTCCACCACTCATTATACTTTTCTTCTATGGTACATTGACATGATCAATATGTTAGAACCAATGAAAAGCCTTACTTCTTATGACCCCTACTAGTAGGATCTAATTGGATTTTTCCCTTTATTTCATTTTCATAATGTGTTAGGTATTCAGTTCACACTTGCTCAGCATGATCATCTCTGTGTTTCTAAACTTGCCTTTAAGAGACAATGGATCATTAGCTAATGACTATAGTTGACTGTGATAGTCTCTCTAGAGCAATGAAAGGTAATTAGGGCAGTGACTAAAAACAGAAAATCAAAAAGAATATAGCTTTAATAAATATAGAGTGCAAACCACTACAGGATGAAGATATGTAGGTCCAAGTGGCAAAAATCATGAAATAGCCTTGTTGACATTAATAGTCTAAGGAAAATTGAGATAGTAAAACAGAAGGATCTAATCACTTTCAGAATTGAGGATTCCAAGGAAACATTAAAAAAGACAAATTCACTTTTTAAAAAATATGACCTTAAAGTTATACTCATGTTTTAAAGACAAATGAGGAAACAAAAAAATGTGTATATTTTGTTATTTTTTTAAAGTTTAGAATTCTTGAAATTTCTATTTGAATGATTACAATTTGAAATAAATAGGTGGAAAAACAGTGCATTTAAAAAACTCCTCCAGAACATACAAGTATACAACTCAATAAGGGGAGTGGATGAAAAAATCATGTCTCTGCTTTACGTCCAAGTGACTAGCACTATTCAGGGATATGAACCATCTTTGTTTTCTAGGCACCAAGGGAGCTTGTTTATCTTATTGTTATTCAGTCTTGTGCGACTGCTTTCTCACTTTCCTTCTGTTTTCTTAATTTACTTCCTTTACTCAGACAGTATTAGGAAGTGAATTTTGTACGTGTGTAATTCCTTGTTGCAGTGTATAATTTTGAGATCAGGAGGGTATAACTGTCCTGCAGTCTTATTTACTTATTTTGTTAATTCTCATTTTGTATCCTAAGCCACTTCCCTTCATCTTATTTCCCAACTGCTCACATTTGCACCTATATTGCTTTTCATGTAGTAAGGTGTATGCAACTTGGCACCTGCAGTGAGCTGGTATATACAATATGAAAATTGAGGAAAACCGAGTATAGCTTATCCACACTCATTACTGAGACTTATCTGTATGCCTTGCCATATTGTGAAAGATAGAATTTTATTCCTAGAACACAATTTACATACCTACCAACTTGCTCCAAAAGGAATCCACGGTAGAAGCAATGGGCAAAGGACTTAAAATGTCAGATTTGGAAGAGAATCTAATGATGACAAATCAAAATTTAGTCATTTTATACATGAAGAAATAGGTTCTTTTCTGAAGTCTTAAGCATGGACATTGCAAATGAGAAGTTCTTTTTTTAATATGAGTGAATTTGTTCTAGGTCACCAACATACACAATAATAAAAAAGATAGGTGGATGGATAGATAGATGATAGATAGGTAGATAGGTAGGTAGATGATAGATAGACACCCAGCATATACATATTAAACTTGTTCAGTCTCAGTTTTAGATGAGGCATAACTACAATCTATATTGAATATAAAAATAAAACTTTGATTATTGTTTCCTTGAAGAAGAAGATTAGCCAAAATTGACGATTGACTCTCAGCCTCCTTATCCACATGATGGATTGAAAAACAAAAGGTGGTTAAAAAGAGAGAGGCTATTCTTTGAGTATATTTTTTTGGAGAGGGCAGCATCGTGAGGCCCTATCCTCCAAGGGTACAAAGTGGGGTGAGTAAAATGTCACTCAGTGAATAGAAAGGAGGAGCTTGATACATCTCTGCTTCTTCATTGCATAAATTCGTGTGTGCCTCCCATCTGAGAAATCTAGAGACAGGAAACAAGAGAAGTGGAGTGGCTAGTTGATTTGGTAGGCAAGTGGAGAAGAAATGCTGCTATTGGAAATGGCATGCACTCCTAGAGTATGTAAAACTAAAATGAATAACTGACATGAATCAGAGTATGTTTTAGACACCTAGCAGGGCTGGAAAGTACAAAGTTTGTTTACGGCAGCATGAGGTGACTGCCATAACTGTTGCCTTAACTCTCCTTCCTCAACTGGTCACAAATTTTAGCTAAGTGGATGAGGAGGTGGAAAAGCATGAGGGGAAGAACAACACCACCCTAGTCTCCCGCAAGAGGCCAGCAAGTGACATGTCCCCAAAAGATCAGGTAGATGGCATTTTCAATCAGATGTGAGTTTCATTACCATTAAGAACCAGGTGTATGTAACATCTGAGCTGAAAATATGTTGTTTTTTAGTGCAACTGTGTGACATTTTATTATAGGAGTAAGTAAGCCAAAAAGCAGGACACTGCCTGAGTTTTCAACCAAGGGCAAACGAAGAACTTTATCACTGAACACATTTTTATAGACAACCAGAGAGAAAAAAATAAAGATACTTTCTGATTATATCCACAAGTTCTGGTTTCTCAATGCACCATTACAGTATACAAACCATTTGTGCTTTCAACAACAAAAATGTAGATATATATACGTTCAGAGGACATAAAACTTACAGTAGTCCATTAAACTCATGTGTAATGAAAGAACTATTGTTTTATTGCTCAAATCTTATCTCTAATTTAGCCTTAACTCTCCAAATGGTAGACAACATATTCTAGTCAATTTAATGTGTTTTACTCCTTCAAAAGAGTATTGTTTCAGGTAATTCACGATATACAATTCAATCTTTTAAAGGTAAATAGTCATTTCTTTTTCTGCCTTAGCCCTTGGGCTGATTTCAGTTTCCAGGAACTGAGAGGAGGATGGGTTTTTTCTGGCTGACTTTTGATGAAATCTAGCTTACCTTCTTTCATCTTTGTGCTTGTCATGCCTCTGTATCTACTGCCGAAGTATCCACATGAACTAATTTCCCTCCATCAACCACCTCTGAACATTTGGTGTTCTTCTCTCTAGCACTGCAAGTCCCTTTCAGGACTGTGAGTTCACTGTTTCACTCCCTTCATTCTGGGAGACATAGGAATCCTTTAAGTTCTTTCCTCTCCATGCCAGGACCACAAGGAGTGTGGATTTACAAGGGCAGTTCTCTCCAGCCCCCTGCCCAGCTGCCAGTGCTATCTTACAATGGAAACCAAATGCTGGTACTGGGATATAGATCAACTGACACCAGTATGGGTAACTGATATGAGAATCTTCAGGATGGGAGAGGAAGGTGAGATTCTAGGGAAAACATGATCAGCAACAGCTCTGCAGTCCACTCTCTCAATGTGAAGAGTTGTGTGCCCAGGGGAAAGAAAGAAGGAAGGTAAGCTGGACAAACCTCCTTGTAAACATGCTAAAGAGAGGCTTCTTGGCTAACACATTAATGATATTTACTATCAAAGACCCCTTATCTATGTAATGCTCTTAGCTGGATGTGCCTGGTTTGTCTAGCATTGCCTATGGTAAACAAATCTAGAATATGAAAATTTATAGGCATAGCTCCCTGGAAGAAGTCATGTAAGCTATGTAACTATCTGAGTATAAAATGAAGATGTTTCAGGAGTGAAATGTTGTCTCCACTTTATGTACATAATCCAGACATATATATTACTTAGAAATGTAACTTATCAATCTGGACAGAGCACATCATAATGTGGCAAGCAAAGACCTACTGAAAAGTACTGATGGTCTCAAACCTTCACATGTATCTAGTAGTTACTTACACCCTTTAAATGATTAGTAAAAGTTGGTACCGTGTAAGATGTCTAATTAATGCAAATCTGACTTGACAATTAAATCCCTTCTGTTATACATAACTCACTTTCACTTCCCAAATATAGAAGCTATTACACAGATTGACCTCTGTGCAGATAGCAAGGTTAAAAACAAGTTATAGTGTAAATTTGGTTAAGATTTGATTATTTCTAATGAATAAAGCAGTTTATAAAACATTGCAAAAATTGAAAAGGAACATGTTTTGCTGAGCATCTATTATAAAGCAATTGCACTACTCAGGGATTATTGTTTTGTGGGTTTTCCCCTCAGACTTTATTTCAAGAAGTGTCAAACTTACTGAAAGTCAATAGAACAGTTGATGAACATTGTTGACCTTAAAAATGAAATAACAAGGTCTGTGGCTAGCCAAAATGAGCTTATTTGGGAATAACAGAGGAACTGTAATTTCAGACAAGCAAACTATGGCAAAACATAAGCAAGTTTAAAGAGACCAAGGGAAGGCCAGATTTTACTGGGTTTTAGAAGAAAACTGGGGAGGGCTGTGACTGTTTTGTTTGTTTGTTTGTTTGTTTAAGCTGCAATCAGTGGGCAGCTTGTTGCTGCTGGGTCAGAAGAAGGAAATCTTTCTTCCTGCTGGGGTCAGTAAACTGCAGTTAGTGTTACATTCATGAGAGCCCTCCCTGCACGGCTTCCCAACTCCATTTTGACTTAGATGTCCGTTGTTCATTTTCTCAACACACATACATCATTCACCTGGATTCATTAATTGTTAACATTTTTCCATATCTGTTTTATCTCTATATATAAATATACATTTTACTGATGCATTTAAAAATAAAAGTTGCAGATTTTATGATGCTTTATCCCTAAATATTTCAGCATGTATTTCCTAAAGCCATTGATTTATAGAGCCCCACTATGATTACTATACCCAAGGAAATTAACATTTATACAATTATATTACCTAATATAGAGGCTATATCCAAATGTTCCCAATTTCCCAATAATATCTTTATAGCTGCTCTTAGTTTCCACTGGTGAATTTTTGAGGATTTTCTCACTTGTAGGCTACAGACACATAGTTCAAATTAACTAAAGTATAAAAAAGAATGAGCCATGTATTGGCTCATAAGATTGAGAAGATCTGCAATTCATAATATATATAAATGTTGAATCACTATTTCGTACACCTGAAACTGACATAACATTGTATGTAAATCATACTTCAATAAAAAAAGAAAAAGAAAAAAAAAAAGAATGAAAAGATCTGGACTGATTTTAGGCAGAGCTCTAAGTGCTCAATATCATCATCAAACCTCTTTGTCTCTCTCTTCTCTCTCTTTCCTCTCCCTTCATCTTTCCATTTTACTCTCTTCTCTATTATGTTATTCTCAGGTAGGATTTCTCTATGTTGTGCAACTGTAGCTTACATCACTTACAGTTTGGAGTTCAAAAGAAAATAATGTTTTTCATCTAAGAACTCCAGCAACCATTTCAAGGATTTATTTTCACTGGCCACATCTAATTTTTTGTCAGGGGCTACTCCTGAAATGATAATGTTGTTCAAGCCTGGGTCACATGTCAGCTCTTAGAATGTGAAGTTAAGTCAGCTTAAACCATGGTACAGAGAAGGGAAAGGAGTAGTGGTCCAAAGGCGAAAAGCATTCAGATTAGTTTAAAAACAGTGGGAGGTATCAATACAACCTTGAGCCAAGGATTTAAAAATGAATAAATGTTCCAAGGCTAGAAGCTCCCACTGTGTGGATGGGGAGATGAACAAATGCACACAACATTGACACCAAGTGCAATAGTAAAGGCACAATTCAAAGTGAAGTTATATCACGAAAATATTCACTTAGATGCTTTTTAATCCAGAGTATCTACCTTCATGTGTAAAATAAAATACTTGTTCCTGCCCTTTGTTCAAACAAAATGTAACTATATAGTTATCACTTATTTTGGTTTGGGATTTTTTTTTTTTTTTTTATTAAGTGGCTGAAAAACTCCAGAGTAGGCTGTCTCAGGGTTAAAGGGTAAAAAGTACATTACTTCACTTCTACTTTTGAACACCCATTATTTCCAGCCATTCTACTAACCATTGGGATAAAAGATGGTCTTTGCTTTCAAGAAGCTTAAAGTTCAGCAAAGCTGCAATAGAAAATTGCCTTAGTTGTGATGCCTGTCCTTTTTAATGGGTCCCAGAGCTTATTCTTCTCCTTGACTTCACCTATTTCTCATTTCCTGTCAATGCCCTGCATGCTCTTGGTACCTATTTTGCTCTGATTTCTGTGTGATTTGTATCTTCTTGGTTCCTGGCTGTCTACCTAAGTTCTGGCCCCATCACTTTCCTGACCCCAATTTTTCATGTATGTGCACTGCTTTGCTTCCCCAAACCCAGTAAGTTTTTGACTCACAAGTATGAACACCTTCGTGTAATAATACTTGTAAAAGGTCAAAGCAGAACTAGTAAAATAAACATCGTATTTTACACCTTCACGAGCAATAACACATCAAAAGTAACATTATGATGTACCTAAGTATTAATTATGACATTTTGTCTATGTTAGCTAACTAGTTTTAAATATGTGTTTTTCTGCCCAAATCTTGTCTCATAAATGTATTATTTAAGAACTTTTCATTTTTAGAGTCTTTATTACTAGAAATAACATTATTTTGCACACTTTCACATATATGTCTTAATGTCCAACTCTATCAATTTCCTTGGAATAAATTATGAATAAAATACATAAATTAGGATAAAAGTGGGATAAAATTCATAAAAATGTTAAGAGTTCTTTCATTAATATTGAGAAATTGGTTTCCCAAAAGATGGACTAATTTTCATTCCCACCAGTAGCATGTGAAAATGCCTTTTTCTTATTCCTTAATTATTTATATTATCATTTGTTTCAAATCTTTGCAAAATCGAGAGGCAAAAGATACTTTAACTAGTTTCAATTTATTTATTTGATTACTAATGACTGCAATCATTTATAGATATATTGATTATCCATTTGGATTTCCTCCTCCATTAAATATGTATTGTTATTTCACCTAAAGTATATATTAGGATATTAATGCTGATCTTACCAATTTATATCCACACTGAGTAACATATATATATATACTAATCTACTTACTAACATATTTATGGTAAGTATGTCTCCATTTTACTTTGTTGCCTTTTAAATATATCATTTTGTTTAATTTTTTGGTTTAAACATAAGACATATATCTTCTGATGGTTAGATTCACATCCAATTCATCTTTGTGTCTTGGTATGCCACTATAAGAAGCATACTGATATTTTTGCATCAAACAAACATATGTGTACGTGTATGTGTAAAAATTTCAGCAAGTGATGTGAATTTTGTTACACACTAAAAAAAAAAAAAGATGGTTTGATTTATCATAAATATAGCTAATGATATCATAGATAAGAAGAATCCAATGTTTCAGGATGATAGAGGTAAATTATCTCCCCTTTTCCTCTATTTTTAAATAGCCTCATTTGTATTTTGGCCAAAGTAAAGGACAACATGTCAATTTAATACAAATATATCATTTCTGAAAACTTCATCCTTATTAGAGTGAGGAGTTGTGATTGGGCTGACATTTCTTTCATAGGCCTTTTCAAATATCTTCATTGTGTCTTTAGCCATTAAAACCTCTCTCACAACTGTCCACTAATAATTTTAAATTTGACAGTGTTATCTATGTTAGGGGCATTTTAACACTGACTAGGTAGATAATCGACCTATGGTTGTTTTCTTCTTGCCAATTCAGACATGAAATCCTATAAACAGTTATCCAATAGTAAGAGGCATGAGGACTTGACAATTACCTTGTGACATCTAAGCACCCAATTTAGTGTTTTCCCTTGCATCTTTTAGACATGTGGAATATCTACTGTATAACTGAGGAGGTTGGTAAACAAAAGGTATTTTCTTTATCCTCAAAGTTGAAGAAAAGTCTCATTTTATTCCTGAATTATTGTTGCTTTTTGACTTATTGGCTTCTATTCAATTTAGCTTCATGGCAGGTAGACACCTGCACATTTAATTTTCACATCTAGTACTGTCCATCACTGTTTGCTTTGAGTATTAAAGGGAAGAGGAGACCAAGTTTGAAAGAAGAATCCCAGTAAGTCTCAAACTTTACTAAATAAGAAGAAACATGAGGTAACCAGTTCTCTATTGGAGAAAACTAATGATGGCAAGAGACGTAGTAAGCTATGCAACTACCCATGTTTCTGACGTGAAGCTGTAGACTGAAGAGTGGAAGCTGTAGAGAGAGAAAGGCCACATTTCTGCTGAATAGCTGAGCTCTGGGAAAGTAAAGGCAATGAAGTGAGTAGCTTATCTGAAGTGTGGAGAATCTTCTCTTAAGCATATTATCTCAATGACTGAAAGGATCTGTCATGGCATAAGGGATCATACTCTGGGCCAAATTGACATGTTATCCTCCCTGAACATTATAGAAATGGAAGATACCTATAGCTATAATCATCTATTTAAAAGTATAAAAATGAACAATTTTTTCATACATAAACACAGGCCTTGGAATAATGCCACAGAGCAATTTTTCAAGCAGGCTTTGTAAAGCAGCCTTTGAAATTCCATCCAGTAATAACAAATGTCTTTAGAAAACTAAAATTGGCATCAAAGGACACATTTGTTTACTATAAACTGTCCTCATGATACACTCTTAGCTGTCACCATCTTTGTTGTCATAGATTCTTTGAAGTGCCAATTGTTAGCAGCCAGAAAATTTCAGAATTGGGAAATTTGCTATAGTTTCTTATCAGCTGTGTTCCTTCTGATAGATCAAAGGACCTATTCACATAGATAGCTCATATATTGTAGATGTTTAAAAATTTATTTAGCATGTTACTGGTTTATTTCACAACTAATATCTAATAACGAGAAAGGCTGCAAATTTATTTACATAAATACAGAGAGTGCACATGAAAAATTGGAAACTATATCAAGGAGAGACATTTCAAGTATTCTTGTCTTTTGAAGAAAAATGAAACAAAGGGAATGCATAGACAAGACTATCAGAGACAAGAAATTGAGCTTGATTTTGATTTGGAGTGGAATTTAAAAATTGTAAAAATAGTATTTAAAAAAACACAAAGTAGAACTCAAAATTACTTTCACTCATTAAAATGCAATCAAGATTTTGTTAGCTTTTATTGCAATGTCACTCAGGATATGTCACCTCTAAAACTGTATAAGATCACTAAATGGGTTTCTGCACAGATCTTAGGTACATGCTCAAGTTCATTTCCAAACACAGATTTTGGCTTCACAATACTGACAGGAAATGTGGCTCTTATGGTTTCCTGTAGGTTGTTCAAACTGAAAACTGTTCCAGGAGTTACCATATGTGTTGGCATCTCTCTCTAATCCAGTTTTGAAGGACAAACTAAATCTAATGTAGAACCTCTGAATATGTGAGTATAGTGTTTTGTAAAAATATAATAAAAACTAATAATAAATTCAATGGAGTTTATTATAGCCTCCAAAGCCAGAGGGAGAGAGAGGGAGAGAAACAGAGAGTTTTTAATTCTTGTTTTCCTGGATTGATAATAGTTAAATTGTGGAAATAAAAGGGTAAGTAAAAGTAGTAAATATAATTCAATAATAGAGCAGCAGTAACCAGTTCCAACTATGCCTTGTTAAATAAACGCTGGACCATTTTACCTGGGTAATTGAGGGTGATTAATATGAGCCTCACTTATTCTATATCAATGATTATACATCTCTGTGTGGAAGCCCTGGTTCAAGGAATATGAAATATATTCAATTTTTATGCTTTATCTGTGGAATTTAAAAAATGATTTTTTAAAACAATTTCAAATTTCTAAAGAAAATCTAGAGTAATAAAGTTTAGCATTCATACTGTGTACCAACCATGATCCATGTTAAATACAGAATGAGGTCTCCATGTGAATCAGCAAGACATTATTGGGCATTCAAACATGGGTGAGATATGGACCAATACTCTCTCTGATCCACCTCCCTGCAATTCTTAAATAAAAATGCTACTGTGTTAATAATCAAAGAAGTCAGATTAAAATGCAGAGTGAGTCATTAATTAAGCAGAGAGGAATGTAAAACACAAGGGAACCACAAAAACACTCTCATAGCTGATCAACTGTTAAATTCTCAATTTCTGAATGAGGAAAAGTTCTATGCTTAACCCTCCCTTTCTCTTTGCTCTGCTTCTTTGACTTTGCCTCAGTGCTCCTCCACATCCCTGGCTAAGAAAATAAAAGAGCAAAATCAGAAGTTTAAAACTGAATCACTATAAAAGTTTTCCCTTACAGAACACCAATATTTAAAATGTTTAGAAGCCATACAGAGCACAGGTGTTAATGAAACAACAGCTTTCCCATCTGAAGGAGAAAAAAAATTCATTGCCAATATTGTGTTTTCAATATCATCATCATCATCATTATTCAGATCATTCTTACTCATTTTTAGGAGAATTTTGTAGATGAATATGATCAATTAATAAACATTTGACCAAATGATTACAAGTTAAGAATATGGGCTTTGAAAACCATCGATCTGCATTTTTCTTTAAATCCAGGCTTTTAACATGTGATAGCTTTGCATCTATGAGCTTCGTTTTCCCATATTTAAAAGAGAAAAATTCTTACTATCAGTCTTCAATTAAAGTTTATGTAGAGGATATATTCAAACACACATTGGTAGACTGTATTATTTTTCACAGATATTGAACACTTCTATGGTAAGGAAGATTTACTTCCCCTTCTCGGTGATACCAGGCCAATGACATAGACTTGCTTTTGCTTGCAGTAATTTTGCAGACCTGATGTGTATCATTTATGGGCAGACATTTTGAGAAGCATCATGTGATTTCCCAATATATCTCTTTTTTTCTCTTCCACAGGTTGGTAATACTTCAGATAGAGGTGTTGCATTAGCTGGGTACCATAGTGAAGGTGATGCAGAGTAGAGTTGTAGCCAACCTGCAGTGAACATGTGGCATGAACAAGGAATAAGCTTTTGGTTTTGTAAGACAGTAAGATTTTAGGATTGTTATTTTGCCATAAAATGGGTTATCCTGAAAGATATAAGCACACTTAGTATACTGCTAGTGCATGGTGATTATAATAAATTTATTCACAATGAAGAACTTCAATAATCAGAATATTTCCTCTTCTGATATTTCAAGAGAAGGAGGTGCCCTAAAATAAAAAGGTATTGTCCACATTACAGAAACCTGTTTAAAAAAAAATAATGAATTCTAGGGTGTGACAAATGATTCTTTGCTTGACCAAACTTTAGTCAAATCCCCTGAACCCTCTCCCCAGCAAGACTCATCCATCTGCTTCCTTGCAGAATCCAGTTTTAGCAAGAATCCTGCTAAGTTAGTTTAGAGATAAATCCCTACTACTGATACCTGATCACACTCCTAATACCCACTATCCTCCAGATGATATCTGATCACCCTAGCCTGCCTTCAGCAAGAATTCTGTCTGGTCAGTTCAGCCAGAATCTTCCCAGACTTGATGTCTCCTCTTAGTAATTGTCCATTCACTAATTGCCCCCACCCACATGCTTGCCATTTGACTATAAATCCCCACAAGTTCTATTGAGAATAAGCCCAATATTTGGAATTTAGCCCAGTTTTATTCTGGAGTCTCTCTTCCCCTATGTAGTATTTTTTTGGGAATAAAATCTATGTTCGCTGCTTTAATTTTTGTCTGGCTCTTGTTTTCATTAATGAGTATATGGTGAAACCAGCACAGATTAATCCTAACACCAGATAGTAAATTTTGTAGCTGAACAAGATTTACCATTTAATTTTGAATACTTTACCTACCTCATTTTAGCAATAGGGAAGCTGGCACCCTATGAGCTGAGGCATTTTCCTAATTTCACTGAGCTATTAAAAAACACATCTAGAATCCAGGTCAAATTATTCTTAGATGCACAGTGTTAGCACTGACCCACAACTAAAATATAACACTATCCATATATTTGATGGTAAAGGGGAGAAGGGGCATCAGATGTTACATACATGGGAATTATTAGGAAAAGGATAATTTTTTAAGTATCTATTTTCTAAGTTAGAGGAGTAGGAAGCACATTTTAGAAAAACATAGTTCATATGTATGCATTTTTGTACCTATGGTACCTTTTCTCAATGTGGTTCATAAAATATGACATAACATGTAGCTAGATTAAACACACATGTGAAGAAATTTGGAATAAAGAATAAGCAGACAAGGTGTTTCACATTTTCTGTGCAGATAAAACCTCAGTGAAGTCTTATGGCCAGTTGTAGGTGCTGGGTCTCATTGAAAAGCCATGACCAATGGTGAAGGTCTGAGGCACAGATGGAACAAACTACTGCAGAATTATTTTCTCACTAAATATTAAAAGAGAAACCATAATATACGATTGAATACACATACATCATCTATTTACTGTGAACAGAAAGCGTAGGAAACAGCAAAGACTTGAGAGTTTAAAATTCCAGTTCAGAAGGATATTGGAGAGGTGAGATGATCTACAATCAACTTTATGGGCT
Organism: Lipotes vexillifer; assembly: GCF_000442215.2. Lineage (NCBI taxonomy): Eukaryota > Metazoa > Chordata > Mammalia > Artiodactyla > Lipotidae > Lipotes > Lipotes vexillifer. The sequence goes on from NW_006783488.1 coordinate 1,169,516, forward strand.
CTGTGTGGATTGCTTGCCTAGCCAAAAGGCTAAGAATTCAGATGGTATGAAAATGAATAACTGCTTGGGGATAAAGAAACCAGCAAATCTGGAGTGACAAACTTGAAGACTTGAGGAGCCTCAAGTAGAATATTGGCTGATTCTGCCCTGAGAATACAGTTTTGTCTGCCTCTAGTCAACCTTTTATCCAAGGTATTTGTCAAAATGCCTAAGAACGCCTTATAAGAACAGGTGGTGTGTCTGCTTGTGTACTTTCTTGCTAATGAATTTTGCACATTTCACAGAATTCAGTCTGTGATTAACTTTCATTGTAACATATTCCCTGTAATGACCGTATGGATTAAGGAACATCAAAGGTAATGATAGCTGCTATCAAAAGTAAACTTCCAAATTTCAGTGGGTAAACACAACAGAGCTTTATTTGTAACCAAGAGCAATGGATTTTCTATCCTCTTCAATATATGGCTTCTGAGATCTCCATGTATATTAATATCAAAGAAGAGGAGGTAGACTTAGAATAGACCAATTTGGTCCATATTCCATTGATTAAACTTAGTCAAGGAGAACAGAAAATACTGTCCTATGCTGGACAACACTATAAACCAAAAAGGACAGCAAAATCCTTGGCAGAAAGATATATCTCTCTACATTGGTCCACTTCTCTGATCACCAGATATCCTTGTAGTACCTTTTTGCAGCATCTATTTCACACTCCCCCTTCCTCAAGAGGAAAAAATATCCCGAAGTCCATCTAGTCTGTTTCCATTTGTGCAAGTACAGGTGGACAAAATTTGTCTTAACAATTGTTTATCAAAGTCTTTTACATGCAGTTACATGGTTTCTTTCATAACACAACTTCCTAAAAAATTTAGTAGGGCTGTTTTCAATTCTCTTCATATTAAATTCACATATGATACTGAAAGTTCTGAGACATAACTGTCAAGTTTTATATATCCCATTGTTTTCTCAACCTTAATATCTCTCTAATGAGAGAACAGTGGTTATTTTGTGACTGTCTAAAATAATGGGTGGACAAAACACTTCTTTTTTCTTTGTCTGAGAAAGGCTTTATTTCTCTTTCATTTTTAAGGATGATTCACAGGGTGCAGAAATTCTAGGTTTCTTTTTTTCTAAATACTTTAAATATTTCACTCTACTCTCTTTTTGCTTGTATGATTTATGAGCAGAAGTTGGATTTAATTCTTATCTTTGTTCCTCTATAGGTAAGGGGTTTTTTTCCTCTAGCTTTTTTGCAAAAATTGTCATTTTTCTTTGATTTTCTGTAGTTTGAAAATGATATACCTAGTTATAGTTTGGGGGGGGTTTGTTTCAGGTTTTTTGCTTGTTTTTTGTTTTGTTTTGCCATTTATCCTGCTTGGTGTTTTCCGAGCCTCCAGGATCCATAATTTAGTTTCTGACATTAATTTTGGGAAACTCTCAGTCATTATTTTTTTCAAATATTTCTTTTGTTCTTTTTTTTTTTTTCTTCTTCTTCTGATATTCCCATTACATGTATGTTACACCTATGTTGTCCCATAGTCCTTGGATATTCTGCTCTTGTTTTGTGTTTTTTTTTTTTTTCAGTCTGTTCTGTTCACTCTTCAGTTTTCAAAGTTTCTATGGATATGTCCTCACTTTCAGAGATTCTTAGCCATATCCAGTCTACCAGTAATACCATCAAAGGAATTCTCCATTTCTGTAACAGTGTTTCTGATCTCTAGCATTTCTTTTTGTTTCTTTTCTAGGATTTTCATCTCTCTATTCATATTACCCATCTGTTCCTGCACACTGTCTACTTACCCATAAGATCCCTTAGCATGTTAATCATAACTGCTTCAAATTGTGTTTTTTTGCCTTTTACTATGCTTTGTAACATTTTCTTGATAGCCAGACATGATGTGCCAGGCAAAAGGAACTACTGTAAATAGTTGTGCAGTGATGTAGTGGCAAAGTGTGTGGGGAAGATCAGTGTGCTATAGTCCTATGATTAGGTCTGTCTTTTTGTGACTTTATGCCTCTACACTATGAACTTCACAAGTGTTTCTCAATTTCTTCTCCTCTCCCCTTTGGTGGAAATGTATTGCTAGAATGAGCTGAGTTGGATGTTTTCCTTCCTCCAAGTCAGTTAGGCTCTGAAAGTACCCCAGCAGGTTAGGTTCTGGTTAACTAGTTTCTCCAAAGTGTAGGCCTTGTTAAGAATAGAGTAATCTGGCATATTTCAAAAATGTTCCTTTTAATTTTCCCCTGCCAGAAGCAGAAGAGGATTTTTCTCCAATATCTACTATGGTAATCTAGTCCTTCTCCTGGAGGTGAATTTCACAAGACTGTGGGAGTCCCACTATGACTGGGTCCTCATTGAGATTTCATTCTCAGAGTTGTCCACTCTGAGCCTCCAGCAGTTGGTCAATTATAGTTCAGGTTTTCACCTTTGTGAGTCTCTGATCCAATAAGATGTGCCTCCCATATTCACCTGTCTGTCTCTCCAATATTAGGGGCAGTATCTTTCCCTGTGTCTTCCTCTCTCTTACTGATCCAAGAAAGGTTTTGATTTTTCAGCCTGTTAAGCTTTTTACTTGTTGTTAAAATGGGGTGATGACTTCCAAGCTTTTATATGTGAATCCCAAAACTAGAAGTTAAGAATCACCTTGAAAAATTTCTGTTTTGATTTATTTTGGCTTGCAAACCATCTAATCTTTTCTTAAGTGCATCTCCTTTTTTTTTTTTTGACATTTTCCTATATACTACCAGTAAAAATCAACAAACATTAAACTTTCTGTTTTTCTAACAATCCCGATAGAGCTGTAGGCTCCATAGACCATCTGCTTCCCATGTAATTTTGGTCAGCTTTACCAAATATTTTACCATTAGATAACATGGGACAGTTTTTAGAAATAGTATTACTCAATTCCATATAGTTAAGGTAACTATAGCTGCTGAAACAAACATGCCCTAAAATTACAGTAGTGTGCCACAATAGCTTATATATGTTCATGTAAATATCAACTGGTGGTAGTGAAGGTAAGGAAGAAGTGCTATGCTCAATACAGTCATTCATAAAATATGCCATCTTCAATGTGTAACTCTCAAAGTCATCCTGAGTTTCAATATATCACTGGCACTAAGAAGAAGAGAGAGGATGAGGAATCACATTTGGGTTCAGGCTTGGAAGTAGTATATTTCATTTCTGTCCACAGTTTATTGTCCCAAATTCACTCATATGGCCCCAGAAGATAGAAGGAGACAGGAAATTTAGAAAAATACAACTCTCCACCATGGAAGGGGAGCATAAATCTATGTTTTATGGTCAGATATTTTTCTCCAAGCCCCTGCTCATCTCTTACTGCCAGTGGTTACTGATATCAGCCAAAAATACCTTGATAATTCCTAGTTAGTTAAATAAGATGAAACTAAGGGAAGCTAAGTGCTTGAAGTGAATGCTGTGTGTCTTGCTCTGTGGCTGGGCCTAACAAATGGCAAGACACAGTTGACTCAAAGCTTTCTATGTCATAAAGCAAGGGGAATATAAAGGACATAATGAGTCACATAGCATACAAGATTAAAAAAATAAAAGGTATTCTTTAGAAGTACAATTCTTTCTAAATCTGAGTTCAGGATGAAATTGTATCATAAGACTTTAGATAAAATGCTTCTACAGTGACTAGGACCTTCACTGTAATTTTTATAGTGTCCCTCAGTGTGGGCCTACTGTAAAAAACAATAATAAAAATAATTGAAAAATGCAGTAATAGAAATGTTGCCGACTGGACTTCCCTGGTGGCGCAGTGGTTAAGAATCCACCTGCCAATGTTGGGGACACAGGTTTGATCCCCATTCCTGGAAAATCTCACATGCCTTAGAGTAACTAAGCCCATGTACCACAACTACTGAGCCTGTGCTCTAGAGTCCGTGAGCTGCAACTACTGAAGCCCATGTGCCTAGAGCTCATGTTCTGCAACAAGATACGTCACCTCAATGAGAAGCTCACAGAGCGCAACGAAGAGTACCCCCAACTTGCCACAACTAGAGAAAGCCCACTTGCAGCAACAAAGACCCAACACAGCCAAAAATAAATTAAAAAAAAATTAAAAAACAAAAGAATCTGCCTGCCAATACAGGGGCATGGGTTCGATCCCTCTTCCAGGAAAATCCCACATGCTGCAGAGCAACTTAGCCCGTGTGCCACAATTACTGAGCCTGCACACTAGAGCCCGCAAGCCACAACAAATGTAGCCCACATACGTAGAACCTGTGCTCTGCAACAAGAGAAGCCACTGCAGTAAGAAGCATTTGCACTGCAACAAAGAGCAGCCCCCCCTCACTGTAACTAGAGGAAGCCCTCACACAGCAATGAAGACCCAACTAAGCCAAAAATAAATAAAGTTTATTTAAAAAAAAAAAAAGAAAAAGATATGTTGCCTGGCTTTGTTCAGTGGAAAATTTTCAACCACCTAGTGTTGAAATGTAGATATTTCAGGAGTCCTCCATCCATTTTAGTTTTTGAATTGAATGTTATTAGTAGCAGTACATTTGAGGGGATCACCCTGAGGAAGAACAAAATTACAGATAGCCTCCCTACTCTTAAGTTCTGATACATATGGTTTAAAAGCCACCTGGGTAGAGAAAGGATTATCCTTTTCTTTTGAAGGTTGAGATTCTAAAGCAGACACTATTTGAATAGAAAATCTTTCCACTTTTGCATGAAGTTGAGTCAAAGAAATGCCATTGTTAAATGGAAGATTTTCCAAAATTTGCTACTGTCCTCTACCCACAGAATAGATAAATGAAGACCCAATGTGCCTTCCAAGGTTCCTGGCTGTAAAATTATTAGGCTGAAAAAATTCTGAAAATGTTTTATCAAGGACCTATAGAACACTATTATGGGTACTGACTTCCTACAGTTTTATTCCATTGATTTTTCTAATGCATTGAGTCATGGAAATGAAAATATTTGAAAATGCTAGAGTTTTGAAATATCCATTTACTGAGCCATAAGCTCCCTCACAGTCCAAATAAACCACTTTTAAACTTGGAGAAACAACTAAAGGAATTGTTTGAAAAAAATATAGTTCTAGATAACTTAAGGAGCTTGATTTTCTCCAAAGTGCTTTCATTTTATCAATCAAATACTAGAGAACATATTTCAAAGTGATATCATTGTCTATTCAGTCTATGATTGTCTATAATTACATCTCAGAGTGCATTGCTTATTAGGTTATTGGTATATGGTGACAAAACAGCCCCATATCATTGTTACACAAGATGATGTATATATGTTTTACCACATTAAATAGAAAAGTGAGGCAACAAGCAAAACTGTGACAAGCCACTAGGTAGAAGAAAATTGTAAAGCCTTGGGGACAAGTGGGATCAGAATCTCTGATTTGCGTTTGGGGAATCATTACTTGATTCATCCTGAGACTCTTTATCCTTATTCTATCTTGAGAGTTTACATGCAGTTCAGTAAGATTGTCAACACATGTATTAAGTTCTTAGAAGTTAGCATATTAATGATTCTTGTGCTTTGAGTCACAGGGCATGAAAAGGTCAATAAGAACTGTCAATGGCCTTGTGCTATTCCTAATAGATTTCTCCAGTAGATGACTTGGGTCATAAAAATGCTCAATAACTGATAACGGTTTTGAAATTCTATATAATCTGACATTAGAATGCTGGCCTAAAAAGTCCTTGCAAATTATCAATAAAGAACCAGGCATACATTACATACACATATATTAACTCATTCTGTTCACGTATTTGTACATGTTCAACAAAAATATTACTGAGTCGAGTCCCAACAGTGTCTATGCACTGAGATAGGACCTGGGGTGTAGCAGTGTAGAATCAACTCTTACTTAGACAGTGAAAGTAACCATGTAACCACCCTCTGCTTCTACTCTGTAAATGTATGTGTTTTTTTGTTTGTTTTTTGTTTTCTACTTTAAACTTATTTATTTTTATACAATTTTTAAAATTACACTCCATTTACAGTTATTACAAAATATTGGCTATATTTCCCATGTTGTACAATACATCTCTGTAGCCTATCTTAAAGACAATAGCTTGTACCTCCCACTTGCCTACCTCGATGTTGCCCCTTCCCTCTCCCCACGGGTAACCAGTAGTTTGTTCTCTATATCTGTGAGTCTGTGTATTTTTTGTTATATTCACTAGCTTGTTGTATGTTTTAGATTCCACATATAAGTGATATCATACAGTATTTTCTTTTTCTGTCTGAATTATTTTGCTTAGTGCCCTCTAAGTCCATCCATGTTGCTGCAAATGGCAAAATTTCATTGTTTTTTATGGCTGAGTAGTATTCCATTGTTTATATATACCACATCTTCTTTATCCATTCATTTGTTGATGGACACTTAGGTTGCTTCCATGTCTTGACGATTGTAAATAACACTGTAATGAACATTTGGGCACATGTGTCTTCTTGAATTAGTGTTTTTTTGTTTTTTTCTGATATATACCCAGGAGTGGAATTGCTGGGTCATATGCTAGTTCTATTTTTAGTTTTCTGAGAAATCTGCATGCTGTTTTTCACAGCGGCTGCACCAATTTGCATTCCCACCAACAGTGTATGGGGGTTCCCTTTTCTCCACATCCTCGACCACATTTTTTATTTGTGTTCATTTTGATGATAGCCATTCTGACAGGTGTGAGGTGATATCTCATTGTGGTTTTGATTTTCATTTTCTAATAATTAGGGATTTGGGACAATGTTTGTTTCCCACATGAAAGTTGGAATGATTTTTTTAAGTAAACCAGATTATGTCATTTCCATTCACAGAGCCTTCTAAATATTTTCCATCATAATCAGACTAAAATCCAAAATCCTATTTATGGCCAGCCTAGACCTACATGGTCTGCCCCCATTCTATATTTCCACTTTCATCTCAGACCACTCTTACTGACGCAGTCTGCTCTAGTGACACTTACCTTCTTGCAATTCTTAACACTTTCCAAATATATCCTCTTGTCAATGCCTTAGCAAACACAGCTCCCTTTGCCTGGAATTCTCTTCCTACATACACTGGCATGGTCCTTTCCCTCATTTCATTCTGATTTTCTCTGGTGTCATGGGTCTGGTGATCATTCCCTGGCCATTCTCTAAAATAACAGAACACTGTTCTCCTAGTTAGTCTTCATCCCCATACCCTGTTTCATTTTTCCACCCAGCACTTATCACTAATGGAAGTTATATACATATATATTTCTTTTCTTTTTATTGGCTCTTCTAAAGAATTTACTCTCCATGAGGACAGAAACTATCAGCTATGTTTACTGAAAGATCTGTAATTCCTACAACACTGCATAAAACTTAGTGGAAGCTCCTTTTTGTTAATGTTGAATGACTGAATGAATGTATAAATGAAAATACTAAATGAAATGTCTAATAGTGGTGGGTAGAAATTAAATAAGTAATCATATTAATAGACAGAATAATTTTTATTTTTTGTGTTTGATATTCTTTTTTAAATTAAAGTATAATTGATTTAAAATATTATTTAATTTCAGTTGTACAGCATGGAAACTCAATATTTTCATAGATTATACTCCATTTAAAGTCATTATAAAATAATGGATATGTTTCCCTTTGCTGTACAATGTATTATTGAAGCCTTTTTATTTTATACATAGAAGTTTATAACCCCTACACTTTTCTTACCCCTCCCTCCTTTCTTCTCCCACTGGTAGCCACTAGTTTGTTCTCTATTTCTGTGAGTCTGTTTCTGTTTTGTTATATTCATTCCTTTGTTGTATTTTTTAGGTTCCACATATAATTGATGACATACAATTATTTATCTTTCTCTCTCTGGCTTATTTCACTAAGTATAATACTCTCTTGTCCAACCATATTGCTGGAAATTTCATTCTTTTTATGGCTTTGTAATATTCCATTGTATATATATCTACCACATCTTCTTTATCCATTCATCTGTGATGAACACTTAGGTGGCTTCAGTATCTTGGTTATTGTAAATAATGCTGCCGTGAACATTTGGTGCATGTAGCTTTTCAAATTATTGTTTCTGTTTTCTTAAAATATATCCAGGAATGGAATTGCTGAATCACATGGTAGTTTCACTTCTAGTGTTTTTGGAACTTTTTTACTGTTTTCCATAGTGAAAGCACCAATATATATTCCACCAACAGCATACCTTTAGTTTTATTTTCTGTCTTAAGATCACTTTGCTTATTTGGTCTTTTGTGGATCCATATAAATTTTAGGAATATTTGTTCTGGCTCTGTGAAAAATGCCATGGATAGTTTGATAGGGATTGCATTAAATCTGTAGATTGCTTTGGGTAGTATGGATATTAACACTATTATTTCTTCCAATCCATGAACATGGGATATCTTTCCATTTATTTGTATCATCTTAAATTTCCTTTATCAATATCTTATAGTTTTCAAAGTACAGGGCTTTCACCTCCTTGGTTAAATATATTCCTAGGTATTTTATTATTTTTGATACAATTGTAAATGGGATAGTTTTCTTGAATTTTTTTTCTGATAGTTTTTTACTAGTGTATAGAAAAGGAACAGATTTTTGTATGTTAATCTTATATTCTGGAATTTTACTGAATTCATATATGAGTTCTAATAGTTGTGTTTATGTTTGTGTGTATGTGCATGTGCATGGAGACTTTAGGATTTTTTTTATTTATAGTATCATGTCTTCTGCAAACACTGAATGTTTTTAGTTCCTCCCCTCATTTGGATGTTTTATTTCTTTTTCTTGCCTGATTTCTGTGACTAGGACTTCCAATACCGTGTTAGGTAGAACTGGTGAGGATGAGCATCATTGTCTTGTTCCTAATTTTAGCAGAAAAGCTTTTAGCTTTCCACCATTGAGTATGATGTTAGCTGTGGGTTTGTCATAAATGGCCTTTGTTATGTTAAAATATACCAACTTTGATGAGAGTTTTTATCATGAATTGATGCTGAATTTTGTCAAATGCTATTTTGGGGTCAATTGAGATGATAATGTGACCTTTATCCATTCTTTTGTTAATGTGATATATCACACTGATTGATTTGTGGATATTGAAACATCTTTGCATCCCTGGAATAAATTCCACTTGATTAATGGAATAAAGCGCCCTTTATTATTTCCTTCTTTTTGTTGACTATGGGCTTTATTTGTCCTTCTTTTTCTAGTTCCTTTGCATGGTAGGTTAGGTTGCTTGTTTGAGATTTTTTTGTTTGTTTCCTAAAATTTCTTTTGCCATGTCCCATATATTTTGGAAAGTAGTGTTATTTTCAATTGCCTCGAGGTATTTTCTGATTTCCATTTTGGTTTTGTTATTGACCCATTGTTTTTTCAGTAGCATGATTTAGTCTCCACATATTTGTGTTTTTCCCATTTTTATTCCTGTAATTAATTTCTAGTTTTGTATCATTGAAGTAAGAAAAAATGTTTGATATTATTTTATCCTCCTAAACTTGTTGAGACTTTTTCTGTAGCCTACCATGTGATCTATCCTGGAGAACATCCTATGTGCACTTGAAAAAAATGTGTAACTGAATATTTTTGGATGGAGTTTCCTGTAGATACCTATTAAGTCCAATTGGTCTAATGTGTCATTTAAGACTATTGTTTCCTTACTGATTTTCTGTCTGAATGATCTGTCCATTGAAGTAAGTGGGGTTTCAAAGTCCCCTTACTCTTATTGTATTATTATCAATTTCTCCCTTTATGTCTGTTAATATTTGCTTTAATATATTTAGGCACTTGAATAGATTTATAATTATTTAATATTACAAATGTTTTATAAGAAAGTTAAAGAAACTATAATGAAGAGAGTCTGATTTATATTGATAAGGGAGGATTTATCAGAAAGGGTGCTGAGGAGGAGATATTTAAACAGTAACCCAAAGAATGAGTGTAAATTATTCAACAAGATTAGAAAGAAGAGTTATGAAAAATGCATAGATACCTATGCAGAATATTTGCTTCTAGAAAAATGCCTATTGAAGAAAGATATTTAATAAGTAGGTTAATGCTTTGTGGGAAGACTATATTGTCAATGAAAAATAAAATTAAGCTGAAACACATTAAAATATCAAACTAACAAATAACAAGAAAAGGAGACTTAGTATTACATTCTATCAAAATATAATAGATTCCACATAAATATTTGCTGATAAGTTAAAGGACATAAACTAAAATTACATGTGGCTTAATACTGAATGGAGTTTTATTTATTTATTTTTTTGAGGGAGTGCATTACCCAATACTATATATATATATATATATATATATATATATATATATATATATATATACACACACACACACGTGACTTATTTATATATGATTTTTTAAATTGTTAAAGTAATATATACCTACTGTAAAACATTCAGAAAATGTTAGAAAAACAAAAGGAATAAATATATTCTATAATTCATTGTCCCTATTATAATCACTGAAGTGTTGACATTTTGATATATATTATTCCACTTTTTTGTGTACTTGACCCTAATATCTATTGATAAAATTATACAAACCAATACATATGCAAACAAATATGTATCACAAAGTTATATAATTTATTTCTATGTTTTGAAACATAATTTTTATTTTTTAATATATTGCAAGTATTTATAATTTCAAATATATGCTCATATAAAATAAAACTTAATGTCTATGGTAATCTATCATATTGCATAACACATTATAACTTTAACAAGTTTTCTTTTAAAGATTTGCTTATTTCTATTTTCTCCATGTCACACGTTGGAAAAATATCCTCAGCAAAATATTTTAAAATATATTAATTAAATTTGTAATAAACTTTCTGTCTTGCCCTCTCAATGCCATTTAACAAATTTGAATGTCACCTTAAATACACCCCTAACTTTGTTTTAATTGCACTCTCCATTTCCTTTTACCTATCTTCTTCTCATTATCCCAAACTCTCATTTTCCTGACCTGTAAATTGTGGAGTGCTTCAAGCCTCAATCCTCATATCACAGTGTCTTTGTTCATGGTAATGCCATTCTGTCTCAAGGCTTTAAAATAATCTCTGAAATTTAAATATCTAACTTAAACTAGAACTGATTATAAATGAATAAACAAAGAAATGAGTAAAAAATGAGTTCTTGAGGTATACCCATTTAAAAGATTATAATTAACATTGAGGTTACAAATTCAGCTTCCTAACTAGTAAGTACATAAACAGATGCCTGGCCATAATTTGTTAAATTCTTGTACTTATTCATGGAGATTGACATGAAGAAAAGAAATAGAGGATAGGTTTGGGGTTCCATATGTCTTACAGAATCTGTTTAATTGTGGCTGATTGCTGAATCATTTTCTCTCTACTCAGGAAGGAAATCTGAATTTTCTTTCTCAGATTTACAATGCAAATTGTCATAGGAACACATTTCCCAATCTTCTAGAGTGTAGGCATGAATGATGACTAAGAGGGCCAATGAAATACCGCTAAATTCTGTGTATAAGGAAAAAAAATCCTTTCTCCTTTCTTCTTCATTTCTGCTGTCTTGAGGGTAGATGCAATGCATTGAAGATTAGCATCCATTTTAATCCAAGAGGTGGGTTTTAGGATGAAGGCCATGCATGACTCACCAAAAAGAAAGAAGGAAACTGTGTCTCCAATAAACACATAGAGTCACCATACCAGCCTCCAACTATTTTTCTGCCTGATATGTTTATGTTACTGTTTTGATGTCTCCATTATTCTAATCCAAACCTAATCTTAATTGGTATTTTACTTTGCATTTGAAAGTAAAATGCTTAAAGTAAAATAACCTAAAAATAGAATTTGGCTAAATAAAGGATTTGAGGCACTGAGGGAAGTGATGGCAGATTTTATAGACTAAAAAGCTGGAAAGCGTTACCAATTTGTGATAAAATATTTTACAGGTAATTTCCTATACCTTGTAAATCTTGCTGTATATCTATCACTAAGAGCAATAATTGAAATAATGAAATTTCGTGTATGTCTGCACTTCTTTGATGTATATTGGTCTATAGTAAGGACCTATGAGGCAGATAAAATCAAACTGAAGCCAGAAGATCTTCAAACAGAAATGGATAAATTAAGATAATCCTACTTATAATGTGCAAGCTTAGTTGACTGAATATTCTGTAATTGATAATTCTGAAGGCTGAGAAAATTTTTGCTTTCTCCTGTTTCTTAAATTAAAAGTTTTGTAACTGGTGGAATTGAAATCACAACCTTAAGAAAATATGAGTGACAATAATATAAAGATCATAAGTCTTTTGAGAAAGAAAGTGGCAGATGTGCTCGTATTTCATTGAAACTTATAGTTTTAAAGGACTAAAGATAGCTACATTTTTTCTGAGGGCTAGATTGAAAATCAGAATATACAGGCAAGTAAGAAAGTGATGATGTTCAAGCTTAAAACCTGTTAGACTGTAGAGAAAATATGCTTTATGCTTCTACAGGCTTAGGACTTTTGTAGAAAATTTTACTGAAACTTAGGACCTAGGCTCCCTAAAGTTAATTTATGACTGATTAGCTAATGGGGACTCCAGAGAGATTTACTTTCTTAGAGGAATATTTCAAGAGAGGGTAAGACTTGGGACTATGAGATACTATGGATTACAAAACTGGAAACACTGGTTGTTTCTTTCTTTAGGAGAAATTTACTTACAATCTAAAGAATTACAATAACAACTCAGGATTCTTTCCATTATGTTTCCAAGGAGACACTTACAGATAGGGAGAGGGGACAACTAACATTTTCTCCTACAATTAGATTAATTTTATTGGGGTTCCTTGCCTACTATACAGAACCCGTATATGTAGAGTAATAGCTGACTTTTATTGCCTCAGGGTAAGAATTTGGGCACAGAGAAACCACATAATTATTATTTGTACTGAGTAAAAAATAATCTACTCCATACCAGAAACCAATATGTTTCAAAAGGTTTGACTGTCAAATCTGTCTGTGGAATTTAAGAACAGCAAACACTAGAAATGGGTTGGGTTTTTAAAGAAATTATAATGAAAAAAACCCTATCCTGAATTGAAACAGACCAAGACTATTAAATGTTTAACAGAGCACAAGATCTTCTAATTCCATTTAATAAGAAGTTTCCTGTGAAAACTGTGAAGCCCCTATGTAGTACCTCCTCTCCAATGTCCAACTCAGCTATGGGCCAAAGAATAAAGAGCAAGCAAGTCCTTCCCCGTAAATAGGAGGATAATCTGCAAAATGAGTGAACATATTATCTCATTCCACGTCTTGTACATGGAATCTCTACCACCCCTGCCCAGGAACTTAATTTGTAGGGTCTGCTGTGTTTTCCATTTTTCTCTCCACATGGGTGTTTTTACTATGGCTATTATCTTTATTCTCCATTGTGTTAAGTGCAGATTAGTATTTACTTTACAGTTTGCTGTACCACAAATAGCCACATGGAGACCTGATGGATAGATCATTACTATGCTCAGAGATTCTAGAATTTGAGCTATTGACAGTAATGGTTATTTTTTTCTCTCAGAGAAGAGGATTGTCTGCTATTATATAGATCAGTACAAATTTATCAGTATTTATGCAGCCAAAGGAGTAATTATGAAAATACTGCTAGTTACTTGTTTCCTTTTTATTAAAAGAAAATTGATTGTGTTTGGGGCAGGCCTAGGATTATGTTTATGTTTTCCAGCTTTCTTTGAAGATAAGCACATATATATGTAAAGTACCATCAATAAGTTATAGACAGAAGTTCTTGTGTAGCTTTATGAAGGCTACTTTATAGGAAGGAGTAAAAGCTTCTTTTTCTCTTCTTTATTAATGAGACAGAGAAAAGGTAATTAGCATGAAGATATGGTAGAAGGAAAGAACAAGGGCTTAAAAAATAAAATAAACTATTTCAGGACCTTTAATTAGTTCAGGGTAGTTAAAATATTTGGGGAAAAGAGTAAGTATAGGACTGACAAACGATAACTGATAAAAAATGAAATAGAGAATAAAAAGGCAGTAGAAAGATCAATAAAAATGAGTGATTTTTGAAAGGGTAAACAAAATGGACAGATAGTTAGCTGAACTAAGAAAAAGAGAACACCCAAATAAATAAAATTAGAAATGAAAAAGGACACAAAACTGATACCACAGAAATACAAAATTTCACAAGAAACTGTTATAAAAAATTATACACCAACAAACTAGAATAAACACTCCAATTAAAATGAAATCTTATATTGGATAAACAGGCAAGGCCCAACTATGTGCTGACTTAAATTTTACCAAGCATAAAGTTTTGACATGTATATTCTAAAAGTTATAAAATAGAGCAAAGGTAGTAGAATAGCCAAAGTAATCTTGAAAAAGAACAACAAAATTAGAAGACTTATACTTCCTGATTTAAAAAAAAATTCTATGCAGCTAAAATAAATAATACTGTGTGAAATTTGCATTAGTATCAAGTAGGTCAACAGATATACAGGACAAAGGAACACTGCAACAAAAGAGTTCAGAAATACGTAAACACCTATACAGTGAAATGATTTTTGACAAAAGTACAAGATAATTCTACCGAGAAAGATCTTTTCAACAAATGGCCTTGGTCCATAAGATGTTAATATTCCCATAAGCTTCACACAGCTTTTGTAGATTGAGCTAAAATAAAAGTCATCTATTACACAAAGCACTTCCCTAGTTTCCTGTATGCCTTATTACAGCTCCCAATTCCATTTCCCTACCCACAATTCCCTTCTTTAATTGTTTCAATCCTACCCCTTAATCTCCACCCCATTTCATTATGTTTATCTATATAGGGGCACTGCATTTCATAACATCAATGGCTGCCAGGAATTTTCTGTGTACCTCAGCTGATGCAAATACATAATAGTGGTAAAGCTCAGCACCACCTTACCTTGTTCAGAGTAAGAAATAAGAAACTAGTGGAAAGGGAACAATTGGAGTAACTGGAGGTGTCAGCCTAAGCAGAGGACTTATTGGGTGGTATAGATCTCTTTATAACATGTGTGACTAACCCCTTTAGTGGTTGAAGTGTTGACTAAGGCAAATGACAAGGGCATACCCAAGAGTACTTTTTAGCTTAATAAAGTTAACTTCTACTAAGAATCAGCTAGGATATTCTATCTGAGAAGCAGTGTAAATGTCCCACTAATTGGGGAATGATTAAGTAAATGTGGACATTTCAATTAAACAGAATATTATATAGATACTAAAATTACAATTATGATGAACATGTAAAAGAGAAAAGGTAGGTTACTATTAACACCTTACAGACGAAGACTTCCACTATATGCCTCCATAAATGAGCTAATAGTGGCAAATCTCAGTGTCACTAAAGAAAAATGACAATAGCATATGGAAAAATAAGCATACCAAGAGCAGCAGCATGTGCAAGTTGTGCAGGAAACACCTAAGAGCAAGGGACTGATGTATCATGGGTAATAAATCAAGCTGTCTTAATTGACAAATATAATGTGGCAGTATTGGCCTCCACAGACATGAAATAGGTAAAGAAAACACAAAGCAGCACAGGTGGGGGGTGTGGCAGTCAAGGGGTAGCAGCACTAAGGTCATCTAGTTCTTTTGATGGGGTGTTATTGAAATAGAAAAAGCTGAATATGTACCTTGCACCATGAGACAATGAAGTATTGTGGGTTTTTTTCATTATTAATTCAAAGAGTTTCTCATGCAAAAAGTCAGAGAACACTTAAGTTGGTGTATTTCATTTAGAAATTATAAAAATAAAACCCCATTTTGTATGTTGGAGGAAAACAAGCATTTAGGTTTCTGTTTTTGAGGATATATATTTTTTAACTTCTTCATTCAAATTTGAAATTCAGTTTTCAGCTAATTCATTTGAAGTTAGTTTTTTTATGGAGAAAATATGCATTCAAATTTAAATTTATATTTAAAAATATGTATAGCATATATAGTCACAAGTATAGGTTCTTTACAGGCATATGTCTAAAAATGCATGTATATGCATATGTAAGTGTTGGTTAACAACACTGGAAATCAGTGTCTTCATATTTTGTTTGTAATCTTATCTTCAGTGGGATTCCTGTTTTGCTTGTCACTTCTTGTAGTTTGTACTGAGAAGATGGAATCACTGATTAACTTCTAGGTGTTGTCACTTAGGAGCCAACTGTAAACATAAACGATGTTTTCAAGGTTTTTAAAGGTACTTTTTCTGTAGTTTATAAGAACTTGTGTCACTTTCTTATTTCCTGCTAAACTTTTTACGTCAGAAAAAATGTTTTCCATTCTAATAAAAACTGAAATTAGTGTGAATAAAAAGCTAATTAAACGTTCACAATGGAAAACCAGTTTTTGTAAACCAGAACACAACACATCTTCATATTTGAAAATGTTAATGAGATTCATTGTCATCATTAATAATAGTTTATTTAAAATATCATTATTTCAGGGTCAGCCATGTCAAAGGAAGAATAAAAATATTTACTAATATCTAAATCAAATAACAGCAAATTTGCTTTTTTATCACATAAAAATTTTTATCCTAGGGAACTTAAATGTGTCAGAGATTCAAAATTGGGATTCAGTCAACCCTCTGAAAACCCCCAATTATACTAACATAATGGAACAATAGCACTCCATTGTTGAGCTCTATTTTAAATGGTACATCTATTATTATACTAATGATTACAAACCATATGGTGTAACCAATAGGGCTTTCTTTAAATACACTAATTACATCAAGTGTGGGCAATAAAACAGGTGCTAAAACAATATTCTCACATACTGTTTTTCATTTACAGCTCCACAGAAGACCTTTAGCACAGAGCTTGGAATTCCAATCTATTTCCATAGACTCCATTTGACATTCAGAGATCCTGCAAAACTATTTAGTCAACACCAATTTAAGCAATAAATATGCTATTTGTTAGTAAACCTTCGTTGTTGTTGTTTTTTTTAACTAAAGATAAATGGATGAGAGAAGAGCAATCTAAAGCAATTAGTGTTGATTTTTATTGGGAGTTCTAAAGCCAATTTTACCTATTATATCTTGTGTCATTCTGCATTTACATAGTATCCAATGTCTTAGATATTAGAATAATATGTAAAATATACAATAAGGGACAATAATAATGTAAAGGCAAGAGCATAGGACTAAGTCATGGTCTCATGTCTGCCATCAACCAAGTGACTTTGAATAAGCAAACTTACATAAATATTTGGTGCTTTCCTCTAGAAAGAGCATAGGTTGACTCAGGCTATTTGTCAGGTCCTCTCCATCTTTAAAATTTTGTTTTTTTTGTGGTAAATTTATAAGACACTCTACATCAGGCATCCCCAACCCCCAGGCTGCAGACTGATAGCAGTCCATGGCCTGTTAGGAACCAGGCCACACAGCAGGAGGTGAGCAGTGGGCGAGTGAGGGAAGCTTCATCTGCCACTCCCCATCACTCACATTACTCTCTGAACCATCACTTGCCTTACCACCTGAACCATCCCCCCACCCCCGGTGGAAAAATTGTCTTCCATGAAACTGGTCCCTGGTGCCAAAAAGATTGGGGACTGCTGCTCTACATGATCAAACCTTAGTTTCTGCTAAGCCATTTTCTTTACAAGGACTTGACCTTGGCCCATATCCTTGCCAGACCTGCATAGCCCAGTTTTAACAATAATCCTGCTAGGTCTGTTTAGAGAGAATTATTCCACCCTTGATATCTGATCACTTTCAATATCTGATCAAAGTTCTCATCCCCCAACATTGCTGTCCAATCACCCACACCTGCCCAAAGCAAGAATCCTGTTAGGTCAATTTAGCATGAATTCTCCCTACCTCTGATGTCTCCTGTTAGAATTTTCCATCCAACACTCCCCCCTTTCCCAAAGTATTCCTTGTCTATAAATCCTCACTTGTTATTGTTGTATTTGGAGTTGAGTCTGATCTTCTCCCCTGATATAATAGTCTTTACACCTATCTCAATATTCTTGAATGAAGTTTTTTCCTTATTGTTTAACAAGTGTCAGAATATTTATTAAAACAGTTAGAAATAAGATGTTTTAAGCACAAATGTCAAATTTTCACAAATCAAATGAAGCTGGAATCAGACACTTTGGGGTCATATTCCAGGCTTAGAAGATTCCAGTTTTAATCATATTATCTCTAAGTTTAGAGAATATTATTCAATGTCTTTCTATCATAGTTTCCTCACATATTTAATGGTTTGTTTCATAATAACAAACTCATAAAGCTGTTTTGAGGATTAAGTGAGATTAACCTTGTAACCTGTGCTGAACCCTTGCTTGGCACATAGAAAGGTATTATTATAATAAAATAATTATTAGCACAAACATACTAAAATATGTATGCCTATAAATATATTCCACAAGAGAATTAAAAAGTCATAAAGATTAAAAAGTAGAGAAAAAAGTGTTAGAATAAATTGTAGAAGACATATTATCTTTAAAAAAAATAGTCAATATTTACCCAAATATATATATATATATATATATATATATATATATATATATATACCTACTTTAAAAATCTTTCTTTTTCACCAGCAAAACATTTAAAATGAAACATGTATAGTCCAGATTGCAAAATGTGTATATTTGAATACATATATTTTGAAGAATTAGCAAACAAATTGTCTATTTGCAAATTAATGACTGGTATGTAAGTAGCCTAAAATGAAAATTGGTTCTCACATTACTAGTCTTTAATGAGATAACAACTTTAATGAGAGAGTAAGTAGTAACCAGCATGTTGGGGAATAGGAGAGCACAGTTCATTAAAAATCTCTATTAAAGGGTGTCATTTTTTACTTAGGCTGAAATGACATGGTGTGGAGGGAGTCATGGAGTTTCTGGCAAAGAGATGGACTTTGTGAGTCCCTCTAGTCTCTGGTGTCCGTGGTTCTTCATGCATCCCTACAGGCTTTGCTTCTAGACATGATGGGGACTCCTACATGGCTTCTCTCACAAGCAGAGCCTCAGCAGCCTTCCATTTAGACCTGTCTGACATTGACCTCTTCACAATGAGAAATGAGGAGATAATCATTATGTCAAAAGAATATTCATGGAGAATTCATTTAGCTGAAGCATTAAGTTACTAAAATGAAGATCCAGGATCATATGAGGATATTAGAAGTGACTGCCAGGTTTGGAAATTTTCAGTTGGTCAGATGTCACTTAACATGAAGTAGCAGGTTCAATGAACTTGCAGAATGCCTGAAATCACTCTATGCGAGGCAGCAGCAGGAGACCCTTCACTATCTTTTAGCCATATGCTCAATCAGCAGGTAATATCATCAGAGCTCTGCCAATAAATTCCTTGCCTCCTCCCTCCCTCCCTCCCTCCCTCCCTCCCTTCCTTCCTTCTTTCCTTCCTTCCTTCCATCAGTGAAGCTCCTTGCTTATAACTCTTCAATAACCTCTGTGCAAGATGTTCTCTGCCTAATTTCACAATATTATCTATAAACAGCTTTCTACTGCATCATGATTTCTGGCCATATGACCTTTTGTTTATCTCTTGAACAAATATAAATTAGAGTTTTTATATTTTGTGTTGTCTGCCTTGAATAATCTTCCCAAAGAATTTTGTTTGGTTGACAACTTTTTATGACTTAGGAATCAATTTAAAGTTTACCTTCTCACAGACGCCTTATTCCCCCCCCCAGCTTTATTGAGATATAATTAATGCAAAGGCCTCATGTGACTGTTCACTAAAGACAAATTCATAAAATCAGAACACAAAATTAATGAAAGTAAGTAATTTACCTTATCATCTATCATATAACCAACACCTCTAACTGTCCCTGACATATATATATATATATGTTATTCAATGGCTCTTTATTAAATAAATGACTATTTTCTGCCAGGCCTTTGGTAGCACTGAAAATATATTGGTGAAAACCTTAGAAGTAAAGCTTGTAGTTGAATAAAACATATATATATATATATATATATATATATATATATATATATTATATATATATATATATATATATATATATATATATATACACACACACACACACACACACACACACACACACACACACCATATATACAAACATATATATCAGATTGTAAAAATATAATAAAATAAATAGATGGAATAATAATGATGGACTAGAGGATGGAAGGGAATTAAATTTTAAAAAGGGAAGAAATTTCTGAAAGATTTAAGTTAATATCTGAAGAACAAGAATGGGCCAGTCACCCAAAGAAAATATTATAAGGACAGAGAACAGCATGAGTTAATTCTCTGGTCAGTTAAGAGCCTAGGGCACACTGAGGAAAATGATTCATGCTGAGGTGGAGATTTGCTTCAGCAAAATAATGTAAATTATCAGGGTGTTGTAAGCCATGGAGCAATGTTTAGATTTTATCCCAGCTGCAATGTGAAGATATTAGAGAGTGGAATCTGGGGAGAAACTGATTCGATTTTTAGTTTTTATATTCATTTAAAAATCTTTCTGATTTCTGTATAATAGAAGATCAATTGGAGTCTAGCAATGATTGACAGAGGGGAACATGTTAAGAGGTCAGAGACAGAAGCCAGATTAGAGTGAGTAGAATGAGTGGGAGGTAGAAAGGTAGAGAGGACAAAAACAACTCTTTCCTAAATTTGGCCTTGAAGGAAGGTAAAGAATGTAGAGGGTGGAGGAAAAGGGAAACTGGGATAATAAGGCTTTTTTTTTTTTTTTTTTTTAGGCTTGTATTTACCATCCTTTTTTTTTTTTCAAACCACAACAATCTATAATTATCATTCTGTTAGAAAGGTTATAGTTGGTCAATCATCTCCAAAGACCTACAGATGGCCAACAGGCACATGAAAAGATGCTTGACATCATTAATTATTAGAGAAATGCCAATCAAAACTACACTGAAATATTACCTCACACTGGTCAGAGTGGCCATTATCAAAAAGTCTACAAATAACAAAGGTTGGAGAGGGTGTGGAGAAAAGGGAACTCTTCTACACTGTTGGTGGGAATGTAAATTGGTGCAGCCACTATGGAGAACAGTATGGAGGTTCCTTAAAAAACTGAAAATAAAGTTATCATATGATCCAGCAATCCCACTCCTGGGGCTCCACTACCAATATTCCTTCTGTTCCTACTGTTTCCACTGGAAAGCAGTGGGGGTGGGAGGGAGAATGAGCTGCAGTCAGGCCAGAGGAAAGTGGGGTCAGTTCTCAACATGCAGTAAGGCCATCATGTAAGATCCTGAGCTCTGTAGTTGGACAAACCTAAGATCTCATCTTAAGACCACTTGCTGTGTGGTGTTAAGCAAAAGACTCACCTCTCTGGACTTGAGATAATTAAACGATATGATATATAGTGAGGCCACCTACACCCGCATCCCAACCCAAGGGAGGGTGGAAGCTTTGGGAAGACTCTTTTCTTTCTTTTCCTCATATATCCTGAAAAGATACACACAGCCCAATGTTCATAGCAGCAGTATTTACAGTAGCCAAGACATGGAAGCAACCTAAATGTCCACAGACAGATGAATGGATAAAGAAGATGTGGTATATGTATACAATTGAACATTACTCAGCCATAGATAAAGAATGCAGCAACATGGATGGACCTAGAGATTATCATACTAAGTGAAGTAAGTCAGACAGAGAAAGACAGATATCATATGATATCACTTATATGTGGAATCTAAAATGATGATACAAATAAACTTATTTACAAAAGAGAAATAGACTCACAGACAAAGAAAACAAACATGGTGACCAAAGAGGAAAAGAGGGGGAAGGGATAAATTAGAATTTAGCATTAACAGATACACACTACTATATATAAAATAGATGAACAACAAGGACCTACTGTATAGCACAGGGAACTATATTCAATATTTTTTAATATCTTATAATGGAAAAGAATCTGAAAAAGAAAAAAAATATATATATATATATAAAACCACTTTGCTATACACCTGAAACATTGTAAATCAACTATACTTCATTTAAAGTAAATGCTATAGCTGGAGGAACAGAGAACGCTCACAATTGTTCCTTAAGCTATAGAGTGACTTAAGAAGGATTCTTGATAAACGTGATAAAGGTAATCTCAGGCTTGTTCAGCAGCTCAACGTTACCATCAAGGACCTAAGTCATTTCTATTTTTCTCCTCTACTATCCCTAATACATTGGACTTTTTTCCTTAAATGATTTGAAAGTGGTCAGCATATGACTTCTAAAGGTCTAGGAATCACATCCACTTTCAGGGCAGAAGGAAAAAGAAAAATCAGCACTTCTCCCATATAAGGAAGTAAATATCTTCTCAAGTCTAACATGGGCTTCCATTGGGGTCTTAGTGTTCAGAATTTTGTCACACAACAGTTCAATGATAAGTAAACCTAGACAAATGAGTGGCATTTCCAGATTCTTGCTTATTGTGGAAATAAGCAAGGAAAAAAATGCTGGATGCTAACTAAGAAAATCTACAACACCTATGTAATTGAAAATTATTAGCAAAATGTGAAAATAACAACTTGAAAAAATAGAAAATGAATATGTAATTATAAGAGAACTTCTGCACAACATTCCAAATCAACTATAGTTCAATAAAATAAATTTAAAAAAAAAAAAGAAAAAAAAAAACTTCTGGAATACGTTTTCCTACAGGAAAAAAAGACGGATTAGCTTGAAGCCATTGTAGAGTCAAAAGATGGATTTCTGGCTTTCTTTTTCTTCTTAGGATATGTTATAATTAAGGAAATTGATCCCATAAACAGGAAGAAAAAATTGCTGGAACCACGTTATCATGAAGACTTGCGGAGATGGTACATAGCTGAAGCAGTAGATGGAAATATGTAGTTCATCCAGAAAAGATGATTTGCTTCAGACACCAGGACATCAAAACCTCAGTAATACTAAATATGCCTAAAATTATGCCATGTCACCATCGTAATTTCTTGGGGCCACCGTAACAAATTGTTGAAATTTAGTGGCTTAAAGCAATGGAAATTTATGTAGTTCTGGAGGCTAGAAGTCTGAAATCAAGGTATTGGCAGGGCCATACTCCCTATGAAGTCTCTAGGGAACAGTTTTTCCTAGAAGAATAGGTCCTTGCCTCTTGCCAGCTTCTGGTGGCCCCCTGTAATCCTTGACGTGTCTTGGTTTGTAGCTGTATCACTTTAATCTATGCCCCCATCTTCACGTGATCTTCTTTTCTGTGTCTTGGTGTATCCTTTACTTTCTGTTGTAAGAGCACTTACCTTAGATTTAGGACCCGTACTAATCCTTTCCTTAATTACATCTGCAAAGACCCTATTTCCAAATAAGTTCACATTATGAAGTTCTGGATAAATATGAATTTTAGAGAAATATTATTCAACCCTAAAGACACTTATACCCAACTATCATCTTTACCATTGTTTTGATAGAAAATATTTTTCCCATATCAAATTTGATACAAAGAATGATCTCAGAATTGTAGATATTATGTCCTAATTATCAAAATTGAGATATTATACCCTCTGTCAGAGCCCAAGTAGGATGTATAAAAGGAAATAGTATTCATTCCTTGGAGCCAATATCTTAGCAGTTTTATTAATTATAGAAATTGTGTGAGAAAGATCATCTCTTTATTTTTTGTGAGTTTAAGAGTAGATAGCAGTTGTTAACAATGGAAAAGGAGCAATGTTTTATGAAAGAGATGAGCCTGATACAACTGAATAAATCATTCAGACCTTGCTTACTCTTGGTTCAGGATCTAGCACAATCTTTTCAGTAGGGAGGCACATTGAAATAGTCTGTTTAAATGGCATATTTTTCCAGCCAAATTCTAACAACTAAGATAAATAAAATCATCAGAATTCTTTGCAGATTATGTTTCTAAATGCTAGCTGACACACAAAATATATATTTTATTATATACTGTATGATATATAATATAGAATATATTTATATGTAAATTAAATCCATTTATACAAAGATTTAAAAAATCAAATATCCACTATAACCCTTTAACTAATACCAAACACCTTGAGTAACTCATCCCCAAAAACCTATGTCAAACTAAATATTTAACATTAAATATACACTATTTTATTAGAAACTTCATTCAGAGCAATTACCCATTAACCAAGAAAATAATCCCATGTTTTATTTGCTAGGAGTGATATCCTTCTCCTTATACAGAAATGATAACCTATTATGTAAATATATATTAAATATACAGCTATGTTTATTTCTTGAAAACTTCTATAATACAATATTTTCAATGTATTATTCTAGACTCATCAACTGCAAATAACTGTAAATAACAAGATCTAGAGAATAATGTGCTACATTTTATATACATGCATCTCTTTTAGTTCCCAAAGCACTACAGAGATATAGCAAATACAAAGGAAAACAAAAACAAAGTAAACAATAACAAGAAAACTTTTATTTTTAAAAGTGTAAAGAAGGGAGTAAATCACTTAACAGATGGATACCCAATACCATATAAAGTACTAGATTTCAAAGAGTTCAGAAATAGTCTATCTACTTGTATAATTCCAAGGTAATAATAATGTAAAGGCTCAGATTGACATGATACTATTTGTTGAACTAATTTAATGTAAATTAATGAAACTAAGATACTCATGAAATAAAATTATTTTTGAGGCAGGACAAGAAAAAATTTAAACATAAGATTCTCTCTCTTTTCTTTTGAAGCACTACCCCTTACCTTTTAGTACCCATTGTGAATCTGCATTATACATTAACTAGATCCCCTACTCACCCAAAGAACCAAAACAAAAACCAATTTCCTCCTGGCACCGGCAAGGTAACTCCTTAGGAGATAACATTCCCTTCTTAATCCTGTAAGGGGTCACAATAACCCAGTACTTGCCTTGTTGAACTTTGTGAACTGTCAGTATGTTACTTTGATATATAACCCTTTGTCTCAAAAACTTGTATAATTGTGCCTTGACCTCTAACAGGTGGAACAGTCTTCAGAGCTTTCTGAAAGATTGTCTTCTGGGTTATAATCCTCAGGTTGGCTCCAGTAAAATTTTCCATTTCTTTCTTAAATTGACTATAGATTAATTTTTTGTTGACATACCCTTCTAAGCTATTAAATTATTTGGAATAATTATGGGGGGAAACAGTTGAAAAATGTTAACATATATTTCCTTTCAGAAATGTTGTATAATTAAAATCTAAGACTAAATTGAGGCTAATTAATTGTCAAGATAACCAATATATAGAAGTTTTCCTGCTAATATTTTTAATTAGTTTCTTAAACCAGGTATGAAAATAAATACATATATTAAAAGACTAAAAGGAAACATATTGCACTGAGTAAAATCAGGCAACAAGCCTAAAGGAGATATAATGTGCTTTTCCTCACCATTAGCTTTCTCTTATTATGTATTCAGTTTGGTCAGAGATACATAGGGTGTTCATTTGTAGCAGGATATTTAGTTCTTTCCATCAGATAGAATGATTTTGCTACTCAAGGGAGGTAGTAGCAAAATAGAACAGTGTTAATGACACTATGAAGAGAGAGGTACAAATCCTATGGACCAAAAGACATGTACAAGAATTCTGGGAAATGCTATACTCTTAAAGGATGACTTTTCTTAGTTTTCAATCTCTATCTCCTTTAAGCCAGGGAATTCTTTCTACCAGCCAATGAATCATCGTGACTAAGGCCACTTCTGGCATTTTCTCAGGTACCTGCAGTGCTCATTCTGGCTGTACTATATCCCACAGTGTGGGCAGATGGCTCCAAAAAATTGACTAATGCAGACAGCAGTGGTCTCTTTTGACATGTTGTGAATGGGTGATACTTCAGACCAAAAATAATCCTTTTACTTTTTCCAATCTCAAATGTAAGGAGTTCCTATCAAGTGTTCTTCATGGAGAGTAATATCTCATGCTTCTCAGAAATCCTGCTTCTTTTCAGAATTAGTGATTTTATTCTGAGAAAAACTCTTTTGAGCACTATATCCTCAAGAACAAAAAGAGGCTACAAAGACAAGGTAGTGGGAAGTAATAATATGTTAAAAAGCTGTATTGGTATTCATGTAGTGTATAGGTCAAAGTATGACAACTTTTAGTGGTTAAAAAAAAAAAAAATCTAGAAAAACACTTTTCCTCAAAGAAAAGTAAGTCCAAAAACTAAAATGTGTTATATGATTCTCCACCTTAAAAGCATATATCAACAGCAGTATAATTGACACAAATTAAGTTTGACAGGTAGCTCAAAGAATGCTTAAAAAAAAACTTCTGCTTTCATAGAATGTACTAGGTTTAGGATGTGCATGCAGCCACAATAGGGTAATCTCTAAACTGCATCCCATTTATTTCTTTAATCTCCAAAATTCACTGTGTGACAAAGAGATTAAGGAATGTCACATTTGTGCAGACAGGTTATGGGACAAGTAAAGTCATATAGTTAGGTGTATTTATGAGGCAAGGTGGGAACAGCAAATGAGGTTAAATATTGTATTATTTCAAAATAAAGCCACATAAAAAGCGTAAGGGGCTTCCCTGGTGGCGCAGTGCTTGAGAGTCCGCCTGCCGATGCAGGAGACGCGGGAAGAAGAAAAGAAAAGAAAAGAAAGGAACCAAAAGATTACTGACCCTGTGGATAATTCTATTTGCAGAACTGGGTTCAAAGGACACTAATGACGACAACAACAACAAAAAGAAAAAAAAAAAAAAAAAAAAAAAAAAAAAAAGCGTAAGAAGTCAGACAATACAAAAAACAAAAATCTGATCTTTGAAATCCATTTATTTAAATGTTTGATTTTTAAGGAAATAAATAAATATATATTCTTTGGTAAGAAAATAGTTTATCTTGCATTTTCATATTTTATAGAATAATTTGAAGAATTTCCAATGGCATAGCCTGACTTATGTTCAGATACTGTAAGTGGTATATACCTTAAAAGCAGGAACATTATTCAGAGCCTCTGTATTACATATAGTTCAAGTAAATAATTAACAAAATTACAGATTAATTAGCATAAATAATACACCTGAGAATGAATCTGCAGCAGTGTATGGGAGAGCTGTCTTTGAAAGATTACTGTCAAGATTAAACAAAACATATTCAAGAAGTATAATTTTGAGTTACTCCATTGGGGAAATTTACTTACAATTATATTTTCAAGAATACTGTTGTGCTTTTGTCATCATAGTAAATTAGTTGAAGTAATAAAGATAGAGTCCATTATTTTGATGACTGGAATTTAGGAATAAATGAATCTTACTTACATAGGACTTAATTCAACACTTCTCACTGAATTAACTTTGAAATGAAGAAAGCTGTTAGTAATTGAGACCCTCTGAAGATAGTACAAAAAGATGAGGAGTATAAATATACAGAGGTCTGGACACAGTCCAGATTATAGCAATTCCTGATCCTCAAGCTTCTGTTGAAGCTCCTAAGGTCCAATTCCATATATCAATTATTCTACCTGTCCATCATCACTCAACTCCTTACTAATTCTTGACAAGAGATTAAGAGGATAGAAGGTAGTCAACACAGCAGAGCCTGACTATAGAAGGAACCATTACTATCAGCCTCACACATCCAGACACTTACTTCTTGGGAGACACCTAAATTGTGAAAGATGTTCACTAAGGTGCTGCTCTCTTATGCTCTATTATACCACCACCACCCCCAGAAAGGTTTCCTCTTTTAGGAGTTTGAGCATTATGAGTGTTCAGTTGTGTCTATTTCTCATACCACCAATTTGAGCCCAATATTTGATACTCACTTAAGTAGCTTATTAATATTTTGTTATTATAAATAATGTTGTTATAAAAATTCTTGCACATGTAAATGTATGATAATATGAAGAGTTTCTTTAGGGTATACACCAAGCAATGTACTTGCAACATCTGAGGGAATGTATCAGCAAGCTTAATAGATAAAGCAAAATTGTTTTTTCAAATTAGTTGTGCAAAACCATAGCTCACCAATAGAGTTTATGATTCCCCAATGCTCCATATAATTATCAGTCCTTAGTATCACTGAACTTTTTATTGTTTTGCCAATCACATGCATGGAAAATTAGGAATTTTAAGAAGTCATAATGTGACACTGTTTAGTTTCCCCAAAAGAACTCTAAAATATTTGTAAGATTTTTTATATAGATAAACTATATAAGCTTTTTGAATGGCATGGTACTAATTTTGTGGTCTTCATATACCTATATCTATATTTATATGTGTGAGTATAAATATATGTATAAAGGTATATATATATATATATATATACACATGCAACATTTTATATTTGAACTCAGAAAGAATATTTTATGCTTATTTATAACCCCAAGAGTCCATTTCTTACATATTCTCTGATAGAAACTCAATAAATATCCATTAATTAAGATATCAACTTGAGAAGACCAGACACAAATATTACTTTCAACTTCATGACAAATTCAAAGAAAACATATTTAAATTTTCCCAAGACAAATTAAAGATGCCTGAATTTAACTAGTCCCACAAGAAAATTAAGCATGCAAGTGAGAATATGATAGTATGTATTTGGTAGGTTGGTCAAACAGAATAACAGCTTAAAATTTTTGTAGGTGGGTGTCACTATTTGCAAAGGATGTTTGTATAGATTTTTAACTATCATGACACGTAAATCTCTGAGTTAATAGGACACATTAATGTTTCCACTTTATAGCCAAGGAAAATGAATTTTAGACAGGTTGTATTTCAGGATTACATAGTTCATAAATGTCAGCTTATCTATCATCTGTTTCTATCTATCTATCTATCTATCATCTATCTATCTATCTATCTATCTATATCTATGTTATTAAGAAAGAGTTTATATCACATAAAATTTACCCTTTTGATTTGTACAACTCAGTGCTTTTTAGAACATTCACAAAGTTGTGCAATCATCACCACTATCTTATTTTAGAATACTTTCATTAACTGAAAAAAGAATCTCATGCCCGTTACTAGTCACTTCCTACCCTACTACCGTAACCCCTGTAAAGCATTAATTGGTTAATGAGTGTGTTGTTTTATTTCCACATATTGATGAGTCTCCTGAATTCCCTTTTTTTTTTAGAGATTTCTCATTTAACTATGCTTTTGCCAGAAAACATACTTTGTAGAATTTCAATCTTTGTACAATTACTTCGGCTTGTTGGTCTATCCTGGAGACTATTTCATGTACTCTCAAGATGAATCTGTATTCTGTTGTTAGTTGATGTGTTAGAGATATCTATTTTGCCAAGTTGGTTGATAGTGTCATTAAAGTCTTATATTTCTTTATTTATTTTTGTCTAGTTATTTTACCCATTGTTGGAAGAGCTATGTTGAATTATCCAGCTATTATTCATGAATTGTCTATTTCTCTTTTCAATTCTGTCAGTTTTTGATTCACATATTTAGCAGTTATGTGGGTAGATGAATATATATTGATAATCATATCTTCATGAAAGATTGACCCTTCATTATCAAAAAAATGTCCTTCTTTATCTTTAGTAAGAATTTTTGTCTTAATGTCCATTTTGTCTAATGTTAACACAGTAACTCATGCTCTCTTCTCATTTCTGTTTACATGGTCAATCTTTTCTCTCTCCTTTCACTGTCAGTCTTTTGATGTCTTTGAATATAATGTATGTCCAAGCATAGATATCATATGCTTGGAGCATTTTTTTTTTTTATCATTCTACCAATCTCTGCTTTTCTATTGGAATTTGAATCCTCTTATTTTCAATGTATTTGTTGATAAGGTATGGTTGAAGTCTGCCATTTTCCTGTTTGTTATATGACTTTTCTGTTGGTTTTTATTCACCTATTCCTCACCTATTTCTGTGTTTTTTTTGTGTTAAATAAGCATATCTCAGTGTTGCATTTTAGGGTCTTGTTCTTTCTTTTAATATATTCTTTGGAGTTACTTTTTTA
The DNA here is from genome assembly GCF_000442215.2 of Lipotes vexillifer. Lineage (NCBI taxonomy): Eukaryota > Metazoa > Chordata > Mammalia > Artiodactyla > Lipotidae > Lipotes > Lipotes vexillifer. The sequence continues at coordinate 1,199,382 of NW_006783488.1, forward strand.
GTAGTTGTCCTTGGCATTAGAAACAACATTGTGCCTTAAAATAATCTAGTTGGATTAACATTAAGTGAATTTTAATTGTATACAAAAACTCTCTTCCAATATTGCTCCATTTCTTCCTCTGCCTTTGTACTGTGATCAACATACAAATTACATCTTGATACATTATAAGCTCACAAAATTTTTATAATTATTCCCTTATGCAGATCTCTCAAATCAGACAGAAGATGAAAAGAACTACAAAAAATATGTTTATAAAATCTTTTATATTTACCTATGTGATTACATTTATTCATGCTCTTCTTTTCTTTATGTGGTTTTGAATTACTACTGACATATGTCTTTTCAGTTATTATTTCCTGTAGAACAGGTCTGCTAGCAACAGTTTTTTTTGTTGTTTTTTTGTTTGTTTGTTTTAATATATCTGGAAATGTCTTACTTTACCTTCTCTTTTTGAAAGATAGTTTTGCTCTATATAAAAGTTTTAGTTGACAGTCTTTTGCTTTTAGCACTTCAAATATGTTATCAACTGCCTTTGCCATCTATACTTTGTAATGATAAGTCAACTTATATTCTTACCGGAGACCCCTTTTGATAAGTTGTTTTTCACTTGTTAATTTCACGATTCTCTCTTTGTTTTTGGCCTTTGACAGTTTATGGTGTGGCTAGTCATGGATCTCTTTGAGTTTTTCTACTTGGAATTTGTTGAGGTTCCTGGATGTGTAAATTAATGTTTTTCAACAAATTTTATAAGTTTTAGGTCATTGTTTCTTTAAATATTCTCTCCACTTATTTCTCTCTCTTTTTTCCTTCCAAGACTTCCATTATGATTGTACATACACTTAATCATATTCCACTTTTTTTTGAAGGTATATTCATTTCTTCTTTTTTTCTTTCTATTTATCTTATGTGGATTCTTTTGTTTTTGTTTTTGTTTTTTTAATGCAGTTTTTCAAACTGAATACCCTAAAGTGACATATCTTCAAATAATCTAAATATTTTTGTCTGTCAGTTCAAATATACTTTTCAACTTCAAAATATCTATTTTCCATATAATTTTTATCTCTCCATAGACATTCGCTATTTGGCATGATATTGGTTTCTACTTAATTTTATTATTTAGACAAAGTTTAATTTTTGAACACATTTATAGTAGCTTATTTAAAGTATTTGTCTAGAAAAACTAATACCTGAGTTTCCTCAGTGTCAATTTCTATTGCCTTCATTTTTCCCTGGGCATGTGCCACACTTGCCTATTTCTTTGAAGTTCTCATTTTTTATTTTTTCTGTTGAAAACTGCACATTTTAAACAATATAGTCTGACAATTCTGGAAATCACATTTGACCACACCCAGGGTCAGTTGTTTTCCTATCTGTTGTTGTTATTAGTTTGTTTATTGTCATTCCTAAAGTAATTCTGAAAAATTTTTAGTTTTATTTGAAAGTCACCAGTGAAATCCCTGTCCCTTTAGCTTACTTGGTCACTAATAATTAGATAAATACTTTTTAAAAAATTCATAGAGGGCTTCCCTAGTAGCGCAGTGGTTGAGAGTCTGCCTGTCAATGTAGGGGACACGGGTTCGTGTCCCGGTCTGGGAAGATCCCACATGCTGCCGAGTGGCTGGGCCCATGAGCCATGGCCGCTGAGCCTGTGTGTCCAGAGCCTGTGCTCTGCAACGGGAGAGGCCACAACTGTGAGAGGCCCGTGTAACATCAAAAAAAAAAAAAAAATTGTAGAGCCAGTAAGTCTCCCACTGTTTTCTGAGGAGTTCTTGTGAGAGGCCCGTGTAACATCAAAAAAAAAAAAAAAATTGTAGAGCCAGTAAGTCTCCCACTGTTTTCTGAGGAGTTCTGGGTGTGTGCTGGGTCATTCCTTCAACACCCAGGCAGGTAGTTTACCACTTTGCCTTAGCTATGACTTTCTGCTTGCACACAGCCTGAAGATCAGTCAGAGGTTAGCAGTTTGAGCATTTTCAGTCTTTCCTGAGAATGTGCACAGTCCTGCACATATGAATGGCTTTATATATCTTTGGATTTTGTTGGAGCCTTTCAAAACCTTCCATGGATATCTCATTCTCAAGATTTTCCTTTTATGATTTTGACAAGATTACATTTGTCCCAAATGGTAGTGTTGCCTCAGACACACACTGCAATGATAAACAACCTCCACTGATTATTTTTTTGGCAAATTCCCTGGGGATAGGGTTTTCCTCACTTAGTGATCTTTGAGTCACCTCAAAGAAAGAAAAGTCCCATTGAAAGGGGATTTCCAAGGAGCAGCTAGACAGATCAAATAGTGACAGATTTCAGGGGATTAGGTTTTTGAGGGAAATCCAAAAACATTTTGCCCCATCTGGGGGCTGCTAGGATGCTGGTTTTAACAGCTAACATGTTTCCTAGGCTGCTGGTTTTTAAGACTGCCACAGAGCTTGTGAGGGAAAGAGGGATGGGAATAGGGCAAACATAAATGACACAAAACTTGACTTCTTACCCAGATTTACCTCCCTTTCTTGAATAGATTGTTAAAGAATTGTTGCAAGCTTTTGGTTAAATAACTGAGTTCTGAAAAAGTTTTGACAACTTTTACCAGTGCTTTCATTGTGGTACATTCACACATTTTTATTTCACCATTCTTAAAGTGCTTTGTGCCAATATTTTAACATTTTTATTTATTTATTTATTTTTATTTATTATTATTATTATTATTTTTTTTTTTTTTTTTTTTTTTTTCGGGAGCGGGCCCAGACACGCAGGCTCAGTGGCCATGGCTCACAGGCCCAGCCACTCGATGGCTTGTGGGATCTTCCCGGACCTGGGCATGAGCCCGTGTCCCCTGCATCGACAGGCAGACTCTCAACCACTGAGCCACCAGGGAAGCCCTTAACTTTTATTTTTTGAATCCAACTTTAAAGCTTTTTGCTATATCACATTAATATGGAGAGAATACCAGTAAGATAGGCTGGAAAATCTGGAAGAAAACACATGGAGAAAAAGCCAAAGATGCTTGAGAAAGTCATTGTACTGTGAAAAAAAACATCAACCTTTGAGTTTAACTATATTTGCTTTAAATTCTGGTTATTGACACTTCCAAGACGTTGAAATTCTCTTTCTAATCATTGATGTACGTATGTTTTCCCACTTATAATAAGGTTAGTAATATCTTCTAAAAGTTTGTAGCAAATCTTAATATATATTGGAATTTTAATAAGCTGAAATTTTCTTTTGGATTTTTCAAGTATATGTAAACTGATCAATACTAAAAGATATTAGAACAATTTGCCATTTGAATCGTTAAGAAATGCTGATTTCTACCTCTAGATTCCATGTTTCCTGGAAGTAAAGTTTGACTCACATCAGCAGGCTTTAGCACAAATAGGAGAAACCAAGGATCAAGAACTTTAATTTATGTGATAATCTGGTTTTATTGTCAGCTAAATATTTTGATCTATAAAATAATTATTTAATAATGTTATTATCAAAAATATGTTTAATCTATTGTTAATTAATCACCTTCAGGATTTTCTAGTTTTACAGGCTCAGAGACATAAAACTGACTTATCCCAGTATTTGCAATCTAAGCTTTTCTGAATCTGTTCATGGATTCTTTGATATTGATGTGACTTGTCTAGAAGCTGGACTTCAAAGAGAAACTAATGTCATTTGGAAAAATAAAATAATTTTCCTTCTTCCCCCCATCTTATGATCAGGTAAACTTTTAAACTCAACTCTGAATAGAAAAAAAAAAAAAAAAAGTGTGTTTGAACTTTTTCTTTATCTTTAATGAAAGATTGAGGGAAGACTTCAAAGCACCTGTCACAAAAAGATATCATACCTTGGGTTGAAGGCATGATTTCTACAGACCTCAGTTCATCCCTCAGGGATACATATAGATCTATCTCCAAATGGATACAAGACTGCCTTAGATCTAATCATTTCTTAAAAGTAAAAGTAGACTTGCAAAGACAGGATATAGAAAGTAAAATTTAAAGCACCCAGAGCCACTACACAAATTATCAATATTGATTTAAATTGAATTTCTTCCAGAAACAGAGCCTCAGTGTCTTGTTTGCTTTTTCCTCCTTCAACAGCAAACAAATCCAACTCTAAGAGAAGCCAATGTTCCTACTGGAATCTGGACAATAGCAAGAAATTTATTTAATCCATTTTGGCTCTGAATTACCAAACTCAGGAAGAAAGGGATTGAGGAAAAAGGGAAAAAGAAAAGAAAATACACATGAGATTACTCAGCAACCTCTAGAGATTTGTCTAATTATCTGGGTATTTTTGAAAAATCTAAAGGATCCATATCTCATTTATGTAAAAAGTTTTATTTGGGAAGCTCTCACTGTTAAAACTAGTATTCAAGATTTGTTCTATTAGATTGCAGATAGCCTATTAGTTTTAGGATAATACCACCCTTCTCTAAATTTAACATCGGAAACTTTTTCATTTCTTTCTTTTTAACTGGAAATTTGATTTCACCACAAACCAGCTCCCCTGGCATATAGCTGCCTCATTGTATTTTGACCATCTGTTGCCCAATCCACAGCAATAGCTATCACTCAAAATGCACACAAATGTTCCAAATAGTTTTTCAAGTTTTTTAAATTTAAAAATGTGTAAAGAAGGAAAAAATACATTCCTGCATCTCCGTCTGTATCTTCTTTACCAAAACTTTTGCAAATCAGCTGATAACCAACTCTAGTAAGTCAAACTTGTAACTTTCCACCACCTGTTCTTTCTCTCATTCTTTTAACTTCTAAGGAAAGCAACAAAAGGCTTACTCATCCTAAAAAATAAATTCTAATCCATGACAGGAACACTCATTGCATATCTGAACAGTAGACAGTCTAGAATCACTAAGTACTACCCTTCCTATTTCCTATCTGGTCAAGAGTTAACACACACCTGTGGGATGTCATCTTCATCTTCAAAACTATCAACAACATTACTTGAATTTTTGTCACAGCTAACAGTGAAAACGTGGGTGTTTACTATAGATGTATTATAAGTAATCCAATAAGTTTAAAAGTCAGAGAGCAGGGCTTCCCTGGTGGCGCAGTGCTTGAGAGTCCGCCTGCCGATGCAGGAGACGCGGGTTCGTGCCCCGTTTCGGGAGGATCCCACATGCCGCGGAGCGGCTGGGCCCGTGGGCCGTGGCCGCTGAGCCTGCGCGTCCGGAGCCTGTGCTCCGCAAATGGGAGAGGCCGCAACAGTGAGAGGCCCGCATA
>NW_006783488.1:1204722-1240022 GCF_000442215.2 Lipotes vexillifer
AAAAAAAAAAAAAAAAAAGTCAGAGAGCAAATAGATAACACTTATGTGAATTAAAATGGGAAACATAGTTATGAAAAGGATTGTAATGCCCTGGTAGACTGAATTTAAATAACATATTTAGGCAAAGTGATTTTTAATCTAGGTGTTTAACAAAAGAGAAGGTTAAAGTAGTAATTAATAATAATAATAAATACACTTTAAGTTTGGAAAACTTAAAACTGTGCATTATAATAGGTAGACTCATTTTTTGTCTGATCAAGACCTGAGTTGCATGATAAACATATACCAAAGCTTGATTAAAAATTCCACCTATCTTCATAATTAATTTTCATATTAACCTAAAATAGGTGAATATTCATAATTGATTTTTCTAATTAACCTAAAATATGTGAATCTAAAGATTCCTCCTCTCTTTTTCCCTTCCTCAGCATAATTTCCCAATGTCACTTTGAATGTCTTCACACTTTAGAAGTTATACTTATTTTTATAAAATTCCTTTTCAGAAAATTTCTAGGATTTAAAAACATAGTATTATGAACATATTGAAACCCAAGCAGCAATAAAATTGCCAACATTTTCTTTCATAATGAGGGCTCTAAGTGAAATTAACAGACATGCTACAATATAAAAACATGAGTTTAAACTGTATAAAATTTATTAAGTAGCATACTCAAGATAATTTTAGCCATTGTTCTGAATTTTTTTTATAGTTGTCACAGGGGGGATTGAATACAGGTGGCCAATTCTATCCAACTCCAAGTTGTAGGTGGTAAAAATGGTTACATTTGAATTAACATTGATCCAACTCAGTTTTTTTTTTTTTCATTTTTATCTTTTTTGGCACATTTGTAGTTACCATTTATCATAAGTCCTGGCTTAAGCAGGTTAATGAAAAAAAAAAAATCAGCAGTTATGGCTTCCCAGAATATCCTATTTAAAGTGGCATCCATCTCTCATTTCTCTCAGTCTCAACACATAATTCATTTCTTCATAACTTTTATGGTTATCTGAATTTATTTATTTATTTACTTACTTACTTACTTACATGAGGGCCAGAACCTCTTTTGCTTTTCCATTCGTGTCTCCCATATAGCAAAGCACCTGGCTTATAGAAATTTTTTGTTCTGTTTTTGTTTTTTTTTTAATTTTTATTGGAGTATAGTTGATTTACATGTTGTGTTTGTTCATACCTTGAAGTAATTAATAACTAATGAATAAATGGACGCATGAAGAATGAGCCAGTGAATGAACCAGCAAATTTAATTAAAATGAATGCATATTATAGGAATTAGGAAGTCAGAACTAGTTTAACTTTCAACATAATCTTACAAAATGTTGGCTTGTGACTTTAATAACATTTGCCAAATTACAGCATTTTAATAAATTATTCTTCCTTTCCACTTCCATGCCACAATCTGTGGACTCATCTATTTACTGCATTTTCTTCCAGCTATATCTTTTATTATCTATTCCACTTTGCATTACCTCTGTTTATATCACCATTGCCCATGAATTCTTTTCTCTGCATTTTGTCCATTCACAGCAAGAGATTATAAAACAATAACCGTGTATGCTCCTCTGTTGTAAAAGTCCATGTGTTACTGTGCTTATCTTTAGCTTGTGTTTTACAAAGTATGGTTTGTTTAATACCAGTTTCTCTAGAAATATATTTTGTACCATCCTCTTATGGCCAAAAGCTGTGCATAGGGAAAAGAAAAAAGCATAGATTCGAAGGGGAGAGCATTAGAGAGAATCATGTTACAAAGATTGCATTCCCTTTGTCCTATATCTCATTCACATTTTCCCTTCTTATATTCAGATATTCTCCTCCTGTCTCTATATTCTCTTCATGTTAATTTACTTTCCCTGTATTTATATATCAGTTTCCCCCCCTGGCCTGTTAATAGAATGTTCAACTGTATTGCAAACTTGTATCTTACAGCCTGAAAGAATCAATTCACTTCTCTAAGGACCTATTTTGCTTCCAGGAAGTAACAAAGGTTCCTGGAAGATGTGTGATTAAAAACACACAAACAAAACAAAAACTTTATTTTTTTTATTAAACCATATTTTCTCCAACATTATAAATGATTATAATTAAAAAACATAACTTTTGAGCCATGAAAATAACAGTAACCTATTTTTCCCATTAAACTTTGTTTAACTTTGGCTTCAAGGAACTATAGCTTTTAAACAATGCTAGATCATACGGTCTGATATTTCTGTATAGCCATACAGATTTGTAAACTTGAAATTTATCTTCTCTAAACATGCTCCTCCACCAACATACATACAGAAAAGCTAAAGAAAACAAGATCAAGTTTTCAGATATCTGCCAAATAAATAAGAAATAAAAATTGAAAGTATCCCAGATTTACAATCCTCTCAGAAAGAAATCATGGTAAGGTGGACTAGGGCAATTACAGAGCTTTTCGATCTTTACTTTGAAGGATGTCTGGGATGGGTTTCTGAATTAGAAGATTTAAAGTTTAGGCAAATATCCACCTTTTCACGATATATGGGCCTGTAAATTCTAATCAGTGTTTTGGTGTTGAAATATTAAATTGCTGGGATATTGAGTCCAAAATAGAGCTATTCTTGCCTATGCAGGGGGATTTTTAGGGAGAGAATATATTGAATTTGATGAAAATCAACCAGACAGCATGACAATCAAATTCTAGTAGCTTGCCCTATTAAGCCCAGAATTAAAAAAAATAAAAAAATTGGTCAAAATTGCAGAATATGCAATGAAAGAAAGCAGTTATAAACACATACAGAAATGATTACATGGGACTGGTGAATAAGCTAATGTAGAATTATGGAAGGTCAAGGACCACGTTTTTATTATATGCTTGTGAATAGGTAGACAGAACTAAAATTAAACCCCAATACTGCGCCCTAGGTTCATTATTTGTGAGAGTCATGTAAGATAATAACCATAGCATTCATTATAGTGTTTGAAACATAGCTAATGATAAATAAGTGGTAAATTATTATTTCTTTATTGCTTCAACCAAGTTTTCATTAGTTCTTATTTTATGTTATAAAGTACAGGTATTTTTCCAGATGCTCAGGATATGTCAGTAAACAAAAGAATACAAGCAAAAAGTATCTGATGCCATAGAATTTATATTCTGGTAGGATCAAACAAATAAAAAATTATTTAAAAAATGTGTGTGTGTGTGTGTGTGTGTGTGTATGCTATACTAGAAAGTGTCAGGTGTTATAGTAGGAATGTGTGGAAATTTTAAATTGTGGTAAGGGAATGTGTCACTGAGAATTTGGCATTTGAGCAAAAATCTTATGGAAGTAAGTGAGTGAACCATGGGGATATATAGGAGTATGCTTTGAGCAATAAAGAGTCCGTTTGATAGGGACTGAGTGGAGGAAAGAGGGAGATAGCGAGGGGTTACCAAAATTGAGAGGATCAGCCCAAGTAGAAATTTGTAAGGCAATGTAAAGACTTATCTTTGAATGAGCTGCAAAGCCATTTTTAAAGATGCCAATAGAACAGTGATATAATAGGATATACTATTCAAAAGGGCACTTTGGTCTTATTTCTGTCTTTAGAATAGCTTCTGTTTTGAGTATAGAGGAAAGGGTGAAAGCCGTAAAACTGAAGGGCAAATTGAAATAATGAATGTAGAATTTAATGATGACTTGGAACAGGATGGTTGTAATGGAGATGGTGAAATACAGTAGGTTCTGAACATAGCAACGCATAGTAATTTCATACATAGTAGTTCGAAAGCTAAAAGATGACAGGACTACTGATGTGTGCACAAGAGTAACGGAATTTAGATGTGAGAAAGAGAGAACAGTTAAGAATGATATTTGGGCATTTGGACTAAGAAACTGGAAGAATGGAAAATATTGTGGTTAGAGCAGGTTGGGGAAAGGAATACCTGGAGTTTAACATTGGTCATGTTTAGTTTTAACTATGCAGGTGAAGATATTGAGCTTGTAATTGGATGTATACATTCACACATTTTGAGGGAAATCCTGACAGGATATTCAGATTATAGAGGGTATTTAATTTCAAGGGCTTGGATGAGATCGTCAAGTTAGAATACAGGTGGAAAAGAGGTATCAGGGAACAAAAACAGAGAACTCCAACATCCAGAAATCAAAGGTCTGAGCATGTTCCACAAAAGAGGCTGGGAAGGAGTAAACCACATTAAATAGGAGTAATACCAGGAAAGAGTAGTTTTCCAGAAAAGTAGTGCTGAGTTGAGAAGTACTGAGTGATTAGTTGCATCAGATATTGCAAATATGGCAACATTATTAAGACCAACTCATTGGATGTTGGCACCTCTTCTACTAGCAAATAAAAGCCAATTGCATGCACTCCTTCACACTATGTGTTCATTGGTATTAAGGTGGAAGTTTGAAACTGGCCATGGCTGGAGTATTTATACCACAGAAATCAGCAGACTGTTAAAACTGAACCTTCTTTCTCTTCCTAAAAGGTACTATTAAAATTTAACACCACTGACTAAGACATGATTATTGGATTTAGTAATGTGTGGGTCACCAGAGGTTGGGTAAGCTGGCATAGAGAAGAGGCATAAAAATGTCAGATTCATGAAACTGGCTTTATGAAGTTAGAGGAAAGAAGGTCTAGTTACTGAGAGATCACATTATTGAAAAAAACATATATGTGTTTTTTTATAAGCACTAAGAATTATGACAGTAAGAAATTTCAGTAAAATTATAATGAGTAAGAATCTAAAATCTACAGAGACTGAGGGAAATAAACTGGATTAGAAAATGATTCCTAAAAGGAGAGATACCATCAGAATGGCTACCATAAAAAAGAGAGATAATAACACATGATGTGAAAAAATGGAACTATCCTGCATTGCTTATGGGAATGGAAAATGATACAGATACTTTGAAAAAGAGTTTGGCAGTTTCTTAAAATATTAAATACATATTTACCATATTATCAAGCAATTCCACTCCAACATTTCTAAGCAAGAGAAATGAAAACATATGTCCATATAAAGACACGTAAGCAAATGTAGACAGAGAATGACTCATAATAGCCAATATATGGAAATAATTCAAACGCCCATAAACTGGTAATTTGACCAAGAAAGTGTGTATATCTATACAATGGAATACTATTCCTCAATAAAAAGGAATGAAATACTGACATGCTATCACATGTGTAAACCTGAAGAACATTATGCCAGTTGTAAGAATACAGAAAAGACCATGTATTCTATAATTCCATTTGTGGGAAATACCTAGAAAATGCAAATCTATAGAGACAGAAAATAGATTAGTGGCTGACTGAGGCTGGGATAGGAAAGGACATTAGCTATTAACTAGCAGCTTATGAGGGTAATAAAATGTTTTGAAGCTGGATTATGATAATGGTTGCACAGCACAGAAATTTTACTATATGATTACTAGAAATCATTGAAATGTACACTTAAAATGGATGTGTTTTTGTAATATGAATATTATCCCTTAATTAATTTGTTTTATAAAGAGAACTAGGGCTTCCCTGGTGGCACAGTGGTTGGGGGTCCGCCTGCCGATGCAGGGGACACGGGTTTGTGCACTGGTCCGGGAGGATTGCACGTGCCGCGGAGCGGCTGGGCCCGTGAGCCATGGCCGCTGAGCCTGCATGTCCGGAGCCTGTGCTCTGCAACGGGAGAGGCCACAGCAGTGAGAGGCCCGCGTACCGCAAAAAAAAAAAAAAAAGAGAGAGAACTAAAGTGGTTTTAGAAAAGGAGGGGTAGCAGTTGGTTTTATTTGGTGACATGAGATTCAAGGCTGACTTTTATGGGGGGGGCTGGGAAAGGGGAGAAGAAGAGGGAGATTTGTATGGAAACAGCAATCAGAATGGGACATATTCACTTTACTTCTAGCTCCATACTGTGGGAGAAAAAAGTCACTTTCCACTAGAGAGAATCAGCACCCTCAAGGTAGAGACAGGAGTCAGAGCAGGAAAGTAAAGAGCATTCAGAGAAGGGGTTCAGAATATAACAATTTTTGCTATGGACTGGGAGCATTTCTAAGAGCACAGGAGAAGTGTTTTGAGAGCCCAAAAGGAATGAGAAATGGATTGTAAAACGGTATATACTCAACTTTAAGGAAGTGAGAATCAGGAATAACCTGGGAGTCCTGTTTTCCTTAGTAATTGGTATAAACCAAGATAAAGGGTATTATGAAGTGTGAAAACTCTGAGATTTTACCCCACTTGCAAGCTAACAAGTTATCCTGCCACTGTTTCTTAGATGCTGGCAGAAGACAATTAAATTCCTGCATCAGAAACAAAGAACTCCACTTATCACAGTCCAGCCAGCAGCATGCCCTTCCTGTTCATGCTGGTTTCTCTTGTCCCACAAGTTCCCTGAGAGTGATATAGAGTGTTCCATGTGGTAGCTGTGCATGTAGTGTGTTTGTATATGGATAAGGAACACCCAGCTTAAAGAAACCAAATCTTTTAGATTTGGCTACAAGTTAAACTGCCTGATATTTGCACTGGAAAAGTCATTATACTGGTTACTCTGTACTGGACAATAAATAGAACCCCTCTCTGCTTGAGAAAGTAACATAATATCTATCTTCCAAGATAGATATCTTAGAATATCTTGTATCTGTTTGCCATACAACATCCTTGAAAAGATAATCTATAACAAACGTTATCAGAACATCTAATCACAAAATGCTTTGAAATGAAAGAGACCCGTGGATAACCTTCCAACTAAGGGTAAAATGGTACTAATCTTTGTGGCCTCAATCAGATTGTCATAGTAAGAGAGATGACCATCACAGAGGTACAGGGAGTGGTGAGGAGTTCTGGCTAAGATCACAAAACAATTTGGGGCACGCTCTTTTCTCCTCAGTGTGTGGAGGCCAGAGCAGAGGTCTTATTGGAAATACCTGGAGCTCTGTGGCTCTCCTCATTGCATACAAGTTAGAAATTTAACCACTTCTCAGATTAATGTAAAGACTCTGAAGAAGATTGGATCACTGCTCACAGATGTTCACTTTCTTCCCCTCAATTTCATGGTAGATGAAATTTCCTCACTAAACTTATGAACTAAACTTATGATTTTCAGTAACACAAATGGGATGTTAATAGATCTAACACAAGTAGATATTTGAAACGTACTTGTAGTTGGTCTTGCTCTTTTACAGCCTCTACCATCTCCGTGGGAAGAATATAGGGGAACCAGCTGAATACAGCCTAGATGGGCCAATCCCCAGAGGCAAAAGTGGGTTTAGCTGAGATAAACGGGGTCACCCAGGTTAGCAATTCTGCAAGTAAGTAAGAATGAAATGATTGGGTTTTCTAAGCCATTGAATTTAGAGAGTTTTGTTTATTGCTGTTTGGTGTTTTGTTTTTTGTAATAGCTTTCTGATATACTGATTGAATACAGAAAAGGAATATTTTGGCTGAAAAAGTAGAGATAGATATTTCGGGAATATGGAATACCAAAGAGAAGGTTAGTTTGCCATGGCAATGCATAGTGTATGTGTGTTTTCACATATGACAAGCAGCAGCCTGGGAGTAGACATTCTAGGAAGTGTGTAGTGGCCCCGATATGCATTCAGGGAGCCAGGCTCTTTCTAGTCCACAGTTCTTAGCATTCTACAAATTGTTTCAAATGGGCAAAGGGCTACCTCACAACTTGCATTATATTTGATTTTTTACTTAGAATTATTAATAATAATATCTAACATTATTTAAAAATCTTATTAATAATTATCCCCCAATAATAAAAAGTGAAGCTGTGATTATTAGACTTAATGACTTGGTAAATTGTATCATGGACATAATTACAACTCATGTACAGCTTGCTCTTGACTCACAAAATCCTTGAATTAGCATCAATCTGTGTAAGGAAAAGTATATCTTAAGAATCATAGTCTGGAATCTTTTTCTTTTTTTTTTGAGTGAAATAATTACTAAACTTGAACATAAAGAATTTAAGAAGTCTTTCCTTTTACAAATGTATAGAATTAATGGTTTATTAATATTCATAAATATTTATCCACTATCACATCATATAAACAGTGATCCATATAGAACCCCTAAGAACAAATAATATATAAACAAACAAATGTATCCTGTGTCTTATGTATGAATCAGAAATGATTTTCCACAGCAGTAGTTTTTGTATATGATTTTTATAGTTGTAATACTAAACTTTTTATCATGCTTTACCTATGGGAAAATCTGAAACGAAAAATGGCAACACTTATTCTGCATGTAATATGAACAATTGTATTCTGAGTTCCAAATCATTGAATCAAATATTCACTTTTGGAAAGGAAAGAATGAAATAAATTTCATGTTAGATATGTAATATTATCTCATTTAAACCTCATAAAATCCCTTAAGTTTAGCATTACTTCATTTTTAATTTGAGACATGGGGAAAATCATTAGAGTTATATCTTAGCCATGTTTATACATCTAATTAAGGATGCAAATTTTTCAAAATTGGTCTCTGAATCAAAACCCACTACATATTTTTTTTATTTAAAGTTTCTTTTCTACATGCAACAAATATAAAAACTAATTATGATACAACTTCTGCAAAGTCATCAACTTGCTCTACCCATAAAAAGGCAAACTGAGAAAAAGGAATTAGAACGATATTAAAAATAAACATAAGCAGCCTTATTAATATTATCATTATTGTCTCTTCAGTCATACAAGCTAAAATAATTATTGCACATGTATGAAATTAACCATTTATCCTTTTTTTAAATTTATAATTCACCTAAATTTATATTATTTTATAATTAAAAATATTAAAACACATTTAGGTAATTTCTTTTTCTGCATTTAACATTTTTGTGATGAAAATCAGATTAATTGAAGAGAGAGAATCAAAATCATGGTGCTCCATATAAAATTTCTAGTTAGTTGATGGAAATAAACAGGTTTTAGAAGTTAAAAAAAAAAAAAAGTGTGTGTCTGTGTGCATGTTGACACTGACTTTTGGTAAAGTTTGGCAAAGATCTGAATTTCTAGGCCAGTGTGTCACATTTTGACATTATGCCATACTTTTGCAATTTGGTATTTCAATTAAATTATTTCTTATAGAAACTGAGCGAAGTAAAAGGACCAGATTAATTTAATCTATGAAAATAACAATTTATTTAAAAAAGCAAGTATATAATTTTGTGTTAACTTATTTCACTTAGCATGATATCCTCAACTTTCATCCATGTTGTAGTATTTGACATGCTTTCCTTCTCTTTTAAGGCTGAATAATATTCCATTGTATTTATAAACCACATTTTCTTTATTCATCCATTGATAGATATTTAGGTTATCTCCATATTTTGGCTATTGTGATAATGCTGCAATGAACATGGGTGTGCAAGGAAGAATATATTTTCAAAGTGCAAAATATTTCTCACATATCAAATGAGTAATAAATTTGGAAATTGCTAAAAATTCTGACAAACTTCTCTCAACCACCACTTTTGAAATAAAAGCATTGAACATTTTTTTAACCTTTATGCAAAAAGAGAGTGCTAGAGTATTTAACAGCCTGTCTGCCAATATAAAAATGTCAATCTAATATCAAAATACATTTCAATATAATGTATTTTACTATAAATTATATATTTCAACATGAAAGAGAATATTAGCTATCATTATACATGTAATGTATAAGTAATATAAGTAGGAGGGGAAGAAAAACTATAAGGCAGCTATATAAAATAAATCATTTATTATTCTTCATTTTTACTTCATTCACACATATCCAAAAAGCAAGCATATTTCTTTAACGTCATCACGGGCTAGAAGTGCAAACAGGCATAGAGAAGTTTAACATCAGGTTAAAAATATTTTTCTCTAGTGAAATTATGAAAACATTAGTTCCTTAAATAACGATCTCAGAACTTATTAGTTTTTAGTTTGTTAAATACATGATGTGCCTCATCCTTTTGGTACTTGAATTACTCTTTCGCCAGCATTGTATCTGAGACTGAAGAAGTTGCTTTTGAATCTCTTGTAAAGTTCAAGTTTAAGGCTTATGATAAACCTAAGCTGATTCTCAGTTCACCCTTTAAATTCTTGGGTTATGCCAAAACCTGATATTTTGCTCAAAGGAATGATAAAAGAACTAAGAGCTTGAAGTGAAGGTAACCTCCCCCAAAGGGTGAGTAAATACCACGATTGCAAGTGTTCAGCATTCTGAAGAGTGGACCTTTGCCAGCTAGATTTAGATGGTTGTGGGTCTCTGGAAGTTCGCATCATGGATAAATAAGAAGGATAACACAGAAAGAAATATTAGTGAACATTGCAAAGAGAAATAAAAATGGAGAATTGAGTGGTGAAAAATAAATATGCTTTTAAAAGCAGAAGGATTTAAGTCACTTCTGTGATTAACCTTTAACCCTCCCAAATCAGTTCACAGGAGAAGCTCAGTTCCTGATGTTTTATTGTTTTACTGCTACTTTTTTTCCAAAGTCAGTGTCTTTGAAAGCATCTGAATTGATAAGGAATTACGTCCTTCTCTGTATGTGTCCAACTTAATGGACAATGCATTATCTGAACTGCAAGAAAAGCTTACAAGTTTAAAATCAGATAATATGTCACTAACTGGTAACTGTGCAAATGAAGACACAGCAAAGACACAATACTGACCTCTTAGTAACATTTCTCTTGTAATCCTACTTCAGGAACCAAGCACTGACATGGAGTCGTTATGATATTACAGGAGAAGCAGGCTTTTGGAATATTCTATGTGCTATTTTTTAAAGAATTCATCTACAGCATCTAAAAAAATCTTCCCAGGGCTATCTGAGTCTCCGTAGGTGACAAACATCACTCTTTGGTTCATTTGCTAATAGGCATAAAATCTACATAATAATATTAAAATTGCTGTAGGATGACAGTTAAAAAGGAAAAAAAATAGTGAGATAATTAAGTGCATAAACTTCTATTAAATATCATCTTCACTTAAGCTTGCATAAATCCATAAAATTTGTAGAGGAATGAGTGCAAAATTTCACACATTTCTAATAGCATCAGCAGTGAATTTCACCAAGGATAAGGAAAGACCAAAAGCACCCCTTAAGATTTGTATCTCCTGCTTTAACCTTTATTAAATACATGTCTTTATCCTCTCCCGTGTACCTGTGTACCTCTTCTACACTTTAACAGGTTTTTATTCCTATAGTCCTTAGACTCCATTCTTGAGAAACAAAGTTCTTTGGAGCTATTTTCTTGCTCTGATACTAATTTCTAAAAATCATGCTACTGAAATTCCTAATTACTAAGATGTGTTTGAGCTGTGTTTAATGAGAAAAGTTTGTAGTCTCTTCTGCTGAATATTATCTAGCTTTTTAGGGTTGATATGTTTCAATGTAGCATCTATGTTCATCAGTGATTAATGAGGGAAGGGTAGAGAGGGTCAGAAAGGAATTAATATTTACAATAATCCACAACATACATTGTTCTTCTTCAACTTTTGTCACTTTTCATACCTAAAGGAAGGTGTATTCTTTCAAATCCAGTTATACTTGCAGAGTGAAGCTGTTGCAGAGTTGAGAAAAAGATCATTAATATCCTGGGGATTCAAGCTTACTTCACTTTTTTTTTTTTAACATCTTTATTGAAGTATAATTGCTTTACAATGGTGTGTTCGTTTCTGCTTTATAACAACGTGAATCAGTTATACATATACATATGTTCCCATATCTCTTCCCTCTTGGGTCTCCCTCCCTCCTACCTTCCCTGTCCCACCCCTCTAGGTGGTCACAAACCACCGAGCTGATCTCCCAGTGCTATGCGGCTGCTTCCCACTAGCTATCTATTTTACGTTTGGTAGTGTATATATGTCCATGCCACTCTCTCACTTTGTCACAGCTTACCCTTCCCCCTCCCCATATCCTCAAGTCCATTCTCTAGTAGGTCTGTGTCTTATTCCCGTCTTACCCCTAGTTACTTCATGACTTTTTTTTTTTTTCTTCAATTCCATATATATGTGTTAGCATACGGTATTTGTTTTTCTCTTTCTGATTTACTTCACTCTGTATGACAGACTCTAGGTCCATCCACCTCACTACAAATAATTCAATTTTGTTTCTTTATATTGTTGAGTAATATTCCATTGTATATATGTGTCACATATTCTTTATCTGTTGATGGATACTTAGGTTGCTTCCATGACCTGGCTACTGTAAACAGAGCTGCAATGAACATTTTGGTACATGACTCTTACTGAAATACAGCTTTCTCAGGGTATATGCCCAGGGTGGGATTGCTGGGTCATATGGTAGTTCTATTTGTAGTTTTGTAACAAACCTCCATACTGTTCTCCATAGTGGATGTATCAATTAACATTCCCACCAAGAGTGGAAGAGTGTTCCTTTCTCTCCACACCCTCTCCAACATTTATTGTTTACAGATTTTTTGATGATGGCCATTCTGCTCGGTGTGAGATGATATTTCATTGTAGTTTTGATTTGCATTTCTCTAATGATTAATGATGTTGAGCATTCTTTCATGTGTTTGTTGGCAATCTGTATACCTTCTTTGGAGAAATGTCTATTTAGGTCTTCTGCCCATTTTTGGATTGGGTTGTTTGTTCTTTTGTTATTGAGCTGCATGAGCTGCTTGTAAATTTTGGATATTAATTCTTTATCAGTTGCTTCATAAGCAAATATTTTCTTCCATTCTGAGGGTTGTCTTTTGGTCTTGTTTATGGTTTCCTTTGCTGTGCAAAAGCTTTGAAGTTTCATTAGGTCCCATTTGTTCATTTTTGTTTTTATTTCCATTTCTCTAGGAGGTGGGTCAAAAAGGATCTTGCTGTGATTTATGTCATAGAGTGTTCTGCCTATGTTTTCCTCTAAGAGTTTGATAGTTTCTGGCCTTATATTTAGGTCTTTAATCCATTTTGAGTTTATTTTTCTGTATGGTGTTAGGGATTGCTTGAATTTCATACTTTTACATGTAGCTCTCCAGTTTTCCCAGTACCACTTATTGAAGAAGCTATCTTTTCCCCACTGTATATTCTTGCCTCCTTTATCAAAGATAAGGTGACCATAGGTGCATGGGTTTATCTCTGGGCTTTCTATCCTGTTCCATTGATCTATATTTCTGTTATTGCACCAGTACCATACTGTCTTGATTACTGTAGCTTTGTAGTATAGTCTGAAGTCAAGGAGCCTGACTCCTCCAGCTCCAGTTTTCATTTTCACGATTGCTTTGGCTATTTGGGGTCTTTTGTGTTTCCATACAAATTGTGATTTTTTTTTGTTGTTCTAGTTTTGTGAAAAATACCAGTGGTAGTTTGATCGAGATTGCATTGAATCTGTAGATTGCTTTGGGTATTATAGTCATTTTCACAATGTTGGTTCTTCCAATCCAAAAACACAGTATATCTCTCCATCTATTTGTATCATCCTTAATTTCCTTCATTAGTGTCTTATAATTTTCTGCATACAGGTCTTTTGTCTCATTAGGTAGGTTTATTCCTAGATATTTTATTATTTTTGTTGCAATGGTAAATGGGAGTGTTTTCTTGATTTCACTTTCAGATTTTTCATCATTAGTGTATAAGAATGCCAGATATTTCTGTGTGTTAATTTTGTACCCTGCTACTTTACCAAATTCATTGATTAACTCCAGTAGTTTTCTGGTAGCATCTTTAGGATTCTCTATGTATAGTATCATGTCATCTGCAAACAGTGTCAGCTTTACTTCATCTTTTCCAATTTGGATTCCTTTTATTTCTTTTTCTTGTCTGATTGCTGTGGCTAAAATTTCCAAAACTACATTTAATAATAGTGGTGAGAGTGGGCAGCCTTGTCTTTTTCCTGATCTTAGTTGGAATGATTTCAGTTTTTCACCATTAAGGATGATGTTGGCTGTGGGTTTGTCATATATGACCTTTATTATGTTGAGGAAAGTTCCCTTTATGCCTGCTTTCTGCAGGGTTTTTATAATAAATGGGTGTTCAATTTTGTTGAAAGCTTTCTCTGCATCTATTGAGATGATCATATGTTTTTTCTCCGTCAGTTTGTTAATATGGTGTATCATGTTGATTGATTTGCATATACTGAAGAATCCTTGCATTCCTGGAATAAACCCCACTTGATCATGGTGTATGATCCTTTTAATGTTCTGTTGGATTCTGTTTGCTAGTATTTTGTTGAGGTTTTTTGCATCTATGTTCATCAGTGATATTGGCCTGTAGTTTTCTTTCTTTGTGACATCTTTGTCTGTTTTAGGTATCATGGTGATGGTGGCTTCGTAGAGTGAGTTTGGGAGTGTTCCTCCCTCTGATATATTTTTGAAGAGCTTGAGAAGGATAGGTGTTAGCTCTTCTCTAAATGTTTGATAGAATTAGCCTGTGAAGCCATCTGGTCCTGGGCTTTTGTTTGTTGGAAGATTTTTAATCACAGTTTCAATTTCAGTGTTTATGATTGGTCTGTTCATATTTTCTATTTCTTCCTGGTTCAGTCTTAGAAGGTTATGCATTTCTAAGAATTTGTGTGTTTCTTCCAGGTTGTCCATTTTACTGGCATAGCGTTGCTTGTAGTAATCTCTCATGATCCTTTGTATTTCTGCAGTGTCAGTTGTTAATTCTTCTTTTTCATTTCTAATTCTATTGATTTGAGTCTTCTCCCTTTTTTTCTTGATGAGTCAGCTAATGCTTTATCAATTTTGTTTACCTTCTCAAAGAACCAGCTTTTACTTTTATTGATCTTTGTTATCATTTCCTTCATTTCCTTTTCATTTATTTCTGATCTGATCTTTATGATTTCTTTGCTTCTGTTAACATTGGGTTTTTTTGTTTTTCTTTCTCTAATTGCTTTAGGTGTAAGGTTAGGTTGTTTATTTGAGATGTTTCCTCTTTCTTAGGGTAGGATTTTATTGCTATAAACTTCCCCCTTAGAACTGCTTTTGCTGCATCCCATAGGTTTTAGGTGGTCGTGTCTCCATTGTCATTTGTTTCTTGTTATTTTTTTGATTTCCTCTTTGATTTCTTCAGTGATCACTTCATTATTAAGTAGTGTATTGTTTAGCCTCCATGTGTTTTTTTTTTTTTTTTTTTTTTTTTTTACAGCTCTTTTCCTGTAATTGATATCTAGTCTCATAGCATTATGGTTCAAAAAGATACTTGATATGATTTCAATTTTCTTAAATTTACCAAGGCTTGATTTGTGACCCAAGATATGATCTATCATGGAGAATGTTCCATGAGCACTTGAGAAAAATGTGTATTCTGTTGTTTTTGGATGGAATGTCCTATAAATATCAATTAAGTCCATCTTGTTTAGTGTATCACTTAAAGCTTGTTTTTCCTTATTTATTTTCATTTTGGATGATCTGTCCATTGGTGAAAGTGGGTGTTAAAGTCCACTACTATGATTGTTTTACTGTCAATTTCCCCTTTTATGGCTGTTAGTATTTGCCTTATATATTGAGGAGCTCCTATGTTGGTTGCATATATATTTACATTTGTTATATCTTCTTAGATTATTCTCTTGATCGTTATGTAGTGTCCTTCTTTGTCTCTTTTAATAGTCTGTATTTTAAAGTCTATTTTGTCTGATATGAAAATTGCTACTCCACCTTTCTTTGGATTTCCATTTGCATGGAATATCTTTTTCCATCCCCTTACTTTCAGTTTGTATGTGTCTCTAGGTCTGAAGTGGGTCTCTTGTAGACAGCATATATATGCGTCTTGTTTTTGTATCCATTCAGCCAGTCAACATCTTTTGGTAGGAGCATTTAATGCATTTACCCTTAAGGTAATTATCGATAGGTATGTTCCTATTCCCATTTTCTTAATTTTGGGGGGTTTGTTATTGTAAGCCTTTTCCTTCTCTTTTTTTTTCTTGCCCAGAGAAGTTCCTTTGGCATTTGCTGTGAAGCTGGTTTGGTGGTGCTGAACTCTCTCAGCTTTTGCTTGTCTGTAAAGGTTTTAATTACTCCATCAAATCTGAATGAGATCCTTGCTGGGTAGTGTAATCTTGGTTGTAGGTTCTTCCCTTTCATCTCTTTAAATATATCATGCCACTCCCTTCTGGCTTGCAGAGTTTCTGCTGAAAGATCAGCTGTTAACCTTATGGGAATTCCCTTGTCTTTTATTTGTTGTTTTTCCCTTGCTGCTTTTAATACGTTTTCTTTGTATTTAATTTTTGATAGTTTGATTAATATGTGTCTTGCTGTGTTTCTCCTTGGATTTATCCTGTATGGGACTCTCTGTGCTCCCTGGGCTTGATTAACTGTTTCCTTTCCCATATTAGGGAAGTTTTCAACTATAATATCTTCAAATATTTTCTCAGTCCCTTTCTTTTTCTCTTCTTCTTCTGGGACCCTATAATTCGAATGTTGGTGTGTTTAATGTTGTCCCAGAGGTCTCTGAGACTGTCCTCATTTCTTTTCATTCTTTTTTCTTTATTCTGCTCTGCAATAATTTTTTTCCACTAATTTATCTTCCAGGTCACTTTTCCATTCTTCTGCCTCAGTTATTCTGCTATTGATCCCATCTAGAGTATTTTTAATTTCATTTATTGTGTTGTTCATCATTGCTTGTTTCCTCTTCAGCTTTTCTAGGTCCTTGTTAAATGTTTCTTGCATTTTGTCTATTCTATTTTCAAGGTTTTAGATCATCTTTACTATCATTATTCTGAATTCTTTTTCAGGTAGACTGCCTATTTCCTCTTCATTTGTTAGGTCTGGTGGATTTTTACCTTGCTCTTTCATCTGCTGTGTGTTTTTCTGTCTTCTCATTTTGCTTATCTTACTGTGTATGGAGTCTCCTTTTTGCAGGCGGCAGGTTCATAGTTCCTGTTGTTTTTGGTGTCTCTCCCCAGTGGCTAAAGTTGGTTCAGTGAGTTGTGTAGGCTTCCTTGTGGAGCAGACTAGTGCCTGTGTTCTGGTGGATGAGGCTTGATCTTGTCTTTCTGGTGGGCAGGTCCACATCTGGTGGTGTGTTTTGGGGTGTCTGTGGACTTATGATTTTAGCAGCCTCTCTGCTAATGGGTGGGGTTGTGTTCCTGTCTTTCTAGTTGTTTGGCATAGGGTTTCCAGCACTGTAGCTTGCTGGTCATTGAATGAAGCTGGATCTTGGTGTTGAGATGGAGACCTCTGGGAGATTTTTGCCATTTGCTGGTACATGGGGCTGGGAGGTCTCTTGTGGACCAGTGTCCTGAACTTGGCTCTCCCACCTGAGAGGCACAGCCATGACACCTGGCTGGAGCACCAAGAGCCCATCCACACGGCTCAGAATAAAAGAGAAAAAGTAGAAAGAAAGAAAGAAGAAGATAAAATAAAATAAAGTAAAATAAAATAAAGTTATTAAAATAAAAAATAATTATTAAGAAAAAATATTTTTAAAGTTAACAACAGCAAAAAAAAAAAGGGATGGACAGGACCCTAGGAGAAATGGTGAAAGCAAAGCTTTACCTTTACAGACAAAATCTCACACAGAAGCATACACATACACACTCACAAAAAGAGGAAAAGGGGAAAACATAATATTTCTTGCTCTCAAAGTCCACCTCCTCAATTTGGGATGATTCGTTGTCTATTCAGGTATTCCACAGATGCAGGGTACATCAAGTTGATTGTGGAGATTTAATCGCTGCTCCTGAGGCTGCTGGGAGAAATTTCCCTTTCTCTTCTTTGTTAGCACAGCTCCTGGGGTTCAGCTTTGGATTTGGACCTGCCTCTGCGTGTAGGTCACCTGAGGACGTCTGTTCCCGCTCAGACAGGACAGGGTTAAAGGAGAAGCTGATTGGGGGACTCTGGCTCACTCAGGCCGGGGGGAAGGAGAGGTATGGAGTGTGGGACGAACCTGCGGCGGCAGAGGCCGTCGCGACGTTGCAGCAGCCTGAGGTGCGCCGTGCGTTCTCCCGGGGAAGTTGTCCT
Source organism: Lipotes vexillifer (assembly GCF_000442215.2). Lineage (NCBI taxonomy): Eukaryota > Metazoa > Chordata > Mammalia > Artiodactyla > Lipotidae > Lipotes > Lipotes vexillifer. Next base: position 1,222,597 of record NW_006783488.1, read on the forward strand.
TGGATCCCGGGACACTGGCAGTGGAGGGCTGCACAGGCTCCTGGGAGGCGCGGTGTGGAGAGTGACCGGTGCTTGCACACAGGCTTCTTGGTGGCGGCAGCAGCAGCCTTAGCGTCTCGTTCCGGTCTCTGGGGTCTGCACTGATAGCCGCAGATCAAGCCCGTCTCTGGAACTCCTTTAAGCAGCACTCTTAATCCCCTCTCCTCGCGCACCAGGAAACAAGGAGGGAAGAAAAAGTCTCTTGCCTCTTCGGCAGCTCCAGACTTTTTCCCTGTCTCCCTCCCTGCTAGTTGTGGCGCACTAGCCCCCTGCAGGCTGTGTTCATGCAGCCAAACCTAGTCCTCTCCCTGGGATCCGACCTCCAAAGCCCGAGCCTCAGCTCCCAGCCCTGCCCGCCCCTGTGGGGAGCAGACAAGCCTCTCGGGCTGGTGAGTGCCAGTCGGCACCGATCCTTTGTGCAGGAATCTCTCCGCTTTGCCCTCCACACCCCTGTTGCTGTGCTCTCCTCTGCAGCTCCAAAGCTTCCTCCCACCCCCCACTCCCCGTCTCCACCAGTGAAGGAGTTTCCTAGTGTGTGGAAACCTTTCCTCCTTCACAGCTCCCTCCCACTGGTGCAGGTCCTGTCCCTATTCTTTTGTCTCTGTTTATTCTTTTTTCTTTTGCTCTACCCAGGTACATGGGTAGTTTCTTGCCTTTTGGGAGGTCTGAGGTCTTCTACCAGCGTTCAGTGGGTGTTCTATAGGAGCACTTCCACGTGTAGATGTATTTCTGGTGTATCTGTGGGGAGGAAGGTGATCTCCACGTCTTACTCTTCTGCCGTCTTCCTCAACTCCCTTACTTACTTTTATTTAAACTAACACTGAAGTCTAACATTTATTATGGAACTACTGAGAATCTGGAAAACTTCACATAAAATATCAGTTATAGAAATTTTTATAATGAACTGTAAAGTGTATCTCAATGTCTGTTTCCAAACCAATTTGATGAATACAGAAAAGGTCAAACTAAAAATAACTAGACTGAATCAGTTATAAGTGTAGTATCATATGCCTCATTTAATAATGAACTTTAAATTTGCTCCACAGTTTAAGTAGTATCATGAAGGCTAATTCTGACAGCAAAGGGTATGAACTATCTGTTGACTCGCACCCAATACAAGGTCGGGTAGTTATGAGCTAATGAAACCCTGATTTACCAGAAGGTGAATGACTGACAAGAGTGGGCTGCTGGGAAGAAACTGCAGTAGCGCTGTGACACATTCAGAATGACACTGTGTCCTGAAACAGAAGGGACTGTGATCCCATCTGTTGGTAAAGTCTAACTGCTTCACTTAAAACCTCGCTATGTAGGCAACATATTTCCTAGGAGATATATATGTATATTTTTTTAACTCCATAAACATTCAAACGTTACAAGTGCTAAACAGTTTCTGGTTCTCCTTACATATGTATGCAGTTAGCTATTTCTAAAAGGTTTCGTTAAATATTTTTGATACATTGAGGCAACAATAAAGCCTTGCATGTGGGGATTGTAGGACAGTCATTTTTGCCCAAGAACGGATACAAAACTTCTGAGCATGATGGTGTCCATGAAGATTTGTTTGAACAATTTTGCAGCCATTGTAGTGATCAAATGGAAATTTAATTTATGTTTGTTAAAATTCAGAAAATCAAAGGAAGCCCTAAGTATTGACTCTGATAAAGCTAATGTTGTTAATGTGAACATACTTCTAAATGTATATTCTATAAAGTCTGTACTTTTATCATACTCCCCAACCATTGGAAGCTTATGAAAACGAATCAGTTTTTCGTGTGTCTCTGTCTCTTTTGAGCACGTCTCCATAGCCCTAAAGCATTTCCCCTCCTTATACACTTGGCCTTTTAATTTGTGCCATGAGAGTGAAAGATAAGCAATGGCAATTAAAAAAAAAAAAAAAAGAGAGAGGGTTGACTTTCACAAAAAGTCCTGTTCTAGAAGGCAATATGAAAGCAAAGAGCAATTAGATGAAGTAAAACATACACACACAAATATTCTTGCACACACTAGAAGTAAGGAGCATTTGAAGTATATATTTCAAATTATTCCTTTCTTGTTCCTTTAGGAAATCTTGATAATATTGGTATGGCATAACACTCTAAGTGTTTGGTAAAGTTTTTATCTTAGTCAAGAAATGACTTTATGTTAAAACTAAGTTTCCACATAACTAGGTTTACTTAGTACTTAGAAAATTGGAGGAAAACCACAAAAGTATTAATCCTCAGGTCAATTTCTATATTTCTCCTTCTAATACCCCCTGCTACAATCATGACAATAAATTACAATGATCCCTATATCCACAACTAAGAATACATCCAATTTCCCAAAAGAAATCATTTTGAGTAATTCATATTCATTTGTTTGTGGGACAAAGTTCATACCTTATGACTAATGAAGAGATACTCAAATATGCTTTTTGTGCCCCTACTATGTGTTTTACACTAGGAATAAAAAGCTGAACAAACTATCTATTATCACAGGAATTACAATTTTGTTAGCTATAAATCAAATAATCATATGGATACAAATTAAATTTCGACAAATATTTACATATATAATTTAAGTAGATGTTAATCAAATGATTGCATGACTTACTGTAAAATGATGAAGTGAGCAACTTTCTACAAAGGGGAGGGCAAAGGGGAGTAGGAAACATGATTCTATTGGAGAGTTTAACTGAGAAAAATAACCCAGTTTGGAGGTTTGGGGAAGGTGTCCAAAACAAATCAGACTTCAGCTGCTATCCAAAGCAAAAGAAGGCGGTAACTAATCAAGTGAATGTAGTGAAATAAACCCACTCAAGGAAGGATCTAGTGTGTGCAAAACTCCCTGGTGATAAAGACAGGGCCGTGTCCCAGAAACTGAAGGGAAGCCTAGAATATACTGGAGAAACTGGAAGGACCATACTGTGGAGGGTCTTGCCAATCAGTTTAATGATCTTGCTTTTTATCTACAATCCAGTGAAAAGCTGAGGGACATGCAAGAGTGTTAGAGCATGTAGTCAAACTTAGACACAAACAGGCCTGAGTGTAAGAGAGACTGCTTGCTGACTTTAGCCACAGTGGCAAGTGGGAACAAGAGCCAGGCTGTGGTGAGGCTGTAGGTGATACTGAAATGAGGCTGGAGAGAAAAGTATTAGTGAGAATATGTAAGCCACGGTGCCATAATATTTTAAATGACAATAAGTATTTATCAGTGGAGACTTTACTAGGGCTATTTTGGAGAAGCTGTGAAACCAGAAGTCATATTAGAGTGTGTTGAATGGTAAATGGGAGGGGAAAGAAAAAAATTGCAGAAGTAACACATGAGAATCAGGACATTTAGAAAGAAGGCATATGCCAAAAGGAAAACAAATTCAATGCTCCATATTCTGACCCTTTTCTTTGAACTCTATGTTGGATTGAGTGTTCTCCTATCAAATACCTGCCATGTGAATATTTTTGTACTTGGTGTATTTGAACCATTTTTTCTTAGAGTTTCATTAAGATACATTCCAAGAAACTAAAATAAAATAAAATGAAACATTCATGAAAAATGTTTTCCAAACCACACACGCACACACAAAAAGATGTTTCTAATGTCTCCTTTGATTGTACACAGCTGGATCTGTTTCTGCATATAATCTGTTGTGAAATGCCATTTCAGGATTTATAACTGAAGAAAGTCAGGGCTCACACAGATACGTAAATTAGAAAAAGGAGGAATTCAGGGACCATATGAAAGAGTCTTTAGGGGACCTCCATGCACACTTTGACAAGCAATGATTAAAGAATTCAATACATCTCACACATTAAATATGGCAATATGTTTAATTTATGAAAGTTACCTTGCAGATATGGACTATGTTTATGCTAAGAGTAAGACCCCACTAAAAAGTAAATTCTTTTCTAAATCTTCTAGCTAAAAATATTTCCCAATATACAACACTTTCAACACAACTGGTAAAATTATTTTAGCTTTAATTGTCTATCTTTCAGAAGTCCTGCCTTCCTTCCTTTTTTTTTTTTTTTTTTCCCAGTAGCCAACCACAATGCCATGCACATAATGGGATTTTGGTAATTTTAAATAAATTTGAATATCAATATATCTTACATTATATTTGGCATCAAATTATTATTATCAGACTGTATGGTTACATACTGCAAGCTATATGTTATCATAGTATGATTTTTGTAGGTTTTTTAGTCCCCTTGAAAGTGAAATAAATAAGCATGAAGCATTTTAACAATAACTGTGGATAAAAGGTGCTTTGATCAATGATACATTGTGCCTTCTTTTCTAGTAAGGCTTCCATGGTAAGCAATGATTTATGATTTTATTGCTTAACTGTGTTGTAATTATCAGCCATTAATAGTAATCTGATTTTCTTTATGTTAATATGTTAATTATATGACACTGCTTTATATACATGGCATTACATGCATTGGTTTTATTGATATTTTCATTTTACTAAATAATTTAACACAAGGTAGTGCTCTGAGTTAATGTCCTTTGAAGATAATTCTGTCTTGGAAAAGCTGCCCTTCCCTCCATAAGGTCTATCATAGTTTGTTGAGATAACAAGTATATATGGAAAGGACAATAACCCCTTTTGCCAGTTCTGTCCATTAGAGCTAGAATGTGAACCACATATATAATTTTAAATATCCTAGAAGCCATATTACACAAATAAAGGAAACAGAGGAAATTAATTTTAATAACACACTGTATCTAACCCAATGTATCTAAAATATTATCATTTTAATGTATAAGTAATATAAAATTTATTAGCAATTTGTCAAATCATTTTTATCATTCTGAGTGTATATTTTATAACACATCTCAATTTGAACATGAACATTTTGTTGAAAATATTTGATCTATACTTAGATTTAATAAAATTTACAGTTGAAAAAGTAGATTCATATGCTGAAGCTGTTCCTGAGATATTTAAAAATTTTCCAGCAAACAAACTGAACCAAGAATCAATTTTAAAATTGAAATAAAAATGTTTTCAAACCATCTCTCCAAGAAGAGGTTAATATCCAAAGTGTATACTGTACTCTTACAACTGAATAGCAAAAAAAAAAGAAAAAAAAATTGACAGAAACAGACAAATACTGTATGATGTCACTTATATATGGAATGTAAAAAGCCAAACTCATACAAATGTTACCGAACAAAAACTTGGGTGTGTCAGCCCACACGCCATAAAGCCAATCAACTGATACCAGTTTGGGGTTGTGGTGAAGGGTGCAGAATGTATTGTAAGGAACCATAATAACAGTCTGTGACAGCTAGTGCTCAAAAAGCCCACATTCCCTGATGGGTTTCAGCAAAGCATTTTTAAAGGCCAGATGAGGGAGGGCAATCCAAGGGTGTGTGATCAGCTCATGCACAATTCTCTGATTGGTTGATGATGAAGTAACATGGCCATGTCACAGGGGTTAACATTATCAATCCTTAGGCTCCAGTAGGTGTGGGGCAACACTCTCGTGATCATCAAGTAGTTAATTTCTTCAATTTGGTGGGAGTTTTAGCAACTCAGGAATTGTTCATCAGGTACTATTATCTAGGTACTTCAGAGAGGAGCTAAAGCAAAGGATATGGAGAAGGGTCTGCCTCAGGAAATCCCTATAGGGTCCTGCTTCGTTAGAGAAATGGAGAGTAGAATGGCGGTTACCAGCAGTGGAAGGGTTGGGGGAGAAATGGACAGACATTGGTCAGAGGGTACAAACTTCCAGTTATAAGATGAATAAGATCTGGGAGCCTAATGTACATCATGGTGACTATAGTTCACAGTATTGTATTACATACTTGGAAGTTGTCAATACAGTAAATCTTACATGTTATCACCACACACACACACACACAATGGTAATTATGAGAGTGATAGAGGAATAAGCTTTCTTATGGCAATCATTTCCTAATACATACATGTATTAAATCATCACATTGTACATTATAAACTGCCAGCTATATATTGATAAAACTAGGAAAAAACTTATATTCAAGTTACTTAAATTAAAATTTAAAAATCATTTCTCAGTTTCATTAGCCACATTTAAATTAACTACATGTGGCTAATGGCTACTCACCTCAACACCACAACTTAAAAGTGATCATTTTAGTGTTTATAGATTTATCAGTGTATTTAATGGCATTTGACTCAAATACTGCCATTGGCATGAAGATAGAAACTCTTCCTAATTTTGTAACCTATCTAAATATTTTAAAATACACACTATTAAACAAAACACATTGGTATTATTTGTAAACATTTGACATAATGTCTTTGAATAAAAATATTTCCTATTTTATCTGGAAAGTATTTTTCTCCCTTAAGCAAGTGCATTTCTTTTTCTTGAGCCAGTGGGAGAGGAAGAGAATAGCAACTTTTCCAGGGACAAAATTAAATCAACCAAACCAGTCAGTGAGGTAGACAGATGATAGTTGGATCTGGATATCATATTTTCTACATGTCCATCCAGTGCAAATTTCATAAATTATAGAAGTGTCTGATGGTTTTGTAGAAGTGGTAGTGTAGTAAGGGGCTAAGATTATGAATCTTATTATCTTATGACCTTAATTATGTACTATTATCCTAATACTTAATATACTAAATACATTAATACATTAATGTGTTGTCATTTAGCTTGGATTGTTCTGTAGAGAAAATACACTTAGAAAAATTAGAATTTGCAGTGTCATTGATAACACTTCTTTCTGAAATATAGTTTCTTAGTGTTACTTTTATTGCTTCCATTGTATATACTACAGTAGATAGGTAGGTAGTTAGATAGATATAGATAGATAGATAGTAGATGATAGGTATTTGGCTAAATTGGCTGTGTATTGCTACTATATAGATATACACACTATTGTTCTCTAGAGCAGGGTTCCACAACCCCTGGGCAATGGACCAGTTCCAGTCCTGGCCTGTTAGGAAATGGGTTGCACAGCAGGAGGTGAGTAGTGGGCCAGCAAGTGAGCGAAGCTTCATCTGTATTTACAGCTGCTCCCCATTGCTCACATAACGGCCTGAGCCCTGCCTCCTGTCAGATCAGTGGCAGCATTAGATTCTCATAGGAGAACGAACCCTACTGTGAACTGCGCATGTGAGGGATCTAGGTTGCTTGCTCTTTATGAGAATCTAATGCTGATGATCTGCAGTGGAGCTGAGGTGGTGATCCTAGGGCTGGGGAGTGGCTGCAAATACAGATTATCAATAGCAGAGAGGTTTGACTGCACAGAGACCATAATAAATCAATTGGAAAACAAGCTCAGGGCTCCCATTGATTCTGCCTTATGATGGTATAATTATTTTATCATATATCACAATGCAATAATAATAGAAATAAAGTGCACAATAAATGTAATGCGCTTGAATCATCCCAAAACCATCCACTCCGCCCCAGTCTGTGGAAAAATTGTCTGCCACAAAACCAGTCCCTTGTGCCAAAAAGGTTAGGGACCGCTGCTCTAGAGTTACCTGATCCAATATGGTAGCCACTAACCACATGTAGTATCAAGTATCTAACCACATGTAGTATCAAGCACATCTGAATTACAATGCAGTATAAGGATAAAAATTATATTGGATTTCAATGAGATAATATTAAAAAGTAGTATGACATCTCATTAATAATTTTTTATTGATTGCACACTTCATTGATAACATATTATTTCACCTAATTATTTTTACTTATAAAAATGAAGCTACTAGATAATTTAAAATTATTTATGGCTCACTTTATATTTCTATTGGACTGTCTTGCTCTAGAGTGTTAAAATACCCTTTAAAATTTATTGAGCACATCCTACTTCCAAAATATTAGACCATACTTATTACATATATAGATGGACATGTATGTAATATACCTAAATACTTTAAAGAACACATTGTTTAAAAAGAACAATGATACTATTTGTAAACATTTTATATAATATCTTTGAGTAGAAATACTTCCTATTTTATCTGGGAAGAACTTTCTGTACACAATAAGGTTTAAATACTTTCTGAAGGTTAATGTGAACTTCTATTTTCATATCAATCACAGACATGAATCCAAGTTAAGATTCCTGCCTTTATGCCAAATATAACACATGAAACATAAAACCAACCCAGTAAATGAAAAGCAAGCACTTACCCTTTAGAATAATTAGTGTAATTTCCCTAGTCTGCTTCTGGATACTACGGGACATTTTGTGTTTTCAGTTGATAATACAAAAAACGGTGACATGTATATCATCCATATCTGTGGATTAGCTTCAAATATCAGCACTGTTAAAGTAAGAAAACATATGTTCTTAGAATCTGAGACAGAAAGTAATTTAAAAGTTTCTAATTGTGCCCCAGTCTTCTTAAATCTTTTAGTGATCTTTTTCATACTTTTTATGATAATCAGCCTTGTTGCAAGAACACAGATTTTTGCTGTGATTACAGTTTTGAAAATTGAAACCAAAAGAATGTCTACATTAATTCAAGATACTATGACTGTGACCAGTATCTTATTGGAATGTTAAAACTAAGGGAACTTGATGTTCATGAAGTAATGTAATCCTGATTTAAAGGATGAGAAGAAAGTGGAGGTATCATTTTTTTATGCAAATATTAAGAATTAACTATGTGCTGGGTATTCCCTTATGGTGACAAAATATTGTCCTTGATTTCAAGGAGATTACACTTTACTGGAGAAAAAAATGTAAGTTTAACAATACAGTGCATGGTAATAAGTGCCATTACATAGGGAAGTCCAGGTTGTTACAGAAGCACGTAATAAACACTTAATAAAGGGAGTTTAAAAATTGTATTATAAAAGTAAAAGAAAAAGAAAGAAAGAAAGAAAAAAGGGCAGCTAATTCAAACCAGGGAGGGATGGAAAAGGACTGGATAAGCTTTCTCCTGGATAGATTACCTTAAAAGGTAGGAGTTAGTAGATATGTGTACTTGTATGAACTCATGTCTATTAACCTGGTAGAGATGGGATTCCTGAAGAAATCAGTGTTTTTTTAAATTTTGTTGAAGTATAAAATTGACTGATTTACAATATTGTGTTAATTTCTGCTGTACAGCAAAGTGACTCAGTTATAAATATATATATTTTCTTTTTCATATTCTTTTCCCTTATGGTTTATCACAGTATATTGACTATAGGTCACTGTGCTATACAGTAGGAAGGAAATTAGTGTTTGAGCCCTACTGACCTTGGAGGAGCTATGAGATCCTTAAAATGTGATTAGAGTTTGGAGTTTGCTTATTGCCCAAAGGGTTCTTTTTAGTGATCACCCCAGGGCCTATATCACATGACTTAGGTAGATAGTCACAATGCAGACATAGTGATTTACAAAATGCCTCCTTGTCCTTTTGTTTATTTTCCTTTCTTCATTCTTGTCACTCATACTAAAAAGTAGGATCTGTCCTAGTCTCTAGTGTTTGTGAGTCAAAATTTGAATATGCATCCTCCATGAATCTTCCCAGGACTAATCCAAGTAAACTTGTGTTATCTTTTAACCCAGATTCCTCTCATCTTAAATGTAGACTATGTATAATAACTATAATTGACAGAGAAGAATTATTATATTCAAATAGTATACTAGATGCTTCATATTCTATTTTAGTTATTCCTCCCAGTCATTCTATGAAATAGATACTGACAGAATCCCCATTTTACAGAGGAGAAAATTTAGCAATAGGGTAATGGTCTCATGTTCATACAGCTAGAAAGTAGTGGAAGTAGGACTGAAATATGTTTTGCCTAATACAAGCATACCTTGGAGATATGTGGGTTTGGTTCCAGACCACTGCAATAAAATGAAGAGCTCAATAAAACTAGTCATATGAATTTTTTGTTTCCCGGTGCATATAAAAGTTATGTTTACCCTATACTGTATTCTATTAAGTGTGCAATAGCATTGTGTCTAAAAAATGTACATACCTTAATTAAAAATACTTTATAGCTAAAAAATCCTAACCATCATCTGAGCCTTCAGAGAGTCATAATCTTTTTGCAGTAGTAACATCAAAGATCACTACTCAAAGATCACTATAACAAATTTAATAATAATGAAAAAGTTTGAAGTATTGCAAGAATTACCAAAATGTGACACAGAGACCTGAAGTGAGCAAATTCTGTTAGAAAAAATGGTGCTAATAGACTTGCTCTATGTAGGGTTGCCACAAAATTTCAATTTATAAAAAGTGCAATATCTGTGAAGGGCAATAAAGCAAAACAATAAAATGAGGTATGCCTGAACGTCTCTTTTGGCCAGTATATTTGTGATATTATTAAATCACAAGTGGGAGATCACACGTCATTGCACTTTTTGGAGGAGAACTAAAATAAATAAACAAATAAACAAGTGAGTAAACAAATAAGTATTACTAAAGCAGTTAACTTTTACCTATAAATATACAATCATACAGTAAATCTCAAAACTTATATGTGAAAACTCATGGCCTACATCTTGTCACCAACATCCTGCCTATGCCCACCATTTACTTTCAGTCTGCTGGTGACCAAGACTTACACTTTAAGAATATTTACCAAACTTCTAGTATATTCTATGAATATATTCTCCATGGTCTTCACTGAGATTGCAGATGAAATGTAAAGGAAGGTTGTGAATAAATGATGAGACCTACCTGCCACTTGTAGGTTGCTGAAGAAAGAACAAATCTGCAAGTGTTTTTAACTGAATCAAAGAGATTTTTGCTCTATAGGGTTGGGAAGAAATTGAGGATGTTGACATTCCTGTTGTTGAGATATACAACAGATACAAATGAATTCCCGTTGCCTATGGCATCTAGTCCATATTGTTAGAACTCTACTGGTTAATAACAAGAAGTTAGAAAGGTAGAAATCATTTGAACACAAAGAAAGTCCATGTTGACTGTTCCTAATGACAGCTCAAGAAAAATGTGTCATTAGTGATTTTGGCATAGCTGCTGCTCATTTATAATGACTAGTAATTTCCATTTTTTTTTTTCGGTATGTGGGCCTCTCACCGCTGTGGCCTCTCCCATCGCGGAGCACAGGCTCCGGACGAGCAGGCCCAGCGGCCATGGCTCACGGGCCCAGCCGCTCCACGGCACGCGGGATCCCCCCAGACCGGGACACGAACCCGCATCCCCCGCATCGGCAGGCGGACTCCCAACCACCGCGCCACTAGGGAAGCCCAGTAATTTCCATTTTAAATCTTTAGACATTATGCTAGAAACTGTCCTCAAGTAGAAGAGGAGCTCTGCCTAGTAATTTCCAATGGCTTGTGCAGAAAATGAAGCAGTAATGCCTCCTGACCTGTAGAGTCACTTTAGTTTGTTTTTCAACCTCCATCTCTTATAAGGTCAAATGTATGTGATTTACGACACTGGCATCTTCCCATCTGAGTGCTTAAAATGTGAAGCCTTGAACTATTTCATTTTATATGATAGTCATACTAAGCCTATCAAAACATGTTCCTGGAATGGACATCCTATTCCGGCTGTGTATACAAGATTTGGCTGTTTGTACCGAGTAACTTTTGTTTTCCAATGTGAACACAGGCAGGAACTAAATCCTTATCTAAATTCACTCTACCAGAAATGTAGTTTAGAGAGGAAATGGACCTCAGTTATAATCTAGTGTGATACATTCCACCTGCAGATGAGGTTAGCAAGGCCTGGAGGTGGTAATTTAAAAGTTCTATCATGAGGAAATAACAGCCTAAGTACTAGAACAGGGTCTCCCATTTTCCAACATAAAGTTCTTCTGATTAATCATGTATTGTTATATAGACCACACCTATTGTCAAGGCATCTCCATTTGGGCACAGGTTACTGAAGGCTCAGCCAGTGCACAAACACTTTCTGGGCCTCCAAGGGTCTTTCCTCTTTGCACTGACCTGTAACACCTGCATCCTGGCCACACAATGAATCCAATACTTGCTGTGGGGATGAATGCTATCTCCTTGGCCATATCTATAGCAACAATTAGTGCTCCAGATACAAGTGAAAGACCAGCTTGTCAGTTTACTGCATCTGGGATTTTGGGATTCTATAAAAAGCTCCTGTAAAACCTGACACCATAACTATCACTTCCCACTTAGCCTCTTTGTCACCAAAGAGCTTGGAATCCCTTAACTAGCACCCATGCATAGAATCAGCTTTGGATATGGGAGGACACATGGGCTATCAGGAATACAGTGAGGCATCAGACAAGTCTGTGGCCAATACCTATTCCAGTTCCCTTTGGGGGCCTCATTATTGTCTCTTAGCAAATGAGAACGACTCCCCACTCCAAACCTAGCCCTGCCCTTTTGCTCTAAGTATACTTTTGCTGAGCTCATAGCCTTCTCCTGTCGCTTTCCTGAGACCCCCAACCCAGGATATCTCTGCCTGGAAATGCAGTGCAGAGTAATCTGTATATGAATATGTATGAATGATTACATTAGTGAAGGCAGCTGAAGTCAACCCAACGACCGGTAATAGTAACAGTAATTGTTAATAGTAATCGTCAAAAGTCAGCACAATAATCACCAATTGTTTGACAGTTGGAAAGTCTGTATCTAAACTATCATAGTCCTTATAAAGAGCTAAGGATTAACAAAAGGCAAAGTGATATGGTAACCTAGGGTACCAGTTAGGATTAGCAATGGCCTAAACACATAAGTTTTTTTTTTTTTTTCGGTACGCGGGCCTCTCACTTTTGTGGCCTCTCCCGTTGCGGAGCACAGGCTCTGGACGTGCAGGCTCAGCGGCCATGGCTCATGGGCCCAGCCGCTCCGCGGCATGGGGGATCTTCCCAGACCAGGGCACGAACCCGTGTCCCCTGCATCGGCAGGCAGACTCTCAACCACTGCGCCACCAGGGAAGCCCCAACACATAAGATTCTATTATTTCACATTATATGGTCAGATGTCAGCAATCCAGAGCTTATATGAGTTTCTTAAAGCTGTAAGAAACCCAGCTCATTACATCTTTTCACCATTCCTGACACGGTCATTTTCTGGAAGGTATAAAATAGCTGCTGGGGCTCTAGACACTACATCCACATTCTAGACATGAGGAAGAATGAAGGACAAAGATACACAATATTTCTACTTTCCTAGAAATTAGTTTTGTGGCTAAAATCTCTGTGAGAGCACAGGGGACAAAGAGTAGGAGAAAGAACAGAAGTCAGAAGAGGCACAAAGGTGTGGCTTCTATTTACAACCTGTTAACAACAGTGTGGGAGGGCCTGGGAACGACCTTCAGGAACCAGAAAGGGTGACAATGGACAAAGAGTCCCTAGAGGACTTGGAGAGCTGAGTCCCGGGCAGCCTGGAGGCCTGTTCATGGACTTGCCGCCCAGGATACTCTGCTATGTTTGGGGAGATGCTTTGTCATTCTTTTGTATTGGTCTTCCTCGTTTTTTTCTGCCTAATTTCTGTGATTTCCATCCACAGGAAATGACAATACAGGTTTATTTAATGAAAAAAAAAGTATTGAGAATTCAAACTGCCATATAATTGACTACTAGTTGAGGGATTTAATGGGATTATAGTAGCAGAATCTGCCCTACTATCTAAAACTTCTAAGCGACAGACATAGACAGGAAGCATCACAAGGCCAGACTATGGAAGTTTCAGCAAAGAGAGGTGTAAACTCTTCTCTGAAGGGAAAAAAAAATCTATCGTAATCACAGAGACCCGCCAGCAAAAAAGCTGCCTATTGCTTTATTGAAGGAGTTTGCCCTTGAATCATGCAGGCAAGAAGTAGTTAAATTTCAATGAGTAATTATAGCAATTTGAAATCAGTAAATCATTACATGTGTAAGTTTTATTTTCAAGGGTTCTCCTTTCCCAATCTTGGATGTATACTCATGGTTGAGACACAAAGCTCATGGAGGGTATAATCTCTGAAACGTCCTTCGTCACATACTTATGTTGTTTCCCTCACAGCAAGGAAGTGCTCAAACGTGGTAATACTCCATCACTACAGACATCAGTCAGCCCCACATAGAATAAAGTATGCAGGGACGGAGGCAGAGGTAACAGGCATGCAGAAAAGACCAACAGCTTAATTTTGACTTAACAAGGAAACCAAGACCCATTCTGACTTTTCTTGAGGGGTAAGTTCCCAGAATAATGCTGTAGGCCCTTTTGTACTACATACTCACTCACCACATTATGATCTTAGGCAGTGTTTCCAAACACATGTTTCCAATCCCATTCCTAGCTGCATCAGAAATGTTGGTGGTGTGTTTTTTGTTTTTGTTTTTTTGAATATTTGAATTTTATTTTATTTATTTTTTTATACAACAGGTTCTTATTAGTCATCCATTTTATACACATCAGTGTATACATGTCAATCCCAGTCCCCCAATTCATCACACACACTCCACCCCTCTGCCACTCTCCCCCCTTCGTGTCTATACATTTGTTCTCTACATGTGTCTCAATTTCTGCCTGGTAAACCAGTTCATCTGTACCATTTTTCTAGGTTCCACATAAATGTGTTAATATAAGATATTTGTTTTTCTCTTTCTGACTTACATCACTCTGTATGACAGTCTCTAGATCCATCCACGTCTCAACAAATGACCCAATTTCATTCCTTTTTATGGCAGAGTGATATTCCATTGTATATATGTATCACATCTTCTTTATCCAGTCATCTGTTGATAGGCATTTAGGTTGCTTCAATGACCTGGCTATTGTAAATAGTGCTGCAGTGAACATGGGGGTGCATGTGTCTTTTTGAATTATGATTTTCTCTGGGTATATGCCCAGTAGTGGGATTGCTGGATCATATGGTAATTCTATTTTTAGTTTTTTAAGGTACCTCCATACCGTTCTCCATAGTGGCTGTATCAATTTATATTCCCATCAACAATGCAAGAGGGTTCCCTTTTCTCCATACCCTTTCCAGCATTTGTTGTTTGTAGATTTTCTGATGATGCCCATTCTAACTGGTGTGAGGTGATACCTCATTGTAGTTTTGATTTGCATTTCTCTAATAATTACTGATGTTGAGCAGCTTTTCATGTGCTTCTTGGCCATCTGTATGTCTTCTTTGGAGAAATGTCTATTTAGGACTTCTGCTCATTTTTGGATTGGGCTGTTTGTTTTTTTTTAATATTGAGCTGCATGTGCTGTTTATATATTTTGGAGATTAATCCTTTGTCTCTTGATTCGTTTGCAAATACTTTCTCCCATTCTGAGGGTTGTCATTTTGTCTTGTTTATGGTTTCCATTGCTGTGCAAAAGCTTTGAAGTTTCTTTAGGTCCCATTTGTTTATTTTTATTTTCATTTCTGTTACTCTAGGAGGTGGATCAAAAAATATCTTGCTGTGATTTGTGTCAAAGATTATTCTTCCTATGTTTTCCTCTAAGTGTTTTATAGTGTCCGGTCTTACATTTAGGTCTTGAATCTATTTTGAGTTTATTTTTGTTTATGGTGTTAGAGAGTGTTCTAATTTCACTCTTTTACATGTAGCTGTCCAGTTTGCCCAGCACCACTTATTGAAGAGACTGTCTTTTCTCCATTGTATATCTTTGCCTCCTTTGTCATAGATTAGCTGACCATAGGTGCATGGGTTTTTCTCTGGGCTTTCTATCTTGTTCCATTGATCTATGTTTCTGTTTTTGTGCCAGTACCATATTGTTTTGATTACTGTAGCTTTGTAGAATAGTCTGAAGTCAGGGAATCTGATAACTCCAGCTCCGCTTTTTTCCCTCAAGACTGCTTTGGCTATTTGGGGTCTTTCGGGGTCTTTTGTGTCAAATTTTAAGATTTTTTGTTCTAGTTCCATAAAAAAATGCCATTGGTAATTTGATAGGGATTGCATTGAATCTGTAGATTGCTTTGGGTAGTATAGTTATTTTCACAATACTGATTCTTCCAATCCAACAACATGGTATATGTCTCTATCTGTTGGTATCATCTATAATTTCTTTCATCAGCATATTATAGTTTTCTGCATACAGGCCTTTTCTCTCTCTAGGTAGGTTTATTCCTAGGTATTTTATTATTTTTGTTGCAATGGTAAATGGTATTATTTCCTTAATTTCTCTTTCAGATTTTTCCTCATTAGTATATAGGAATCCAAGAGATTTCTGTGCATTAATTTTGTATCCTGCAACTTAACCAAATTCATTGATTAGCTCTAATAGTTTTCTGGCGGCATCTTTAGGATTCTCTATGTATAGTATCATGTCATCTGCAAACAGTGACAGTTTTACTTCTTCTTTTCCAATTTGTATTCCTTTTTATTTTTCTTCTCTGATTGCCATGGTTAGGACTTCCAAAACAATGTTGAATAATAGTGGTGAGAGTGGACATTCTTATCTTGTTCCTGATCTTAGAGGAAATGCTTTCAGTTTCTCACCATTGAGAATGATGTTTGCTGTGGGTTTGTCATATATGGCCTTTATTATGTTGAGGTAAGTTCCCTCTATGCCCACTTTCTGGAGAGTTTTTATCATAAATGGGTGTTGAATTTTGTCAAAAGATTTTTCTGCATCTATTGAGATGATCATATGGTTTTTATTCTTCAATTTTATTTAATATGGTGCATCATAGTGATTGATTTGCCTATATTGAAGAATCCTTTCATCCCTGGGATAAATCCCACTTGATCATGGTGTATGATCCTTTTAATGTGTTTTTGGATTCTGTTTGATAGTATTTTGTTGATTATTTTTGCATGTATATTCATCAGTGATATTGGTCTGTACTTTGCTTTTTTTGTAGTATCTTGGTCTGGTTTTGGTATCAGGGTGATGGTGGACTCATAGAATGAGTTTGGCAGTGTTCCTTCCTCCTCAATTTTTTTAGAAGAGTTTGAGAAGGATGGGTGTTAGCTCTTTTCTAAATGTTTGATTGAATTCACTTGTGAAGCCATCTGGTCATGGACTTTTGTTTGTTGGAAGATTTTTAATCACTGTTTCAATTTCATTACTTGTGATTGGTCTTTTCATATTTTCTATTTCTTCCTGGTTCAGTCTTGGAAGGTTATATCTTTCTAAAAATTTCTCTGTTTGTTCCAGGTTGTCCATTTTATTGGCACAGAGTTGCTTGTAGTAGTCTCTTAGGATGCTCTGTGTTTCTCCAGTGTCTGTTATAACTTCTCCTTTTTCATTTTTAATTCTATTGATTTGAGTCCTCTCCCTCTTTCTTGATGAGCCTGGCTAATGGCTTATCAATTTGGTTTATCTTCTCAAAGAACCACATTTTAGTTTTATTGATCTTTGCTATTGTTTTCTGTTTCTAATCAATTTATTTTTGCTCTGATCTTTATGATTTCTTTCCCTGTGCTAACTTTGTGTTTTGTTTGTTCTTCTTTCTCTAGTTCCTTTAGGTGTAAGATAGTTTACACCTTTATATAGTTTATCTGAGATTTTTCTTGTTTCTTGAGGTAGGCTTGTATAGCTATAAACTTCCCTCTTAG
>NW_006783489.1:0-66845 GCF_000442215.2 Lipotes vexillifer
AATGGAGAAAAGACAACCTCTTCACTAAGTGGTGCTCAGAAAACTTGACAGCTACATGTAAAAAAAAAAAAAAAACCTGATCTAGATAGTGGCAGACAGCATGGTCCAAGAAGTGTTTCTCAAGTAGAATGATAGGGTTAGAGGAAAAAAGATCACTGTTATATCTTTTAGTGAATGTCAAAATAAAGTTTTTTTAGTCTTCACCTAAGATTTTGCTCTAAATATTAAAGAATAATGTGATTGAATGTGATATTCTAGGTTGACAGTTATTTTCATGCACACTTGGAACGTACTACTCTACTGCCTCTGGACTTCATCGTTGATGAGATGTTTGCTATCAGTCTATCAATAACTTTCCTTTGCTAATTTTTATGATTTTCTCTTTATTCTTTATTTTCACTATGTGACCAAGGTATGGATTTATTTTTATTGTATTTTTATTTCTTGCTTGATTCTAGAGGTAAATTTTTGATCTAAAAATTCAGTTTTTAATCAATATTCTGGAATATTCCTAGCAATTAATTCTCAAAGGTAGCCTACCACCATTGCTTCCTTTCTCTGCTTCTGCAGCTTTTATTAAACATTAGATATTAGGCTTCTCAATCTATCTTTTGTGTCTCTTAACTTCTCAATATTTTTTTCTCTTTTACTTTCTAGACTGCATTCTGGGTAAGCATCTCAGTACCATTTCCAGATTCACTAATTAGCTCTTTTACAGATTTCAAGTTAGAATGTATCCCACCTACTGCAGTTTTAAAATTTCAAGGATTAATGTAAGTTTGATGTTCAAATTGTCTAATTGATTCTTGAAATTAATTGATCCACATGATTTTGTTTCATTTCTGTTTACGTTGTTTCAAAACTTTATGTTCTTTTCAAGATGGCAGTTATGCCTTGGTTTATTTCCTTAAACACAATGTACTTATTTTAAAGTTTTCATCAAACTGTTCAGTAAAGAGAATTTCATATTGAGTATTTTGATTTTTGATTGCAATGGCTTTCTTAGCATTAGAATTCTTCAAGTGTTTGTAATACTGCCCTCTAGGCCTCTCTCTCTCTCTTCTCTCTCAGATACACACACCCCCACATACACACACACACACACACAAACACAATCTCTTTGGAGTCTGGAGTCTCCAAAATGAATAAAAGAAAGAAGATGCATGGGAGTTACCAATTCAGGAGGACAAGTTTCTCTTACAAGGACTGACAGTTTGGTAGCAACCTTAGAAGTCTCTCACTACTGATAGTTCTGGGAAGTATGTAAAACTAATCTTTTATCAGCATCTTGTATAGCATTTATCTTGTGTATTATATTTATCAAATATATATTAAATACATATTTTTTGAACTCATTTCTTAGTAACCATGCTAAAGAAAATTGCAAAACCACTCAAAATCATACCTACAAAAGGATACTAAAGCTCTATAATTATATAGAGGTCTTCTAGAAGCATTGAAAAGTTATACCATTTCCAGAAGGAAAAAAAATAATAAAACGTTACTGCAACTATTAATCCAGGTCTGAAACTCCCATGTACTATATTAGGAAAGTAAGAGACCAGAGCAGATGTAGTCAGGATGTGCTCATTATCATAAAGTCTGGGAATGTGAGCCCCACAGAGAAAAGGTTGACAGCAAGAGAAGAAATGAGCAGAAAGGAAGAATTAAGGAGATGCTAAAGGGTTTAACATGAGGAGGGGTTGACAAAAGACAAGCTATGTTAATTGGAAATATAGAAGCGTTAATAAAAAATGAGACTGACTGAATGCCCATAGAAGATGTTAACCCAAGGTCTGGAGAGATTTAGGAAAGGAGGAGACATCATAATAAGAACTATAATATATTATATTTGTACAGCAAATTACTTTTTATAAAGCATTTCTACAGACTTTATCTTATGTGAACTTTACAACCATCCTATGAAGTAGAATAATTATCATTGAGGTTCACTGGTAGTAACATATATTGAGCAGCTTCTTTGTGCTAAGAAATTTCACCTGTTTTTACAGTTTAATTGGAGTCAGAGAACCTTGATTCAAATATCAGCTCTTCTACTTATAAGCTAGGAGGCCTTGGGCAAGTTACTTAATATCTCTATTCTTCCATACCCATTTTTTCAGATTACACATATATGTGTTAATATACGATATTTGTTTTTCTCTTTCTGACTTACTTCACTCTGTCTGACAGTCTCTAGGTCCATCCATGTCTCTGTAAATGACCCAATTTCATTCCTTTTTATGGCTGAGTAATATTCCATTGTATATATATGTACCACATCTTCTTTATCCATTTCTCTGTTGATGGACATTTAGGTTGCTTCCATGTCCTGGCTATTGTAAATAGTGCTGCAATGCAGACAGAGAGAACAAACGTATGGATACCAAGGGGGCAAAGGGAGGGGTGGGATGAATTGAGAGATTGGAATTGACATATATACACTATTGATACTATGTTTAAGATAAGTAACTAATGAGAACCTACCATACAGCACAGGGAACTCTACTCAATACTCTGTGGTGACCTAAATGAGAAGGAAATCCAAAAAAGAGGGGATATATGTATATATATAGCTGATCCACTTTGCTGTACAGTAGAAACTAACACAATATTGTAGAGCAGCTACACTCCAATAAAAAATATATATATCTCTGCTCTTCCTTACATATAAGATGGATCTTATAAAAGTTCTTATTGAAAGGGTTGCTGTGAGGCCTCAGTGACTTAAGACATTTAAAGTACTCAAAACAGGGAATTCCCTGGTGGCTCTGTGGTTGGAACTCTACGCTTTCACTGCTGAGGGCCCGGGTTCAATTCCTGATTGGGGAACTATGATCCCGCAGGCTGTGCAGTGCAGCCAAAAATAAATAAATAAAGTACTTAAAACAGAGCCTGGCACATAGCAAAGGCCTTTTAAATGTTATGTATAATCATAATGATGATAATAATCATTATTTTCTTTTCTGATGAAGACATGAGGTTCTGAAAAGTCATGTTCTTGATCAAGGTCACATAATTACTCGTGTTAAAAACTCAAAGCTGGATTCTCACTCCAAATTCTATGCTTTTCTAGCAACATTGCGTATTGCTTCAGTTGTAGTTTGTGACGATGTTGAGACAGAATATTAATATAAGAAATCAAAGAGTATGTGATGTTTAAAAACAAGCTGGAGGGCTTCCCTGGTGGCGCAGTGGTTGGGAGTCCACCTGCCGGTGCAGGGGACGCGGGTTCGTGCCCTGGTCCGGGAAGATCCCACATGCCGCGGAGCAGCTGGGCCCGTGAGCCATGGCCGCTGAGCCTGCGCGTCCGGAGCCTGTGCTCCGCAACGGGAGAGGCCACAACGGTGAGAGGCCCGCGTACCGCAAAAAAAAACAAAAACCAAAAAAACAAAAAAACCAAGCTGGAGACATCCATTGGGAGAAAAGTCCTCAGGTAAAGTGAGTACGTCAATGAATTTTCCTTTGTCTGAGTGATCTAGGCCAAAGCTATACAGGCAAAAAAAATTTTTTAATTAAAAAAACAAGATTATATGGACAAGGCTATTTATTGTGCTGATTGAATTTAAACAATAATACATCTACTCAATAGAGTACTCTGCAGCTGGAGAAAAGGATGAGGAATATCTCTATATCTTAATATATCCAATATATCAATATTAAGTGAAAAGGCAAGGTAGGGAAAAACGTATATAGTAGGCAAGCAATTGATTAAGAAGGAGGTTATATGAATACATATATTGATATTTGTTTATTTGTTTTAAATGGAGGCTAAAGTTTATACTTTTTGAAAAATGGTCACCTAAGGAGGAGGAAGTAGAGTGGGGACAGATATCAAAGCTAGATTTTTTGATATACCCTTGACTGAGGATCCATTAAATATTTTACATAATGATAAATCAAAATTAAATTCAAAAGGCAGCTCCTAAAAAACAAAAGTGAGATAAAATAGTTCTTTTGGGGGCATAAAGTAACTTTTTCAAGTTACTTTAAAACACCGTCATTTGACTGTACATCCTAGGGACAAAAACAAAACACAAAGTTTGTCATCAAAGGATCCAAAATCTAGGTGATGTTAGTATAATTAAAATAAGAAATTAAGACTTCCACTTCTGGAAAGATGGAGTAGATGTTCATTTCCCTATTCCTCCCACTAAGTACAGCTAAAATCCCTGAACATTATACATATACAAGCATAAGAAGACTCTGAAAGGTGAAGAGAAGAAGGCAGATTGGCCATGGACCTCAGGACCTAAGGAACAACAGAGCAGTGAGTTCCCTGCGTTTTCTTTTTGCCTCATGTATCCTGGACTGAATGCCGGAAATGCTAGCAAGCATAGACATAAAAGCAGCAAGAAAAGCCTAGTCCCTCTAGCCAAGGGCTCAGCAAAGGGGCAGCCTCGTAAGACAGACAACTCGCAGAAACCTCTACTCAAGTCAAACGTCATCCCACCCCCATCAGCCAAGGCTGAGTGCGGAGCCTAGACACCCAACCTTGCCTGTCTGCTTGTTGCAAGTCACCCCTCATGCTCCCCTTGACCAGGGTGGTAAAAGAGTTGGACAACCAGGGAGCTGAAACTTTACCATCAGCAGTAACAAGGACTCTCCCTGCCATGTTGTCAGTGGAGGTCACTTGGGGAGTAGTAACTAGGCACTCCTATCCCCATGACGATGTCAGTGGAGGCCAAGTGGAGAATGTGGACTTCAACCCCACTGGGCACTAAGCAGGGGGCATCCACCTTCTCATGCTGGTGTGGTTTCAGAGGAGGCCTGCTAAAACAGAAGATTCAGATAAGAACCAGAGTATCATAACATAACGTCCAACAGGTCTAGGATTCAAGCAAAACTCATTCACCTTACCAAGAACCAGGAAAGTCTCAACTTGAATGAGAAAAGACAATCAGTAGATACCAACACCAAGATGACCTAGATGTTATAATCATCAGACAAAGATTTTTAAAGCAACTGTGATAAAAATGCTTTAATGAGCATTTATGAACATATTTGGGAAAAAAATTCAGCAAACAGTTGAATATAGAAAGGAAAACCAAAGCTGAAATTAAAAACTCAGTTGATGGGCTCAAAAGCAAAATGGAGAAGACAGAGAAATGTTTCAGCAAACTTGAAGATAGAAAAATAGAAATTACCAAATCTGAATAACAGAGAGAAAATAGATTGGGGGAAAAAAAAAAAAAAAAAAAAAAAAGAACACAGCCAAAGGGACCTGTAGGACTATAACAAATATGTAACATTCATGTCCGAGAAAGAGTGGGACTAAAATAAATAATAATGACTAAAAATTTCCCAAATTTGGCAAGAGACATAAACATACATATTCAAGAAGCTGAGAAAACCCCATACAGGATGAACCCAAAGAAATACATACCAAAACAAATCATAATCAAACTTCTGAGCACTAAAGACAAAGAAAACTTTTGCAAGCAGCCAAAGAATAATGACACCTTACCTGTAGGAGAAAAACAGTTCATCTGACAATTCAAATTAGATTTCTTATCAGAAAACATGGAGGCAGAAGGAAGTGGCACAATATTTTTCAAGTGCTGAGAGAAAAGAACTGTCAACCCAGAATTCTATAGCCTGTGAAAACAACCTTGAGGAATAAAGGGGAAATCCAGACACTCTCAAGAGAAGGAAAGCTAAAAGAATTTGTTGTCAGCAGATCTACCCTCAAATAATGGCTTAAGGAAGTTCTGTAAACAGAAGGGAAATGAAAAAAGAAGAAAACTTGGAACATCAGGAAGGAAAGAAGAACAAGAGAGTAAAACTATGAATTAGAATAATTTGCTTTCCTTTAGTCTTTAGTCTTCTAAATTATATTTCATGATTGTGGCAAAATTAGAACAATTTCTGATATGGTTATCAATGTATGCAGGGGAAACTTTTTAGATAATTATATTATAAATTGGAGAGGGTAAAGAGAGGTAAGATTTCATTCACACTGGCAAAATGTTTGTGGTAGACTGTGACAGGGTGCATATATAATGTAATACCTAGAGTCTTCACTAAAAAGGTTATACAATGGGATATACTTAGAAACACTATAGATAAATCAAAATGGGGAAAAAAAATGTTCAATTAACCTACATGAATGCTGGAAAAAATCAACTAAAACTGAAACAAAAAGATGAAACAAACAGAAAATAAAAACCAAAATGACAGACACAGTCTCTCACCTATCAGTGATATGTCAAAGGCATTACGCTGAGTGAAAAAAAAAAAAAATGCCTTTCTCCAAAGGTTGCATACTGTATAATTCATTTATATAACATTTTCAAAATGAGAAATTATACTGATGGACAAGAAATGAGCAGTTGCCAGGGGTTCAGGATGGGGGGTGGGGTGGGTGGGTGTAACTACAAAAGGGTAGCATGAAGGAGATCATTGTGGTGATAGAACAGTTATGTAACTTGGCTGGGTGGTGGTTTCATGAGTCTACAGATGTCATAAAACAGCATAGAACTGTAAACACACATTGTACCAATGTCAATTTCCTACAGTTTTGTAAGATATAACCACTGGGGGGAACTGGATGAAGGGTACAGGTGACTGCTCTGCACTATCTTTGCAAATTCCTGTGCATGTATAATTATTTCCAAATTAAATGTTAAAAAATTGTTATTCAAGAACAATGTTTTGAAAGTTATGAAGTAAATATGCACCTAGTGCTGTCGTAATGAGGAAACACAGGGCCTAATTCAATGTAAACAAATCAGGACAACTTGACAGAAGAGGCAACATTTGCGCTGAAACTTGCAGGACAAATGTTTGTCAAGCAAAGTGCAAAGCTGACTGGAGCATTTCAGGGTTATGGAATTGTACGTGCCCAAAAGAGAAAAGCATCCGGAGGAGGGCGCGCGGCTCATCATGAACAGGCTATGCGGTCCCGTGGGAGAGCGGCAGTTCTAATGAATGAACATTGACACCTCCACAGACATTCCATGGACACAAGTTTATTTGCCCATGTGTATGCTGACATATGTCTTTCCTCCCCAATACAGACTGTATCACTATGATTTCATGAGAAAATATTGAGAAGCAAGACACATTTTTCTTTTTTTACATCTCATGCCACTGACCTTCAATTAATTATCCTTTTTTATCATGGATGCATGATCAAAATTTTAATAGAAGAAAGATGAGAGAAGAAGCCAGGTAGATGCTGAGGAAAGGTAGAAATGGATTTTAAACATTTATTAAATAATGGGTGAATTTACCATTAAAAGAAGTACAACGACTACCAAAAACCATTGATCCTGTGGGATGGAAAATAGCTACAGTGTGCATCGGGGGCTGGATGTACAAAAACGCAGGATCTTGGGCCTTGTAAGAGGTTCCATTCAGGGAGACAATACACTACCATCAGAAAATCAATACAAATGCTAACTTTTTCTTCTAGTTCCAAGTTACATTCGAATGGTTGGAAGGATTGACCTGCATCTGTAGGAAAAAGAATGAAGCTATTGTTCGTCAGTATAGGTCAAATATTTCATTAATTCATTCACCCTTTCCTTTATCCAATATTTATTGAGTATTCATGGTGTGTCAGGCATTCTTCTAAACACAGGGGCTTTCAAAACTTAAAACCAAGGAAAGAAATTTGCCACATATGAGTTTCAAAACTTTTACATCTAAAAAATATGGAAACATGATTATGATATTCAACAAACTGGGGGAAATGTGGGCCCCAAATAGGAAAGACAAATGGTTACTATCCTTAAAATACAAAGAGCTCATATAATTTTGCAATTGAAAAATTGGTATAAAATAGATAGTTCAGCGAAGATATATAAACTTTTGTTGTTGTTGTTGTTGTTTTGCGGTACGCGGGCTTCTCACTGCTGTGGCCTCTCCCGGTGCGGAGCACAGGCTCCGGACGCGCAGGCTCAGCGGCCATGGCTCACGGGCCCAGCCGCTCCGCGGCATGTGGGATCTTCCCG
Source organism: Lipotes vexillifer (assembly GCF_000442215.2). Lineage (NCBI taxonomy): Eukaryota > Metazoa > Chordata > Mammalia > Artiodactyla > Lipotidae > Lipotes > Lipotes vexillifer. The sequence continues at coordinate 7,959 of NW_006783489.1, forward strand.
GACCAGGGCACGAACCCGTGTCCCCTGCATTGGCAGGCGGACTCTTAACCACTGCGCCACAAGGGAAGCCCAAACTGTTAATAAATATTGGAAGTGATGCTCATTCTCACTATTAAGCAAAATACTTTCCACTATTACAGGAAATAAAATATATACTGTCTGTCATACAGAGTGAAGTAAGTCAGAAAGAGAAAAACAAATACCATATGCTAACGCACATATATGGAATCTTAAAAAAAAAATGGTATTGATGAACCTAGTGGCAGGGCAGGAATAAAGACGCAGACGTAGAGAACGAACTTGAGGACATGGGTGGCGGGGGAGGGGAAGCTGGGACGAAGTGAGAGAGCGGCATGGACATATAGACACTACCAAATGTAAAATAGTTAGCTAGTGGGAAGCAGCCGCATAGCACAGGGAGATCAGCTCCGTGCTTTGTGACCACCTAGAGGGGTGGGTTAGGGAGGGTGGGAGGGAGACTCAAGAAGGAAAGGATATGGGGATATATGTATATGTATAGCTGATTCACTTTGTTGTACAGCAGAAACTAACACCCCATTGTAAAGCAATTATACACCAGTAAAGATAAAACAAATACGCTGTTGCCAAGGGTGAATAGATATATGCACAAATAGGTTCAAATTTTTGAAAAGTCTTTTCTCAACATGAGTTAAGAGTCTAAAACTGTTCGATAACTTTGCTCTAGAAATGGTACTCTAAGGATTTTTCATGAAGAAATAATAAAAAGGCAGACAAAGAATTATATATGTGGATATTCATTTAGATATTAGAATAATTTTAAAACAACCTAAATTCTAATGAGGCAGCGATAAAATAAAGAACACCAAATTCACAAATTGTACTGTTAAGTAGACACTGAAAACAGTATTTCGAAGACTGACATGGTAAAATACATAATCTATAAATATCAAATAAAATGTCAGGATACATATGTATGATTGTTTTGTAAAATACTGTTAAGTATATTTTTATTTTCCTTTCTATACTTTTCTGTATTTTCTAAATTTTCTACAATAAACATATTTTACTTTTGTAATTGGTAAACCAGCTATAATTTTAATATAATTATATAATAGCTCATTAAGGAATTATGTATCAAAATTAATTTTTCTGACAGTGTTTCAGTAACTGAATATAATGTTTCTTCATAGAAAATTATTAATTCCTAATTATTATGTATTTATTTGCTTCTTTTCTATCTTCCTTAGTAGAATGTCAGCTTCTATCTCTGTATTTGTACTACAATTCTATGTAACAGAACTTTCTGCCCCAAAGGAAATTTTCTATATCTGTACTGTCCAATACAGTAGCCACCAGACAAACACATGTAGTGACTGAGTACTTGAAATGTGGCCAGTGCAACTGAAGAACTGAATTTTTAATTTTATTTAATTTTAATTAATTTAAATGTAAATTTATATAGCCAAACAAACAATGTATTGAACAATGTAACTCTAGAGCCCAGAATAGTGCCAGGTAAAGAGTAGGTGCTAAATAAACACTTGTATAGTGTTTGGATAGATAAGTAAAATTATTTGATGATTTGGCCTCTTTTTTAAAAAAATTTTTATGCGAGTATAGTTGCTTTACAATGTTGTGTTAGTTTCTACTGTACAGCAAAGAGAATCAGCTATGCTTACACATACAGATTTGGCATGATTTGATGACATTGGGATAAGAACAGAGATAAAGTTGATATTATCCAACATATAATATTAATATTAATATTAATATTCCAGTTTGGAAGTTGTTATCCCTAATATCAAAATGAAATGGGAAACGGTGGCTCTAATGATACTTACTAATAAATGCTTAACAGCACTATAGATATGAAATCATTTAATCCTCCCAATCTCAAAAAGTAAGTAAAATCATTTCCCCTCATTTTACACATAAGGAAACAGAGCACAGAGACTCAAGGTAACTTACTCAAGCACACACAGCTAATGGAGCCAGGGTTCAAATCCAGGTAGTCTGGGTTCACCTGTGTTCTTAGCCTCTGTAATTTAATGTTTAGATACCGTTTCTAATGACTAGGGCGGTGTTTGGTGTCAAAGCTAACAGGTCTAACGTTACAGAGGACCAAGATGGATTTGGATGGATTTTCTAAGTTGGGCTTCCTGTATTTGAGCACAGTGAACATAATGCATAGTGTCTTTGGTTTGATTTTCAATGCATCTACATAAACTCTTAAAATTCATCCAACAAACATGTACTACATGAAACTAAGTGCCAGATATTGTGCTAGGTTCTGGAGCTACAAATATAAAGAAGCTATGTTTTCTTCCCTCCAGGAGTTCTTACACTAGTAAAGAAAGGTTTGTAAAAAGAGATTACAAAATGTGATAAGTACAAAAATGAAAATATAAAAATAGCATTCTGGGAGCCCAGGGGAGAGAGAGAATATTTGGAAAGAATTGATATTGAGGGCTGGGGGTCCCTATTTCCACTCTACTTTCTGCTTTGCAAATTCACCCGGACTCTCATTCATGCTGTAAGACACTCAGGGTTATGGTCAGAGCTTGTAGATTTGGGTTTGACGCACATCTGCCATTTACTAGCTAGTGACTTCCAGGCAAGTTGTTTTTGGGTTCTATAATAGGTTCAAACATCCCTACCCTGTAGATCTTATGGATTTTCTAAAATGAAAGTCAAAATGAGATCTTGCCTGTTACAGTCCAGTACAAAATATAAAGCACTATGCCAGTGTCAGGAATTACTCTGATTTGTTAATCTATACCATCTAAAGGGAGTGGAAAGGCAAGGCTTTTATCCTAAAAACTCTTGGGTGACTAAATGGCAAACCCGTGCATGAATAATGAATGGACGAGTCTCCCTGGAAGGTGTCTAGACTTCAGGGGAGTATCTGATCTAGCATCCCAAAGGATCTCATTTGCAAAACGTACTGTCAGTGACTGGGTTGGCATAAACGGGGTTGCATTACAGAAGCCTGGTTGGAAGATGAAAGATAAAGGACAGCAAATGGAGGGTGCAAGGTGGTGTCTGGGAGGCATCGCAGGCATCAGTGTAGATCTACATTTCATATTAGTGGATCACAGGAGGGAGAAAAGCAGGGGGTCCGGGAATATTTGAAAAAGAATAGAAATCTGTGAGTTGTGACTTGAAGTTCATCAATTTGGCATTAAAAAAAAAAATCGCATTTGTGAAACACCATACAGCTGTAAAATATACTTGCAAAAAGATTTTCCCTTTATCCTAAAAAAGACAAGAATAAATAAAACCCTAACACCGGACAGTTTGCGTTAAGCACTATCACCCAGATTTTGTAAGTAAAGAAAGGAAAAAGCCTAGAAAGCTTAAGTTGTTTGCTCAAGGCCTCACAATATGACCAATACATAAGAAAGAATTTCTGACCTGAAGACCAGTCATTTCCACCACACCGTGGAAAATAGGCATAGTAAAAAAGAAATGAATTTGACCAAGTTGGTTAATAACTGATCTCACTGGAGAATAAAGTGAAATTGCAATTTAACAGGAGAATCAGGCCTGGATAAACTGTGTTGCCAGCACTGTGGACATCTCAGACCTATATATGACCCCTTTCATTGGGATTAATATTTGAAATCTACTCAAGATTTTCAGTGAGTTAAACAGGGAAATAAACACAGGAGTAGAGCTTTACGTCTTTAACCTTCAACCAGATTCAAGGATGTTGGGCAAAGAAGTTATTGCTTGGCTCTCCCCAGGCAAACTCACTTTGCTGGAGGCCTGTCTGCAATGGCCAGAGGCTGTCTTCTTTGTAGCCAGAACTCTGAGAATTTGCCTTAAAACAGAAGTGCCTCGGGCTGCTCTGGGGAACCTGGCATCTCTTGAAATCCTCTTATGAAGGACAGCTTTTGCCTAAAGCTCTAAGTAACTCATAAAAGGCAAGGGAAGATAGTGGCAATTATCCAAGGGATTTCAGCAAAAGAAAGGAATTTCAGGCAAAAATCTCTTAGAGCAGCGCTTCTCAATTTTTATTGTGCGGGGATCTTGTTAAGATACAGACTTTAACGAGGGATCTTGTTAAAATGCAGATTCTAGTTGGTTAGGCTTGGGGTGGGGATGGAGCGGCTGCGTTTCTTACAAGCTCTCAGGTGATGCTGATGCCGGTCTGTGGACCACACGTTCGTTCAATAGCGAGCTTTAAGAGCATCCGCTTCCTGACAGAATTTGCCCCAATTCTCCACTTGCTATCTTTGGAGCAGAGGATCTCAGAATTTAGGTCACATTAGAATTACCCGAGGAACTTGGAAAAAATGCAACGTTTGATTTGGTAGGCCTGGGTGGGCTCTAGGAGTCTGCTTTTCTAACAAGTACCTCAGCTGTCCCATTTTTCTAAGAAATGTTGCTTTAGGGTGGTGACCCAAGGTACCCAGAAATGCCCCAGAAATGCACAATAAGGCCAGTACACAGCCTTTGGGACCAGTAAGTCTTAGCTAGTGAGAGGTTTCTTTAATTGGGGAACAAAGTAAGATTCAATTAAAGAGGTTCAGCTCAAAATTCAGCAAAATAAAATAAGGTTATTAGGGGTCTCACATGGGCTTCTTCATTGCTAGGCAGAGAAAAGGAGTCTCAAATCTCCTCTGATTTACACTCCTGCTAATTTCATGCTGAAGGACCTGCTATGTGACACAAGTAGGAGCAAGCGGAGAGTGACAGTAACTGACACCTGAAACTCCAGGAAGAGGGCATGTATAAGAGCCCCTGGAGATCCAAACACCCCAGTAAGAAGTAAGAGGACACATGCAGCTCCACAGCCAAAACTGAGTCATATTTTTTGCTTTCAGAAACCGTTTCTATGGAAACTCACTAGAAAGGTCTCTTGGTCTCTGCAAGCAGAGATCATTTTGAGAGATGTGTGGGGTTTTTTGTTTGTTTGTTTTGTTTTTTTGTGAACGTAAAGTAGCAATATAGACGTGAGTAAAATTGATGCATGATGTAAACAGAGTTGTGCTCCTCTGTGATCTCCTACTTAGATAACCCCTTCGGGAGGAAGAGATGACATGGTTTCAGATGGCCATCCTGAACTACAAGAGGACACAAGGTGATGGAGAAAAACAAGGTGAGGCTGAAAGGGCAGTGAGTCAGAACCCCAAAGATTAGTTGCTGCAGTACTGGCTCATCCACTAAGTGCCTGTGAGGTCTTGTACCATCACTGGACCTCACTGGATCTTGTGTTCATCATATAAGGAGAATGGCATTAACCTAGAGTGAAAATAAAGTCCTGTCTAGCTTGGGAAGTCTGTGTTTTCATGACTGCAGCCACTGTTTTCTTCTCACCTGTGCTATGAGGGACTAGAGGAGAATTCTTATGAACACTCACTAAAGAATATGCATAACATAGTTTGTGCATATGATGGGTGTGTACATGACTTAATTATGTACTTTCCTAATTTCACGATGGCAGAGCTCTATGATGTGAAATGCCATATACTCAAGAACTGTGCCTTTTGCTTTCCATTCTTTCTGATCCAGTCATTGCCACAGATTGCATCCCTGATTCCCTAAACTGTTGAAGTCTGAGATCTAAAACAAATTGATGAAGCTTAGCTCCTTTTACAATGACCTCTCCATTAATCTGTCATAAACTTTTTTGGCTTGTTCATTTGGAATATTCAGATAATTTTAAAAAAAACCTTTTATTAGCAGAATGATAATTGCTGATATCTTTCAATTCTGGAGCTTGGGAGTTAGACTACAGAATAGATTTGGACCCCTTTGGAGATATATCTATCTATCTATAGATATATATCTATATAGATATATATCTATATAGATATATCTATATATCTGAAGCTTAAATATATATATATATAATATATATAAGCTTAAATATATATATAAATATATATATATATATCTGAAGCTTAAACCTCATCTCCTTTGTGTGAGTCCCTCAAATTATAACTAATTATTCCTCCCTCTTTGATCTTATAAATCATTGCTCCTTCCTCATTTACCCTTTAGCATATTTCTAGGTGTAAGTGAGCAAACTTAGGTAATATATAATCTAAGTTTATACCAAACACTGAAATAATTGGGTAGATTAAAATATGTACTAAAACCATGCAGAGAACTTGGTAAGGATCTCTCTGTTGGACTGAACAAGTTTCACGGAACAATGAAAGTCTCAGTCTGAAAAACCCTAGGTCCCTGGGAAAGGATCTGGGCAAGAGGAAAGGAAGAATGTTTTTCACACTTCAGCCCTGGGTCACGTGCATGGATGCAGAAGTCCTGTTCCAACTCTGACATCACCAACTGAAGCCGAATCCGGCCTCTGTACCCTGACACCAAATTAAATCTCAGAGACAGAGTTTTGGGTGAAATAGAAAAGAATAGCTTTATTGCTTTGCCAGGCCGAGGGGGCCACAGCAGGCTAATGCCCTCAAAACTGTGTGTCCCCCCTTGGAAAGGGTAGTGAGAAGTTTCATAGTAACGGTTCAAAGAGGGCGTGATCAGCTCGTGGACGTTCTTCTGATTGGCTGGTGGTGAGGTAAGTGGGAGTCGGCATCCTCAACCTTCTGGTTCCAGCCCGTCTGGGGTCTCCGTGCTTGTGGGCAGCACACAGTTAACCTCTCCCACACCGGTGGGGGTTTCAGTATCTGCAAATCAGCTCAAAGATATTGCTGTGTGTATCCCTTGAGGGGGAACCAGGAATCTGCCCTAAGGCTGTGCTACTGTTTCTTTTGACTCTTCCTCCCTTGGCTCTGCATCCGCTCCCTTTCCTAATTAACAGCTGCTTGAATCTGCCCATTGGAACTCAGGGAAGGTCATGGAGGCTGAAGGAAGCTTATCTCCTGTAATCAAGAAATGGGGGATGCAGAAAGGCTTTTGTGCCCAGGAGCCCCACAGGGCCCTGCTTGGTATCACAGCTCTGTGAACTTAAGGGAACTTACGAACCTCCCTGACTTCCAGTTTCCTCAACTATCAAATGGAGACAGTAATACTAAGCTCCTAGGGTGGATATGATAATTAAGTGACACATATAGAATTTAACAGAACCTGGTTCGAGGTGCTCAGTCAATATAAGCTAATGATAATGAAAATGGTGTTGAGTGAGTAGGGGTTGATCTACTGGAAGATGGAACAAACTGTGGAGATAAATTCTAGGGCCAAATCCAAACTAGAATAAAGCCTAACTTGGGAATTAAGGGTCGTGGGGCATTTTCTAAAGTTAACTGATTTCAGATACTTTCAATCCACCACTCTTTTGGTGCTTCACTTGTCTGAAAGCCATGAGGTTTAGGATCTGTTGTCTGATTATTATGCTTTATAACACACTCTCGACAAAGGAGATGAAAGGGAATAAATTATTTTGTAGTATTTCTTTCTCCAGGGTATCAACTGCTGATTTTGAGACACATAATTATTAAAATTATAATTGGCTATTGGCAAGTAGAACATTGGAAGCAAAGAAATGAATTATAAAAGAATGGAAACTCTGGATCATTTTTATTCTTCTGAGTCATTTGTGCTATTTAGCGGCCCTCAGAGAAACAAATCAATAACTATTGTTTAGAACTTCCCTCCAGCTTCCAGTGCTTTGGGAGCCTTTTTTCTATCAGTGAGCCATAATTTCATCAATATGGTATCATTAGCACACCACAGTTAGCAATTAACCTTTATCCAATAAGCTCCGTTATCGCTTTAGGAAAAAACCGTCAGTCCCAGGGAATATACTCAGATTTCAGTGGTACAGCTAGTTCTATTTAGGAGAGATGAAACAGCTGTTAAAGTTAGAGTCAGAGCTAGAGTAAGCATTGATTTGTAAGAACCAATCTCCTGTTTTTAAGGCATCCCGAGGAACGGAGTGGGTATCCATATCAGTCGTTTTTAATTTTGGTCAGAAGTAAAGTGCTCCCCAATAGGGGCGCCGTTACATTCTGGTTTCTTGCAGGGCTCATTAACAGCAGCTCCATTTTAGATACCAAAATATGTATGAGTGTTCCAGTAGTTACGCTCCTGTATTTGTAGAGTGCTTTCACATAATTACTTCAAATGATCCTCACATCAACACTGGGAGGCAGTGATAATTATGTCCATTCTTCTGATTGGAAAGTAAAGCTCACAAAAGTCAAGTAAACTGCCCTTCCTCCCACAGCTATTAAGTAGTACAAACCCTGGGTCATTCTTACTCATTTGCATGAGTACTTTTGAGCCAAAACATATTCCTGGATCCTTGCCCCAGATCTACCAGTAAATTTCTGGATGACCTTGAAAGTTGCCTCTCTGGTTTTCAGTTTCCTCAGCTGTAAAATCAGCTGTAATAACAGGGAGTTGGTTCAGTGGACTCTAAGCTCATTTCTAGATGTGAGATCTATGATTCCAGACATCTCCAAATTAATTTTGTATCTCAGCAAGAGTACTTTAGTATTAATTTTTTTTTTTTTTGGTGGTACGCGGGCCTCTCACTGTTGTGGCCTAGTATTAGCAATTACATCATAATGTCCCAGTCATTGTCCTAGAGTATATTTTGTAAGAGTAATGATGTTTTTAGTAATATGAACACCCTATGCGGCCTTTGTCTTTTACATTTTTGCAGGGTGTTTGTTGGCTCTTTTCTTTAAAATAGTGTCCAGGGTTTACAGATTATACTCATAATAATATTAACCATTAATTTCTTCCTAGATCTAAAACATTGCTTCTGACATGTAATATAAGTAACCGGAATGATTTAAGTAGTCAGAACAAAATAATTAAGAGATGGATGACATAGGGATTCATTCATGCTGTTTACATTAATATGAATTGGCTGGCATATAAAATGTCATTAGTGAAGGCAAAAAAGCTTCCAGAGACAGGTCTACGAATAGTCTGTGTATTAGATGAAAACATTCCAAGTAGAGAAAGAAATGTCCCACTTTAATTTGTCATAGACTAAATTAAATATAGAAGGACATAAAAGCTTTTGTTAAGATTTTTTTGTTTCATGTACAGGGACAGTTGGTCTCAAAAGATTAAAATTGAATACAATCCAGTAGAGAAGCAGTAACTTTTAAAATTCACAAAAACCTTTGCAGAGAGAAAAAGGAGAAAACAACCTATGAAATAAATTTAAAACCCTGGAGAATGTCCCTTGGTTTGTCTAGCTCTTGAAGAAGAATCCTATGGACCTTTTGCTCCTTCATCGTGCTAGAGGTGAGCGCTAAAGGGAGTTAAATTCTCCTCAATTGCATGTTCCATTTACAGCCATGAGGTCTGAAAAGGGTTTAACAGGAATGGAGGAGGGCTGCAACACAATGATTGCTGTGGTTGGCACACGTTATTTATTTTTATGTTATTTTATTTATTTGGGGGGAGGGTGCTTTATTTTAAATGAACGAAATTCCTTGAGTCATTTATTCAAAATTCCATTATCACTTCTGTTGCAGGTTTTAATAATGATACATACATATAGGTTAATGATGCCTTTTTTTCCTACCACTGACATGCCAACATTGTTTTTCCTTGTCTTTCACATCAAATATTATATTATACTCCTGTAGTCATCAAAGTTATTACTATTAGGAGGCTTTAAAGTCCTTCTAAAAGCAAATGCAAGTAAGCTTCATAATTTCAACAATAAATATAGAGGAAAAATAACTATCATGGAATTTAAGATATATAATGGTCCAGTATATATACATACATATACATGGATGTTTATGTATATGCAATTCTTCTTTTAATAAAAATCTATGACCTCAATACATACCACAGTTAAAAGTAGAACCGCTGTGACTGAATTGGGAGTAAAGCATTTTGAACTCCTTCTTGCCTCATTTCTGGTGGAGGTCACTGAGACACCACCCAAGTTTGAAAACAAATGATGTAGTCCATGTCCTTTCCACTTTTTATACATGAGGAAACTGAGGCCTGAACATGTTAAAATACTTGGCCCCATCACAGTCACTCACTCACCCACCTAGACTGGGACCTCACCCCAAGTTCAGCGATAGGATGATGGCAAACCCTTGCTTTCTGAATATCCAGAGTACTGCCTTGTAGTCACCACTGTGCTACTGATTTGGGTCTGTGACCTTGAACACACCCGTTGACCTCATTGAACTGATGTTTTCTTGTCCTAATACAGGAAAGATGATAGGAAATATGAAAACAGGAAAAGGAAGAGTACAAAATGACTTCAGGTGAAATCCTCCAGACATCACCAAAGGCTTCAACTACAGAAAATGAAATGAAACAAAAGCACTAACACGAACTTCAAAGAAAGCAAACAGTAAGAGAGATCCACTGGTACACTGGGTATCTACAATGGCATATTTCTTAACTACAACATGGAACATTTGCAATAGAACAGTGTGTGTTTCACTACTGCAATCCTTTTCCAAAATATCCATGGTAGTGCCTCTAACAGGAGAGAAATGGGAATGTGTTAGTCCTTCTTTTTTTCTTTTATTTTGAATTTTATTTTATTTATTTATTTTTTATACAGCAGGTTCTTATTAGTTATCAGTTTTATACCTATTGGTGTATACGTGTCAATCCCAATCTCCCAGTTCATCCTACCACCAGCACCACTGCCCCTGCCGCTTTCCCCCCTTGGTGTCCATATGTTTGTTCTCTACGTCTTGTCCCTGTTTCTGCCTTGCACAGCGGTTCATCTGCAGCATTTTTCTAGATTCCACATATATGCATTAATATACTGTACTTGTCTTCCTCTGTCTGGCTTATTTCCCCCGTAGGACAGTCTCTAGGTCCATCCGCGTCTCTGCAAATGACCCAGTCTCGTTCCTCCTTATTAGCCCTTCTTACTCTAACACCAGCTGAATCTATAAGCTGACTATATTCTCATACTTTATGTATAAATATGTAATCTTTAGCATCTCACTTCTCAATTTTGCCTTTACTTTTGTAAGTAAAATTATGAATTAACTTTAATGAAAAGTAATGTGTCTCTACTTAGCTATACTGCTAAGTTTTACAGCAGGACCATAGGGAGGGGAAGAGGAGGAATAAAGACACAGATAATTCTAAAATAACTTTTCATTATATGATTAAGGATACACATGGAGCCCAGAGGATGGTACAAACATTTTCTCCATGACTCACCTTTCAGATCATGTTAATTTCACCTAAGGTGAGCATAGATGAATCCTTCTTTTCTGTTCTCCTTCGATCCAGTGGATTACTATATGTTGATAGGCATTAATAAATATTTTCTGAGGAATTTTAGAAGTTTAGAATTTTTTTTTTTTTTTTTTTTTTTTTTTAGTACGCGGGCCTCTCACCTCTGTGGCCTCTCCCGTTGCGGAGCACAGGCTCCGGACACGCAGGCCCAGCGGCCATGGCTCACGGGCCCAGCCGCTCCGCGGAATGTGGGATCTTCCCAGACCAGGGCACGAACCTGTGTCCCCTGCATCAGCAGGCGGACTCTCAACCACTGCGCCACCAGGGAAGCCCTAGAATTTTAGAATTTTTAAATTAATATCCTTTTATACCCAAATATTTTTGTCATAAAACTTTTATCATGACCTATATAGACAAATAAACATCTAGAGAAATATAGGTTAGATGCACATTAATACATGAATTCGATTTTGCAAACTATTATGTGTTCTTTAAAAAGTTTTGTCTATTGTTAATAAGCAGAAAAATATACAGTGTAAATGCATACACAAAAACTTAAGTAATGATTACATATTAAGAGCAAGACTTTTGCACAAAGAAATACATTTCAACTTGGTTGAATCAGAGAGTAAAAGGAAATAAAAGAGGCCGGTGGGGTTAAAATGTGCTGAAGGTGGCTTCTGCTAGTTCTTGAGAGTGAGTTGTACACATACCTTCACATCTCTTCCAAGCTCCTCATTCAATGACATCATGTTGGTAGTTTGAATCAGCCTAGGTGGGAGGGTTTACATCGCAGGATTCAGCAAACATTCCAAATCAGGATTTGTTCAACCAATTCTGGAGCACTGATCGTTAAATAGTAATCAACGCATCACTGTCTAAGACCCTGAAGAACCTAAAGAGGACCTTCACAAGCCTTCATCTGTTATCAAGACTCCTTAACTTATATCATGTACAGATAGACTTACTTCACTACTTTTCTTTCCTTCCAGTTGTCTGGGTTTACACATTTAGATGTATTTGCAGCAAATTTAATAGCTAATATGCTGCCTTAAAAATTGTATTGTGCTATATTAAATACCAGAATGTTCCAAGAAAACTATAGTCATATTATACAGGTTAGGAGAAAATAAATACTAAATACTTGCATAAAGATGAGAATTGAGTTGCAGTAACATCAGCAAGATGGCTGAGTAGGAAGCCCTGGACCCTCCTTTCTCCCATAAACACAACTCAGCAATAGCTTATGGACAGATTTCCCTGGTGAGAAATCAGAAAATGTAAATTGTGACAACAATAACATAAAGTGTGTGTGTTGGGGGGAGGAGTCATTAAAGTTTAGAAGTTTTGTATGTGATTGAACTTAAGTTGTTATCAGCTTAAAATAAACTGTAATAGCTATGAGATATTTTATATAAGCCCCCCATACACATACAAAATACCTATATAGAAGTTGCAGAAAAGAAAAAAGAATCAAAACATATCAATACAAAAAAATGACAAAACCAAAAAGAAGACAAGAGGAGAGACAGAAAAAAAGAACAACGAGACTAACAGAAAACAACTAACAAAATGGCAATTGTATATCCTTTCCTATCAATAACTACTTTACTTTAAATGAGTTAAATGTTCCATCAAAATATATAGAGTGGCTGAATGGCTCAAAAAATAAGACCCAAGAATATGCGGACTACAAGAACATCACTTTAGATTTAAGGACACACACTAACTGACAGTGAAGGCATGAGAAAAGGTATTCCATGCAAATGGTAACCAAAAGAGTGTGTAGGTGGCTATACTTATATCAGACAAAGGAGACTTTAAGTTAAAAACTGTTGCAAGAGACAAAGAAGGACATTTTATAATGATAAAAGTGTCAATCCACCAGGAAGCCATAACAATTATAAATGTAAATGCATCTAACATAAGAACATCTAAATATATAAAGCAAATGCTGACAGAACTGAAGGGAGAAATAGAGAGCAATAAAATAATAACAGACTTCAATACCCCACTTTCAATAATGAACAGAACACCCAGAACAGGAAACAGAGGACTAAAATAACACTATAGACCAAATGAACCTAACAGACATGTACAGATGTACAGAACATCCCACCCAGCAGCAGGGGAGTACACATTCTTCTTAAGTGCACGTGGATCTTTCTCCAGGATAGATCACATGTTAGGTCACAAAACAAGTCTTAACAAATTTAAAAAGGTTGAAATCATACCAAGTATGTTATCTGACCATAACAGTATGAAACTAGGAATCAGTAACAGAAGGAACACTGGGAAATTCACAAATATGTAGAAATTAAACAACGCACTGTTGAACAGCCATTAGGTCGAAGAAGAAATCAAAAGGAAATTAGAAAATACCTTGAGACAGACAAAAACAAAAGTAGAACATCCAAAACTTGTGTGATGCAGCAAAAGCAGTACTAAGAGGGAAGTTAAAATGACTGCATTAAAAAAGAGGAATGATCTCAAATAAACAACCTAACTTTACAACTCAAGGAACTAGGAAAAGAACAAACTAGGTCCAAAGTTAGTACAGGGAAAGAAATAACAAAGATTAGAGCAGAAATAAATAAAATAGAAAATAGAAAAACAATAGGAAAAAAACAATGAAATTGAGTTTTAAGTAAACAAAATTGACAAACCCTGAGTTAGACTAAGAAAAAAAGAGAAGACTCAAATAAATAAAATTGGTAATCAAAGAAGAGACATTACAACCGACCCAAAAAGAAAAGGTGTAAGAGACTACTATGAACAATTGTATACCAACGAACTGGATAACCCAGAAAAAAATGGATAAATTCTTAGAAACATACAACCTACCAAGACAAAATCATGAAGAAATAGAAAGACTGAACTTACTTATAACTAGTAGGAGATTGAATCAGTAATCAAAAACCTCCCAACAAAGAAAAGCCCAGGACCAGATAGTTTCACTGGTGAATTCTACCAAACATTTAAAGAAGAACTAACACCAATTCTTCTCAGACTCGTTCAGACGTACGAAAAAGAGGGAACACTTCCAAACTCATTTTATGAGGCTAGCATTACCTGCAAGCCAGACAAAGACACCACAAGAAAAGAGAACTACAGGTCATCCTTGATGAATATATATATATATATATATATATATGCAATAATCCTTAAAAAAATATTAGCAAACTAAATTTAACAGCACATTAAAAAGATCATACACCATGACCAAGAGGGATTTATCCCTGGGATCCAAGGATGTTTCAACCTATGAAAGTCAATTAATATACTATACCACATTAACAGAATAAAGCATATGATTGTGTCAATAGATGCGGAAAACATGTTTGACAAAATTCAACACCCTTTTATGATAAAACTGCTCAACAAACAACAAAGAAATTACCTCAACATAATAAAGACCATAAATGAAAAGCCCACAGCTAACACTATACTCCACAGTAAAAGACAGAAAGTTTTTTCTCTAAGATCAAGAAGGCAAGTATATCTACTCTACAGGTACCACAGCAATTAGGCAAAAAAAAAAAAAAGAAAGAAAGAAAGAAAAGGAATCCAAATTGGAAAGGAAGAAGTAAAATTGTTCCTGTTTGTAGACAGCATGATCTTATATATAGACAACCCTAAAGACTCCTTAAGCAAAAAGCTGTTAGAAGTAATAAATGAATTCAGTAGAGTTACAGGATCCAAAATCAACATACGAATATCAGTTGTGTTTCTGTACACTAACAATGAACTATCTGAAAAGGAACTTAGGAAAACAATCCCATTTACAATGGTGGAACCTTATATTACTTATACTTCATGTTTTATTTTTTTAGTGGCTGTTCTGGGATTTCCAATATACATCCTTAAGTTATCAGAGGCTGCTTTCAAATATTATGCAACTTTGCATACAGTGTAACAACTTATAATGGTATACTTTTTCTTTCCTCCCTCAAATCTTTGTTATACATGTTACTTCTATATATGTTATAAACTCCACAGTGCATAATACATTGTTACTACTTTTGCTTTAAGACAATTATCTTTTAAAATGGTTAAAAGAAACGTGTCTTCTATATTTATCTTCCTTTTTACCGTATCTAGATATCTTTACTTCTTTGTGTAGAACCCCATTTCCATCTGGTATCATATTCCTTCAAACTAGAAAGCTTCCTTAAACATCCCTTGCAGTGCAAGTCCTTGGCAATGAATTCTCTTAGCTTTTGTTTGTCTGAAGAAGTCTTTATTTTATTCATTTTAAAAAGATATATTCATTGGGTAGAGAATCTGGGTTGACAATTTTTTTCTTTAAATACCCTGAAGATGTCACTCTACCATTTTCTGGTTTGCATAGTTTCTGAAGGGAATTTTGCTGATATTCTTCCTTTATATGTATGTTTCACTCTCGCTGCCTTCAAGATTTCCTCTCTATCCTTGACTTTCAGCATTTTTACTGTGACATGTTCTGGTTCTGGTGGTTTTTGTTTGTTTGTTTGTTTTAAATTCTCTGGAATACTTGAATCTGTTTGTTTTCTTTCATTAAATTTGGAAAATTCCGTGAATTCGTTTCGACATGTCGAAACCAGCAAGAGAACCTTGAATTGCAATGGATTGAAACAAAGTAGAAGTTTGTTTCTCTCTCATAAAAAGAGTCAGAACGTAGGCAGTCCAGAACTTTCACGGCAGGCAGATCATCATCAAGGGCCAAATTATTTTTATTTTTTGTTTTACAGCATTTTTACAGTGCCTTAGGGTCTAACATGGGTGCCTGAGCCTCAGTCATTATTTCAGCATTCCAGCCAGCAGAAAAAAGAAAAAAAAAATGAGAGAAGGGAGAAGAATGTCCCCTCCCTTTAAAGACACCTAAGAAACGTCTTGGAAGTCTCATCTGATAATTCTGCTGCTTATGTCTCTTGGCTAGAACTTAGTCACATTGCCCACACTGGACACAAGGAAGACTGAGAAATATACTCTTTATTCTGGATGGCCATCTAGCCAGCTAAAACTCCAGAGATCTCTAAGAAAATAATAAGGAATATATAGTAAGGTAGGAGGCGGGTAGCAGTCTTTTCCACAGCTGTGCATGAAAGCCATGTCTATAGCCTTTAAAAACTACAGATAGCTGGTGTTTCAATTACCTATTGCTGTGTAACGACCACTCCAAAACGTAGTGGTTAAAAATAACAATATTTTCTTATTTCTCATAATTCTGTGCTTGGCTAGGCTCAGTTGGATAGTTTTCCTAATCTACATGGTGTCTGCTGAGATCACACATGAGGCTGATTTCAGAGGAGACCTTGGCCAGCGCTGGAATATAAAAGACAGCTTTGCCCATGTGTCTGGGGTCTTGGTAGGGAAGCCTGGGATGTCCACAAGGCTGCAATGTCTCCTTCTTTCTCCATCAGGAGAGCCAGGTCTCTCTACATGGTGGTGAAAAAGGCTCTAAGAAAGTAGGTATAAGATGCCAAGTGTCTGAAAGCCTAGGTCCAGAGCTGTCATGATGGTACTTCTATTGCATTCTACTGGTCAGTGCAAGTCACAAGGTTATCCCAGATACAAGAGCAGGAGAAAGAGACTCCGCCTTTGTATCGTAGGTGAGGCAGGTGCACAGAATGAGAGGACGAATTGCTGGTGGCCATCTTTGGACTCAGGTCACTACTTGACTTAGAGATTCTCTGTAGGCTAGGAGTTTGCTGAAGTTGTCTGTTCTTAGAATGAAAGGAAGAGAGGAAACTCATAGGTGGTTGGGTTTATGCACAAGAGTAAGAATCACTGGCTTACTCTGGTATCACTGCCAGAATCCCAGCAGACAAGATCTTGGAAGCGGCACAAAGAAGTACACATAATATCTACACAGAGAAGCTCCTAAAGCAACGAAATTACTCTCAGACAGTGTTGTCAGCAGTTTAAACCGGTGTAACCTTTCTAGGTAATAGTCTTTAGAATGTGTGTCCCATTGACTCAGTAATCCCAATTTTAAAGACTCTATCTTAAGCACATATTTTAACAAGTGTGAACAAAGATGTGTAATGCAGTGTTTTGTATATGGATGCAAAACTGGAAATAATTGAATATTTATTAGCAAGGGGAGATTTATTTAGAGGGTTAATAGAATACACTGCAGTTTTAAAAAATAATAAAGTGTGAACAGTCTTCACCATATCTGAAGTAAAAGCAGCCTAAAAAGGAGACTATAAAATTGTATGTGTATAAATTGTATATAATTTCTTTTTTTTTTTGCAAAATTACGCATAAGAAAATGTCTGGAAAATTATATATTAACAGTGGTCATATTACGGTTTCTATTTTTCTCAGTTGTATTTTCTAAACAAAATTTTTTTTACAATAAACAAGCATTATTAATGTACTAAAATAATATTATATTACAATATTAAATACTAAAGCAGTTGCATAGTGTCCACTTGGCTTGGTTTATGTTTTCCAAACATAACCATGTGAGTAACTTTATGTGAGTTCTTGTTGTTCTCCCAAGGAACAGAGAATTATATTCAAATATTCCCTTTCTGTACTTAATTTTAATTTGTGAGCCCTGCCATCTGTGTGAGGCTTGTTGCATCACTCCTTACTAGAGGTTATTGTTCAGGCTTTCCCACTTTGGAATAATTACAACAGAATAACCTTGAAGTTATCACCTCTAATAGCAAAAGAAAGCAAGGTCCTGGGAACCTGAATATCTTCTAAACCAGCATAGAAAGCCAGAGAATCAAAAGGAATGAGAATCAGGGTATAAAGATTTATTATGCTAAAACATCATTTCAAAAGGTCAAAATTCCACATTATTTCATTAGGTTTGAAGTAACTCATGAAGGCCTTCCCACTTATCACGTGTCCAGTTTAGGGAGGTTATTAAATGAAATAGGAGGCATGTCCCCTGGAGAAAGAGGAGAGAGAGAGAGAGAGAGAGAGAGAGAGAGAGAGAGAGAGAGAGAGAGAGAACACAGACACAGAAGAAAGCCACCAGGAGCCCTTACAAAGCAACCCACCCACAGACACTGACACAAGGGTCCCAAGCAGGCAGAGTTTACGGAGAGCTCATTTTTAATCTTCAAGACTCAGTCCAAATTCTGATCTTCTTAAAATTCTCTCTAACCTCTGCAAATCGAACTATCATCATTGTTATACTCCTGTCTTCTTAATGTAAGGGCTGGCTATCTATTTGATACCATCTAAATATTACTTTGAATTTGAATTGGTATCTTCAATATTCTATTTTGGGTTGTTACTTTTTTTTTTCAGTTTTATTATAAAATCATTTCATATTAAAATTTACCTAAGTAACATTCAGATATATTTTCATCAAAATGCAAAATAATAAAGATTGACATTGTTGAGCACTTACCCTACGTCAGGCATTTAAAAAAACTCACATGTTCTTCTTTGCGGTACGCGGGCCTCTCACCGCTGCGGCCCCTCCCGTTGCGGAGCACAGGCTCCGGACGCGCAGGCTCAGCGGCCATGGCTCACGGGCCCAGCCGCTCCGCGGCATGTGGGATCTTCCCGGACCGGGGCACGAACCCGTGTCCCCTGCATCGGCAGGCGGACTCTCAACCACTGCGCCACCAGGGAAGCCCCCTTCTTCAATTCTTGAAACAGCTCTATGAGGTAATAGCTTGTGTTATTATCTTCATTTTGCTTAAGGAACGCAGGGTACACAGAGGTGAAGTAATTTGCCCAGAATGTCTCCAGAGCTAGAACTCTTAACCTCTATAGTATACTATTTCTCATTAATATAAGATAACATGGAAGAAAAATGGGAATGGTACCTGCACAATTATGTGAGACAGCCCTGCCTCTGTTACTCTCTGGTCATTTGTCTTTCCAGAGCTTTATCTATTCATTTGCATGCTCATTTACGTGTATGAGTACCAGGTATGAGTCTCACTCCATAAACTATGCATGTACAATGTAATTTTTCTATAACTGAACTTAATTGGTCTAATTTTTCTTACGGCACAAACATATTCTTTTTTAATTCCACATCTCCTTGACACTTTTTCCTGGATTGTCTGTAGGCTCTTCAGGGGATGCCAGGTACTACATTATGGGGAACCATCGGGGGTCTCCATCCTGAGACATCCATAGTTCCATCTGATCCTTATTCAGAAAGATCACTGTCAGTGACAAAGAGGCCTCTCCAGATCTGTGTCTTTCTTAGCTATTCCTGCATGCTGCAAAAGCAGATTTAAAATTATCTCACGGTTCCCAAACTCCCCTTGGACTGCAGTAGGAAACCAGGTGGGGCCGCAGAAGGCCCTTCACCACCCAAGCACTCCTACTCAAGTGCTTCTGCATCCTCTTGCAGCAGGGGGAGTTCTGGGGCCTTGTCTTAGAGCCCGTACCTGGGAAGGTCTATGGAGAGCAGCCCAGGGTCACTGGCACTGGATTCCTCAAATGTTGCTAGAGCTTCTATTATTTCTCTTCTCTCCTCTTCCTCTCTGACATGGTGAGAGGCTCTGTCTCAACGGATATGTAACTCGTTTACCTTATTTCTTTGATGCTTTTATTCTCCCACTTCAGGGAAAAAATTGCTCTGATTGTGTTTTACCAAATCCTCGAAACTCAAAAATTGAGATAACCATATATTTTTCCTTATATGCGTTCTAAAGTAGTAAATCACAATAGATAAGCATAGATTCAGTCTTCTGCATTTCGAGAAAAGGTCTCCTTTGTCCTGAATTATCAGCCTTTTCATATGCTGGTGGCTCATTGAGTCACTGAGATTTTGAAAACCCGTGATTGAGTTTGAGCATTTTGTAGGTGCCTGACTCTGATCGTGTCACTTAATTTTCATTAACTTTAGTTTCCTCAAGTTCAGTATGAGTACTTCCATCCTAGTCACAAAGTAGGTGTTAGGATTAGGTAAAATTGTAAAATTCTTATACAGTAAAAAAAGAAAAAAAGAATGTTGTACAGATATCATTTATTACTTCAGGTATTCAAGAGAACTGAGTGATTATACTTGTATCCCCCGGGTGGTAAGCATGAGCTACCTAGCATGCCGTTAATGAGGATGAACTAGTGCATTGAATTTCCACTCCGTGCAGCTCTCCTGTTTTCTAGTGGCAGTGGCTCCACGCACCAAACGGGTTGGGAGCCCAAGGCACACAGGATGATAAGTTGATTTTCCCTAAGACTGCATCAGTGTTAGAAATGCTGTCATGCCTTTGTCTGAGGGTCCAGGGATACTGACCAATAGTTCTTGGTTAGTAGCTGGAGCTACTTCTTCAAGAATAAAGACTGTATTTTGATGGATAGAAAGAAAATGGCCCGTGGGATGATATTTTGAATGTTGACCACTAGATGGCATTATGAGCCTATCAGAATTGTTTCAATGAGGCATTTATTCACCAGTTAAATACTAATTAGTTAAAGAAAGATATTAGTAAATGGAAGTTAGTGATAATAACAGCACTATCTTTGAGAAAGCTGTTTGTCCTCCTCATCTGAATATCAGCTAAAGGTAGCAATAATATCTAGAGACAATGTTATTTAGCCCTCATTTCAAAACAATCACCTCCATAAGGAAAATAATTACACTAAAGCAAATGGAAAGGATACACTCAGAAACAAAAAGTCAGTGAGAAATTCTATCAAAAAAAAAACTAAACATATTTTTGTTCTCAACTGAATTGCCTAAACACTTTGTGAGATAAATGAATTCCAAAAGAGTTCAGATAACTTGGCTTAAAAAGGAAGTGGGTAGGATGACAATGAGGAAATAATTTTAGGTTTAACTCAGAGAGGGCTGCTTCTCCTGTCATCTCTTTGGGGTTGCTTTTAGCAACGGAGCACTTAGATGGATGGAATTTAGGTAGTAATAAGAACAAATATTCGAATGATTATTAATTCTTATTTTAATTCATATTAAATATCATGACAGGAAGTAACTGAACTTAAAGTTGGACTTCTTTGTTGGGGACAGTCATAGTGGCATTTACTCACACTAAACAAACACTGGCTTTTCTGGTTTATTCTTCTGCTTTCCTAACATCTCATTTATCCCCTCCATGCACCTCCACTTCCTCCAGTACACCTTTACAGGTTTCCCCAGCTATCAGAAAGTAGAATTCCTATGGATGGACCCTTTCACAAGCCACGATGCTGTAAAGCAAAGAAGCAATTACCTTTGGACACATCTTGCTAATGGAGGCACAAAATAAATGGAGATAAAGCACAGATGCTCACAGACACAGTTCAAAGCTATGGCGGCTGCTTGCTGAGATCCTGAGTGTGGTTCTGGGCAAGGAGCTTCACGGGGCCATTCTCCCTATTCTGGGTGCACAGATGCCTCTACTAAGTCTCAATGCAAAACAAATGCCGGGGTCTTCCCTGGTGGCGCAGTAGTTGAGAATGAGCCTGCCTAATGCAGGGGACACGTAGGTTCGATCCTTGGTCCAGGATGATCCCACGTGCCACAGAGCAACTAAGCCCGTGCGCCACAACTGCTGAGCCCGCACGGCACAACTGTTGAAGCCCACGCGCCTAGAGTCCATGCTCCGCAACAAGAGAAGCCACCGCAATAAGAGCCCTGAAATTATTCTGGAATTTCAGGGGTTTTTGTTTGTTTTTTTGTTTTTGTTTTTTAAATACAGCCCACAACGAAGAGTAACCCCGCTTGCCACAAGTAGAGAAAGCCCACAGTAGAGAAAGCACAGCAAGGAAGACCCAATGCAGCCAAAAATTTTTTTTAATTAATTTTAAAAAAACCCCAAAAAGCAAATGCTGAATATGCTATTTTTGCTTTTTACCTTTTATGGTGAAAGCGAAAATCCTCTTCGGATTTCTTTCTGTTAGATACAATAGGTACTAATGCAGGTCTTTCGCAAAAGCAAAGTGGCTTAGAGAGAACTTTTGAAAATCGGGGGATACCTGCACTCACTCTCATAGTATTTTAAAGAACGAAACACCTCTCTCTCTCTTTAATCTCTTGAGAAAGAAAGAACACTCCCAAGTTGGCAGCTCACACTGCTCAGAGTGAAATACAGTGGTCTGTGGGTGCCGGAATCATGCCTGGAAATACTGTCCCCAATGCACACATGTATGACGTCAGCTGTAAGTACAGCTTGTGTCTGGTCCTCAGTCCTACTTGGAATGTTTGAGATGATTGCCTATTAGGGATCTCTTTACAACTATGAAATAGTAGACTTTTCATCAACAATTATTTCATAATTTATATACATAGATAGGCTTGATAAGGAAGAGACCAATTTCTAATGGCCAGGGAGTTTTAGGAAAGAAGAAAAAGAAGGAGAAATACTCCCAAAGACTTACTAGTGCATAGTAATCCATTATCTAGAGCTGAGATCTGATAGAAAAGTTCATAGATGTCAAAGATTCTAAGAAAATATGTTGACACAGTTTTCTTGGGTCACATTTTTGGCTTCAAACTTTATTTCATGGTTTTCAGGAATTCTGTC
Source organism: Lipotes vexillifer (assembly GCF_000442215.2). Taxonomy (NCBI): domain Eukaryota; kingdom Metazoa; phylum Chordata; class Mammalia; order Artiodactyla; family Lipotidae; genus Lipotes; species Lipotes vexillifer. The sequence goes on from NW_006783489.1 coordinate 30,485, forward strand.
TTCACAGAATCAGTAAATGGTCAACATTTAAGACATGCCACTCTTCTGAAATCAATCAAAGTTCAAGTAGAACATTCTTAGTCAAGTGTTGAGTCATGCTGACTAAGAGGCAATGGTGCAGGGAGGTGGGAGAGAGGATTGAGGACCTCACAGAAGTCACTTGAATAACAATAGCTTCATTCTAGGACTGGAGAGCTCTCTAGGTCCAGGAGTCAGAGTTCCTAACCAATGGGAGAGACAGAATCTTGAACAGCCCCCTTTATTTCAGTGGGAGAAAAATCTCTGGAATGTTATTTGCATAACTGTGACCTCAATTCAATACAACATGTCCAAGCAGGTAAGACAGAATCCACTATACTGGAGGTCGAAGTCTCAAGGGTATACTTTTAACATTTCCATTAGAGAAATTCTTATCATGGGATAATGTTCTCATCTACACAAGGTGAGACTATAAGGTAATGTGATTCATTTAACAAAAACAACAAGCATAACAGAATGCATGCAATCAGATGAATGTGGGCTCTTGTCTTTGGAGAATAGATTTGAATTTTGGAAACAGCCAAAATGTCAGTAGCTTGGAGGTAGTGCAAGGGAGAACTCTTAAAAAGCTGAATAATTGGGAAGATTGAAGCTGCAGTGCACAATCTTTTTTTTCAAACAGGAGCTTCTTTTGGTTTTCACAAAGACCTTCCCTGCCTGAGGTAAGGTAGCTTGAGACAGCTGTTATTTGTGATATGGTCGTGTGTGGACATTCCATGAGAAAGAATGCACAACTTGGATAGTCAACTTGATAGACCTTGAAAAGACTTAATACCTGATAATTGCATAGACTAACTGAGGATGTCTGTATCTAAAGAATTGAGATTTTGAGTCACGTGTCGTTATAAGGAATTCCAAGGATCCACTGAACTTATCCTATTTATTCTGGAATTTCAGTTTTCTTTGTTTGTGTGTTTTTGTTTTTATTAATACAGCCCAATAGTCTAGGTATATGTTCTGAGATTGTTTCTTAATGTGAAATTTGCCTTATTCTTTGCATTTAGGATAATTGGATTTGGCTTATAAGAAACATGAGAAAAGAAGATTTACAAACAACCTATGCTAGATTGAAGATCTTCTAGAGAATTGACTTAATGTGGTCTCCATCTTCTCTACTGACAGAATCCCATGATTTGGACTAGCAGAGCAAAAGGAGAGAATTGGATAAGATGTAAAAGGTTTCTAGAAAAAACTCTGAGTCTTCTGCCCTGATGATCTATGAGTAGGAAATGTGATAATATAGCAGCCTACCCGGAGAGCTTTAAATTCCATGCTGCCCATTTTCAGAAGGAATAATGACTTCCCAACTGGAAAGTCACCATGTTCATCACTTACAGAGGCTGGGTACTTGGCAATCTCGACCAAAATATTAGCTAAGGATACCTGGGAAATAAAGGAAAGCCTTCCTTATTGATATTTGCAAATTACAACAAGTCTTGATGTGGCTTTGAGTTATATATCACCTATATGATCTGTTGTAATTAGCTATATATATGACATATAACTGTACATATGACACCTATGCACATGACAGATATGTGTAGATGTATATTACCTATACGAAAGAATATTTGGAAAATTTCCTTTTCAAGAAAGTATTTCTGTAGATTTGGAGACAATTTTCTTGCTCCACAATTGTCTATTTCTCCTCTTATTCAAAATACTCTTCCATGTAAGAAAGTGACCAAGGGGACTTCCCTGGCGGTCCAGTGGTCAAGACTCTCTGCTTTCACCGCAGGGGGTGCGGGTTCAATCCCTAGTCAGGGAATTAAGATCCTGCATGCCGCGCAACGCAGCCAACAAAAAAAAAAAAAAGAAGAAAAAAAGAAAGTGACTAAAATGCAATTGTCTTCCTCATCAAAGGAAATTAGATTATTTATATTATAAGTCTCCCTCTCTCCACCAAGTCAAACAATATTAGCCTCCCGTTTCATCCTAAAACAAAAAGCCTTCAGGAGCAGGGGTGAAGGGGCCACAGGAAAGAGGTACACTGGAAAGAACCCTGAAATGTGGGACCCATTTCCACCTTTGCGCTGGAGCAGCTGTGTGCCTTTGGGCAAATCGTGTGACCTCTTAGGGCTTCAGCTTCCTGGTCTGTAGAATGTAGAGTTGAACCAGAGAGTTTCTTAGGCGTGTGTGCACAGAAGAATCACGTGTGTCTACCCAGTGTGCACAGAAGAATCACCTACAGTCTTCTAAAGAGATGAGTTCCTTGAAATAGGTAATGGTGTTTTAAACCCAGAGCTTACCACAGGATGTGACACGTAGTTAAGGTTGCCAGATTTAGCAAATAAAAACACAGGATGTTCAGTTAAATTTGGATTTCAGATAAATGATGAATACATTTTTAACATGAGTATGTCCCAAATATTTATCTGACAACCTGATACATGAAGGAAGTCAAAGTTCGTTCGTGGGATGAACTTACATCATCAAGCCTCTACTGGTGGGGATTTTAGATAAAGAATGGGAAGTGGTAGGGGATGTGTGTTTCAGTAGTTTTTCGGTCACACCACATGGGGAGTCTCTTGCTATTTTTTTTTTCAAGCTTTATCAGCCTTGATTGGAGTACTTTTTCAACCTTCGACAAGAACTATATCAACTGGAATGCTTTAGGCTGTGAGTAAAGTATACCTCAATTAAAATAGTTCAAACGATAAGGAAATTTATGCATTTACTTAACAAGAGGTCTGGAGCTGAGATGAAGCCATCAAGGACCCAGGTGTTTCCATCTTCTTTCTGCTGGGACATCCTAGGTGTGTTGGCTTTCACCTTCAGGACATTAGAGGGGAAAAGGAAAAACAGTATATATATATATTTTTTGGCCATGCCATGTGGTTTGTGGGACCTTAGTTCCCTGACCAGGTATCAAACCCATGCCCCCTGCAGTGGAAACAGGTGGAGTCCTAACTACTGGACTGCCAGGGAAGTCCCTATACATGTACCCTTTTTAACTGAAGGGAAAGGAAAACATTTCCAAGGGCTTTCTATCTCCAGAATACTTCCCGTTCAAACACATTGGCCAGAATTGGGTCACATGCCCGTGCACTAGCCCAAAGGGAGGCTGGAATGCAAATTTCAGATGTTTTCACTCTTCCTGGTAGGAGGCAGATTCTGTAAGTAATGAAGGAAATGGTTGGAGATAAATATTGTGGAGGCAACTGAGTGTCATCCCTAACCATCACATCTGGGATAAGCCTCTTCTGTTTTTGAAGCCTTTTCTTTTCAATGACTCCGACACACTGATGCATTTTTGCCTGGTGGACCAGTCTGAAGGAGTGGGGAATGCCTCACAGTTTTAGGTGTTGTTCTTTTGAATGCCTTTATGCATTAAACCCTGACCCAAAACAAAGACACATTTATGTTGGTCCCAACATAGCCCTTTCAATGTGTTCTCCTTTAGCCAGAATGATTAGAACTTCAAATTTCACAATCACTTTCCTTTTTGCCCAGAAAAATATTTTTTAAACTTGAAGAACACTTTTTCTTTTACCCATTATTCACTTCAATTTTTCATGCCAAGCATATGGCACAATATCCCACTGAGTATACGCACAACAACCTTCGAAATGGCAGAATCCTCATTTCAGAGGGGACTTTCTTTCAGTTGGATTTCATCCAAATGTACTTTCATTCTTAAGTATGCTATTAGAAGGAAGGTAAAACAGATAATGATTTTCTTTTGATGCTCAAGATTGCCCAAGATTTTAAAAGCGCTCTGCACACTGATTTTAACCTCTCATCACTTCGATCAGGTGAAGCAGGCCAACGTGCAGTGTTTCAGTGTGGGGAATACTTAACTAGTCTCAAGACCTGCAAAAGAGGTTTGGGCTTGATTTTCACACAATGTTATATACTTTTGTTCACCATGTAAATGGGGCATGTAACTGGGGTAAATTCTTTCACAATGCTCCTAAATCACAGATATTAAAGTGCATTTTCTCAAAGCTTACATGAAATTCCAAGTGGTGTACAAAATAAGTTTTAAATGCTACATATGGAGAAAAGAGAAGAGAAAGAAAACTAGTATTTAATGAATAGCTTTGCTATTCAAGACATGATGCTAAATGTCTGACATCTTTACATTTATATAATCTTGAAAACAACTTTTTGAGTTATTTTACGGGCTATTGATTCATCCAAGGTTATACAATCTAATGAACATCAGAGACAGAATGAGAATTACTGCTAAAGACTATTCCTGCAAAGGAAGCGATGTGGAGTTTTTACAAACACACACTTGATAAGGTAGTTTTTTCTTAGTCTTTGCCTGTTTATTAAAATGGAATTTCTGTTTAGGGTTGAGTTGCAGAACAAGCTTTAAATCCAAAACAGCACTCGCATGATCATTAGCAGGATATCCAATCAGAGAGATTTTCTTCAGAAAGATTTGTACATTTTCTCCTGCCCACTGGTAAGGATAGGCATGTCCTCTGGAATTCAGTGCATTACACATTCCAAGCATAGCAAATCAATCATTAATTATTCTCAGGAAGAGTGTTCAAAGTTCTCTTCCTCCTTTGGGTGATATGATACAACATGAAAAACAAAACAAAAACCCTGGGTACTTAGTACTTAGGTAGTACCTGATCAAATACCCCATTTGTTACAGGTCCTTCCATTTCTACACTGTTCCATCACTTCCCAAGATAAAAAGGGGGGTAGGGGCTTCCCTGGTGGCGCAGTGGTTGAGAGTCCGCCTGCCGATGCAGGGGACGCGGGTTCGTGCCCCGGTCTGGGAAGATCCCACAGGCCGCGGAGCAGCTGCGCCCCGTGAGCCATGGCCGCTGAGCCTGCGCGTCTGGAGCCTGTGCTCTGCAGCGGGAGAGGCCACAGCAGTGAAAGGCCCGCGTACCGCAAAAAAAAAAAAAAAAAAAAAAAAGTGGGGGGAAGACTATGGATTTCTGTACTGAGGGAACTCTTCTGACCTAAGTAAATCTGAATTGTAGCACAAAATAGCTGTCTTAAAATCTTGAGCTGTATGTTAGTTCTTCAAAAAGGCTTTGAGGTATATGCATGAGTTTATAGTGACTGCGAAAAGTTGTTGGACTTTTTTTTTTTTTTCAGAGAGAGCAGCCGCTGGGGTACATTTTTGTCCTTTTGGGCCTGGAAGGCTGGGAGCAGAATACAGACAAAGGCACTGGGGCATATGGGCCTGTTATGGCCTGGAATTCGGGCTCTCCGGGTGGTAACTGAATGGGTATATCAGAGTGTGTAGGGACTGGACTGATCCTCCCAGAACTGAGAAGGGCCCTTGGGGTGTGGAAGCAACGCAAGTGTTGGACATGGCACTGGTGCGGGAGAGGGGTCACGCAGTGGGTGTGAGATTGGGTGTGCTGGACTGGGGTCACCCTTTGGGCAGGGTGTGGTGAAGCTTGTTGGGCCCTGGCTGTCGACTGAGAAGCTGGATGCCAAGGGCTGGGAGAACTGAAAGGCCCGTGAAGGTGTGACTGCGATCAGCCTCAGCCCTGGGAGAGACGGAAGAGTCCAAGGTGAGTCCTGCGGCGAGGCAATGAGGGGGCAGGTCTGGGGCTCCCATTCAGGAATACATGGTCAGCTGCAGCCACTCCTGGCTGTCCACCTGGATTTGTCCGGTGCCACGTCTGTCAAGAGGTTTGAAGCCTGACTAGTCTGACCAGACAGCTGATGAAGCTGTCAACATCCATGTTCCCTCCCTCATCTGAGTAGCGTCCGATGATCCTGTCGTAGAGATGCTCATTCAGGCGGAACCCTGCTGCCTCAAAGGTTCCTGGGGAGTTCACCGCTGCCCATGGTCCCTGAACGGTCAACGTCAAACCATTTGCCACATTTGATGTTGCTCCACAAGCACTAGAATTCCCCGAAGCCCAGCTTGCTGGTCGTGTCACTACCCATCACGGTCACCATGATGCAACAGGATTCAATGCCAAAACCGTCAGTCTTCAGACCGGGAGGTCGGGTCACGACTTGGTTGAGAAGGTTCGTGAATTCTGTGGCACTGACTCTCTAGCCAGCTGGGCAAAGACTCTCCGGCACTGCCGGACGTCCTCACTCTGATTGGCCCAGATGATGGCGTAACGGGTGCGAGGGGCGGGGCTCTGGGTATAGTGCGCAGGCGCCTCACGGGCGGCGCTAGAAACCCGGCCGGGATGGCTGGCCGAGCCGCCAGCACCCCAGCCCTTGGCCCTGCTGTCCTCTGTACCACCCTCCCCACCCCAGCCACCGTCTCCCCCCGACCCCAACCAGGGTCCCCCCGGTCCCCCCTTCTTCCCCCTTCCCCCTCCCGCTCCTTCAAGAACGAGTTAACCAGGACCGTGGCTGTGACTCAAAGACTCGGCCCCGCTCACACGCTCGCCGGCCTGCTCACCTGTGCAGCATCCCAAGTGTTGGACTTTGGGGGAAGGCTGCTTGAGAAAACTCTAAAGAAAATTAAGCAACAAACTCCAGTTATCTCCAGAAAAAAGAAGAAAGGAAAAATTTAAAGGTAAAAAAAAAATTAAGCCAGTAAAAAAATTGCTGCCTAAAGGTTCTTTTACAAGGCCTGTGGGTTTTCATCTTTCTGTATGCCAATAACTTAGACATAGTAAGTGTTTAATTTGCTGCTTTATGGTAGAAAATTCGTTGATTCAACAATGATTTGTTCAATAGTAACTTCTTAAACAACTTTGTGGTGAATACCAGACGTGGATATAGGGCAGAATAGAACTGTAAACTGGAATAGAAGACGGAAGATGCCACTGCAAAAAATAGCCAGGTACCAAAATTCAAGAAAAAAGATAGGAATTAATCTAAGGGATTTATTCTTCAGCGCGACCCATGAATGCTGGGTCATCCATATAATGTCCCACCCACTTACTGTACAAACTGAACAGTGAGGCCTAAGGTCCTTGAAAATTCTCCTCACTTAAAAATAAATGTGTCTACCTTTGTTGCACATTTAACAGTGTGCAAAGAACCTGTGAGAAACGTGTTTTTGAGTAGAGCTAATAATAACAAGGAGTATTAAAAAGTGTGATGTCGGTCCTTTAAAGTTGTTTTAAGTCAAAGATCATCTGCTAGCATATGGATTTCAACTTTGCTACCCTAAAGAGATGGCTTCAGATTACAGTGTTTAAAAAATTTAGTTTACTCTCTGAACTCCAATTTAATATTAACTTTCGCTTAGAGAAATGTCTTTTGAAATCTAACCTGAGCTGAAGGAAAACTTCCGCTGACAATTCCTTTTGGCGGGGAACGATTCTTTGCCACTCTCAGTGTTCCCCACCTTGATCCTTCTGGTGTCTATTTCTGTTTTGTTTCTGAACTCAGAGAGGGTCACAGTATGATCCGTTCTTCCTCTAAAACCCCAGCATCACCTAGAATCGCAGACCAGGCAGGCGTACAGCAGACCTGCCCACACATGCCATCAGTGTCAGGCTGACTCAGACCAGAGAGATCCTTCTCTGATCGGGGACAGAGATCGTGAAAAGTGTGTAAAAACTAGGCTTGTACCCTGGTTCATTACAGAGTCACCTTGGCTTACACAACTAAAGGAAGAGGTTCCCTGATGGCTCATGAAACCCGGAGGAAACCTGACCTTAAAAATGCTAAACATATGGATTACAATTGAACACCATATTGTCCCAATATTCAGAAAAGTGATGAAAGATTTTCAGTTTTAATCCCAGTGTTGGTCTCCTGAAGACACATAGAGTTTCAAATAGTGCAGGCCTCATCCCTGAATTTTTTTACATAAACTTTTAGCCAAACAGCTGGTAAACAGGTTTCCTTGAATTCATTCAAATATCTCATTATCTTTTCTCAAAGTTTCCCTTTGAACGTTCATTTCTCTGCTAGTCTAACTTCTTATCACTAATTTCTTCAATGGGTATAAGGATCATACTCCTTGCTCCTACAATATTATGCAGATCTATTACACTCCTAAAATGAAAACCATAGTGCTAGACTTGCTGTCATAATAAATAATTTTGAATTGTCATAAAAAGACTAATTTAGTGTCTCTCTAATTTAAAACAAGACACTAATATATTTTAAGGATTCTAGAAAAGAGGCATTGCTATTTTCACTCATTGTTCCAGACCAGTCTTCTTTGAGTTTTAAGTCTTGCATCTGTTTTCTCCATGTTTTCTTAACCGAAGTATATCCTTTTAAAACTGGGAAGCAGGGCTTTCCTGGTGGCGCAGTGGTTGGGAGTACGCCTGCCGATGCAGGGGACGTGGGGACGTGGGTTCGTGCCCCGGTCCCGGAGGATCCCACATGATGCGGAGCGGCTGGGCCCGTGGGCCATGGCTGCTGAGCCTGCGCGTCCGGAGCCTGTGCTCCGCAACGGGAGGGGCCGCGGCAGTGAGAGGCCTGCCTACCGCAAAAAAAAAAAAAAAAAAAAAAAAAAAAAACTGGGAAGCAATTATCCTAGGCTAAGATTTCGATACATGTTTCTCTCTTTTCCTTGCCAATGTATTTCTCTGATTGTCCCTTATTTCCCATAGCATTTAATACCCATATAATGCAAAAAGCTCACCATGTTACCTAATGGATTTGTACATGTACATATGGTACATATCTTGAAACAGCTTTTAATTTTATATAGTTGTGCAGTCAGCTGCTGGTTTCTACTGCTTCTAGAAACCTTGCCAGACCATCTGCAGACCTCTAATACTTCTGACCAGAGGGTAACTGGCAGGAATTAAATGTTACGACCGTATTCAGCAAAATTTCATGATTCCAATGCCCTAACTCAGAAGCAATACTAACTGGCCTTCAGAAAGAGACAGAGGTTAGCAAGACCTCTGCGTCAACTACAGTAATGCTTCTCTGAGTCAGCAAATATTATTGACACTTGAGTAGCAGAACTCAGACCCTACACAAATATCAATCATCAGCTGGTCAGAATAATAGGACTGGGTATGTGGACAATAGCAGAAAGATTTTTCTAGATGCTGGGCATACCTTCTTGGAATCAGGAGGAATTATTGTGACTGGCTTTGGGAACACAACAAATTATAGGATCAGGCTAACTAATTGCAGCTTTAAGGAATCCCCACTAGCAGAAAATACTCACTAGACCAGGGGTCCTCAACCCCCGGGCCGTGGACCAGTACTGGTGTGCGGCCTGTTGGGAGTCGGGCCGCACAGCAGGGGGCGAGTGAGCGAAGCTGCATCTGCCGCTCCCCATGGCTCCCCATCGCTCGCATTGTCACCTGAACCATCCCCACCCCCCACCCCCCCAACCCGCGTCTGTGGAAAAACTGTCTTCCACGAGACCAGTCCCTGGTGCCAAAAAGGTTGGGGACCTCTGGGCTAGACTGAAGGAAACAAGCTAGTTTAGCTGACCTTCTGTGTAGCAGGTGACCTGAAGGTGAGGGTGTGCAGGACACCCGTGAAACCTTGTAGACCAGTGTTTTTTGTTTTTCGTTTTTTTAAATCCAGTGGTTTTCTTTCTCTCTCTTTTTTTTTTTTTTAACATTTTATTTACTTATTTATTTTTTGGCTGCATGGTGTGTTAGTTGCAGCACGCAGTCTCCTCTCTAGTTGTGGCGCGCAGGCTCCAGGGCGCGTGGGCTCTGTAGTTTGCAGCAGGCAGCTCTCTAACTGAGGCGCTGGAAATCAGTAGTTGCAGTGCACCGCCTTACTTGCCCCACGACATGTGGGATCTTAGTTCCCCGACCAGGGATAGAACCCGAGTCCCCTGCATTGGAAGGCAGATTCTTGACCACTGGACCGCCAGGGAGGTCCCTGCAGACCCGTGTTGATGCAGCTGATCTGAAAATGGTTGTCCCCTTCCTCCTCAATAATCCACTCCAAAGTGACATGATTTAGGTATCATCACAGATTCATAGTTAACTCCTACAATTCTTTATTCCTGTCCTCTAGCCATTTAGTTATCACGTGTAACGATTACATCACTTGCTTCCTTGTATAGCGCCCCCCCATAAAGGGATGTTTTGGGGGAAAGGGCACATATACACCATGCACATGTGCTGTTGTGTTTGTTGTTTCAGGGGGAGTCTGAAGTTGTTGCATTAGTCAGAAGGGAACTTCACACTTTTATTTTGTGGTGGAGTGGTAGACAGAGTGAAATGTGGAGGTATGCATGACAGGAAGGAAAGGAAAATGGACAGCGAATGGGCTCCTCATTCTATGAGACTGCGAGGTAACTGATGTTGTTTGGAAAGTTCAAGTACAAATTCCAGAGATTGGTGGTTATATGTAGAGATGTAGGTATATGGAGAGACATAGTATTGGGCTAGCCTTCTTTGTTTTTGAAAATCAACTTTATTGAGATATCATTTACGTACAATGTAATGCATCCATTTAAAATGCACAACTCAGTGTGTACACATGTGGAACTACTGCCACAATCAAGATGGAGAATATTTCTATCGTTCTCCAAAATTTCTTCTTGCTTCTTTTTTGTCCCTCCCTTTTTCTACTTTGGCCCCAATCAAAACAGAGCTGCTTTTTTGTCACAGCTTTTTAAAATTTTCTAGACTTTTATATAAATGGAATCATACTCTTATGTCTGGCATCATACACGCAACATAATGATGTTGACATTTATTCATTTTGTTGTGTATTTAGCAGTTTGTTTCTTTTTATTGTTGAATAATATTCCACCATGTGCATGTATCACTTTCTGTTTATCCATAACCTGCCGGTGAACATCTGGATTAGTTTCGATTTTTGATTGTTGTGCATAAAGCTGCTATGGATGATTTCCAATGTAGGGTTATTGTGTGCAAAACTGTTATAAATACTTGTGTACAAGTCTTTGTGTGGACATATGTTTTCATTTCTTTTGTGTATATACTTGGGAGTGGAGCGTCTGGGTCATATGTTTCACTTTTTCAGAAATTACCAAAAGGTTTTTTCTGAGTGATTGAGCCGTATAATATTCCCAGAAGGGGTGTATGAGGATTCCAGTCGATGAGCATCCTCACCTCCATTTGGTTTTGTCCATCATTTTAATTATAGCCGTTCTAATGGGTGCATGGTGGAATCTCACGGTAGTTTTAATTTCCATTTCCCTGGTGACTACTGTCATTTACATCTTTTCATGCAACTTGTATACTGTCATTACTGAAGTGTCTGTTCAATTCTTTCACTCATTTTTTAATTGGATTGTTTGTCTTTTTATTATTGCATTGTCAGGGTTCTTTAAATAGTCTGTATACAAGTCCTTTGTTGAATATATGCTTTGCAAACATTTTTTACATTCTCTTGGTTGTCTTTTCATTTTCTTGACAATGTCTTTTAAAGACCCCAATTTTTAAAAATTAATTAATTAATTAATTTATTTATTTTTGGCTGCATTAGGTCTTCATTGCTGCGTGCCAGCTTTCTTTAGTTGCATCAAGTGAGGGCTACTCTTCATTGTGGTGCGCAAGCTTCTCATTGTGGTGGCTTCTCTTATTGTGGATCACGGGCTCTAGGCACATGGGCTTCAGTAGTTGTGGCACTCGGGCTCAGTAGTTGTGGTGCATAGGCTTAGTTGCTCTACGGCACGTGGGATCTTCCCGGACCAGGGCTCGAACCTGTGTCCCCTTAATTGGCAGGCGGATTCTTAACCACTGCACCACCAGGGAAGCCCTAAAGACCCCAATTTTTATTTTCATAAAGTCTGACTTATTGGCATTTTCTTTTATAGCTCGTGGTTTTTCTCTCCTATTTAAGAAATCTTCACAAAACCCAAGGTCACTAAAATTTCTCCATTGTTTTCTTCTAGAAATTTTATAGTACTAGGCTTCACATTTAGGTCTATGATCATTTCGAGTTAATTTTTGTGTATAGTTTGAGTTGACACTTTTTTTTTTTTGCATATGGATATCCAGTCATTCCAGCACCATTAGACATATATGTGTGGATCTCTTTCTGGACTCTATTCTGTTTCATTGTTCCTTATGTCTGTCTTTCTGTCAATACTGCACTATCTTGATTTTTGTAGATAGCATAAGTTCTTCTTACACTATCAAGGTCCATCTTGTTCTTCTTTTTCAAAATTGTTTTGGCTATTCTAGAGCTGTCACATTTCCAAATAAAATTTAGAATGAGCTTGTCAATTTCAGTGAGAATACTGGCTGGAATTTTGACTGGGGTTACTTTGAATCCCTCAGTCAATTTGAGTAGAATTGAAATCTTAACAATTGAATCTTTCAATGAACCTATGAATTTTAATGTACTATGAATCGGAACCTTCCAAGAAACCTATGAACATGGGTTATTTCTCCATGTATGTGATTATTCCTTAATTTCTTTGAGCAACGTTCTATAATTTTCAGTGACGAGTTCTCACATATCTTTTGTTAAATATATTCCTAAGTATTGTTTGTTTTTAGGTACTCTTGCAAATAGAAGTTTTATTATTTAATTTTCTAATTGTTTACTGCTAGCGTATAGAATACGATTAATTTTTGGATGCTTAACTTTGTATTCTCCCACCTTGCTAAATTTACATATTAATTCTAGTAGCTGTCATGTAGATTTCCTTGAGGTTTTCAGCACAAATACTCATGCCACCTGTAAATAGAGTCCAATTTTCTTCTTCCTTTCTGCCTTTATTTGCGTTTGATTTTTATTTCGGTTTCTTTTTTCTTTCTTACTCCCGTTTTATTGTTTTGTACTCAATTTTTGCCCTCGTCGCTCACTGGGGATAACCCACCGCTACGTTAAAATCCCTGATCTGGGGAAATTTAGCAGAGATCTCAAACTAAGGCAGGAATAGGGCCAGGAAAATAGCTGATGGATTAAAGAAAAAACAAAAAAAAGGCACTGTGAAGAAATATAGTTAGCTAGAGGCAAGCCTGCAGTTTTAGCTTTGCTCTGCTGCTGCTGTTTCTGATGGGGTTGGTCACATGGAGGTCCTTTTGAGCTGGCTGGAAAGAAGGAGAAAATGTGTGAGAGCTGTGAGTGGATGGGTCTTAGCTGTGGCTGGAAAACTCTGTGGACGTTAGGAACTCCTAGGATTTTCAAGTGAGGAGGCCAGTATCAGTCACAGGCCAACATGCCAGTCAGATCCCAGTTCCCCCTCCCGTGCACATCCACCCAAGCTGGAGAAACTGAGTCTCTGCCTCAGCTTCTGGGCCCTTCCCAGAGACCTTTCCTTCTTCCCCTAGCAAACGCTCTCAGGAAATACCTGAGCCCCTTTCTGTGATTAAATTCTGCCCCATCCCCACACCTCACCCGCTGTTAACGTTTTCACAAGATGTATCCGAAGATGTTTTAAGTCCGAACAATGACAGCACAAACACAACAGCAAAACATATAAAGGAAGAAATAGCATTTATTGAACATCTATGAACCCTATCATGCCCCACGGTTATTGTTTAATCATAATAAGATCTAAAATAGGATTTGTGTCCTCATTATAGATTAAAGGACTGGGGTTTAAGAGGTTCAGCCTTTTGTTCAAGGTCATATAAAAATTGGAGAATAAATTTGAACCTCAATCTGAGTTTAAGTATAGGCCTTTTCCACTGCACTCATCTGACCCTTCCATATTACTGAACACTTTGTGTAATATATTTGCTGACTTATCACTGACTCTATTATACTAGATTGTACATTTCTTTTTTTTTTTTTTTTTTTTTTTTTTTTTTACTAAGCGGGCCTCTCACTGTTGTGGCCTCGCCCATTTGCGGAGCACAGGCTCCGGACGCGCAGGCTCAGCAGCCACGGCTCACGGGCCCAGCCGCTCCGCGGCACGCGGGATCCCCCCGAAACGGGGCACGAACCCACGTCTCCTGCATCGGCAGGCGGACCCTCAAGCACTGCGCCACCAGGGAAGCCCAAGATTGTACATTTCTTGTCTGCAGGAGTGCACTCACCATTATACACCCAACCTCCAGCACAGGGCACGGCAAATAGTAGTTATACAGTGCCAGCTTGTTGAATTGATTTAAATACCAAGAGAACAATGTGTCTACTTGCTTTATTTATTCATTCATTAAACAAACACTTTTTTGTAGTTAGACACATAGGTCTAGAGTGGAAGTCACATAAGCAAATAAGCAATTAATTCTACACAGTGTTACAAGCAGTGATACAGGGACGAATAAAATATTGAGGAAACACAGAAAAGAGATACCCAGAATGGCCTTGGGATGTCAGCAAAGGCTCCCTGAAGGAGGAGGGATATTTTGACGTTTGATGTCGAGAATGATGCGTTGTGAAAGAAGGAAGATATTCCAGGCAGAGAAGGCAGTCATGTGCAAGGTTGGGAGTGAGAGAGAGTGTGACACATTCAAGAGAGTGTAAATAGCTCAGTGTGGTTGGGACATAGAAGGTGAGACATGGAATGATGAGAGATGAGGGCAGACAATGAAATAGGTGTCAACTATGAGAAGATTATCATGTTCTGTTAAGGCTTTATCCCAAGGGAGCCACCGAAGGAATACAATCTGCAGATGGCAGAATCTGATTTCTTATTTAGAAAGACCATCCTGGCTGACTTCTTTGTGGAAAATGATGGGGGTGGGGCAGGACACCATGTGGTAAAGAATCTCTGAATTCTAGGTGAAAGATGATTGTGGTCGAAACAAAGATAAAGAGTATGGGATTGGGGAAAGTGGGTAGATTTGAGAGATAACAAAAGTAAAATGAATAGGATTTGGAGACTGATTAATTTGGGAGTATTGGAGAAAGGACTGATGAGGATGTCTTAGGTTTGGGGTTTGGGGAAGTGGTGGGCAGCCAGGCCATTTATGAGCTCTTGAACCCAGGTGAGGTATTCGTGTGAAGAATACCTCCAATAAATATTGTCCCAGATGGTGTCCCGGAACCTTAAAATCATCATAATTGTTTCAATAAATTATTAGCCTCCCCCTCTCCAGCTAACTTGCCACATCTCTCTATAACACCATCAATTTCCAAGTCAATTAGGCTGCAAACCTCTGGAGCACCGTTGTTCCCTCCTCTCCTCAGCCATCCCTACACTTTCAGTTAGTCGCCGAGGCCTGTTTGTCATCCTCACCAATGTCTCTTGAGTCTGCCCTGCCCTTCCCTTTCCACTGTCATAACTGCAGTCTGAGCTCTTATCACTTCATGCCGGAACTATCACTTAGCTTGAGTAGTTTCCTAACCCGTCTTCATACCTCCAGTTGCTCCCCAGTGTAGTCCATCTGGGACCCCATGGCCAGAATGATTTTCTTTGTACCCTGCTTCCATCGCCTCTCCCAGCTCAGACGTGTTTAGTGCACTGTTCTCTGGAAAGATGACTTCCTCCCCATCTGCCCAGTGTGTCTTATGCATTTACAGCTCGGGGAGCTTCGCTTGGAATGTGGCTTTCTCCTAACATCTTCCTCTACCTCGCTAAACAGTCTTCCTCCTGTTGGGCTCAGCTCCAGTCCCAGCCTTCACACGTCTTCTGGGACCATCCTCAGCCATCTCTCTGGCCTCGGAAAGCCTCTGGCATGATACCAGTTTTGCTCACTTTCTGTGTTTTTCCTCTGTATAAGTCTTGTCTCCCTGTCTGAGCAGTCGGCCTCCCAATCCTGAGTCAGTGGACCTCTCCTCCAGCCCGTGGTGCACAGGCAGTGGAGAGACAACCAGGTTCTGATCATCTCACAATTGCTGTTCTTTTTTTTTTTTTTTTTAATTTTTTTTTATTTTTTTATTTTATACGTTTGATAACACCAAAACACAAAAGACACAAACAATTTTTTTTAATACATTTATTTATTTATTTATTTTTGGCTGTGTTGGGTCTTTGTTGCTGTGTTGGGTCTTTGTTGCTGTGTGTGGGTTTTCTCTAGTTGGCAGCGAGCAGGGTCTACTCTCATTGCAGTGTGCGGGCTTCTTACTGCGGTGGCTTCTCTTGTTGCAGAGCACGGGCTGTAGGCACGTAGGCTTCAGTAGTTGTGGCTCGCAGGCTCAGTAGTTGTGGCGCACAGGCTTAAGTTGCTCTGCGGCATGTGGGATCTTCCTGGACCGGGGCTCGAACCCGTGTCCCCTGCATTGGCAGGTGGATTCTTAACCACTGCACCACCAGGGAAGTCCCAATTGCTGTTATTTCTTGCTGCCACTTGACTTTGCCATTGAAGACGGGTTATACCAGTTTGTCCATGATGGCTGGCATATCCATGCCGGTCTAGGTCCCAGCAGTGACTTGTGTTAGGTGCCAAGATCACGCTCTTTCTGATTTACATTCCCACACCCAGCCGTTGTTCCTCAAGCACGTTGCTGGCTCTGAGCAGCTAGATCTGGAATATCCTCCACATTTTAACCAGTGATGGTGCAGAAATCAGATCTCTTATTGGAACCTCCGAGAAGCCCTAGTTTTCAGCCTTTGTCACTAGTGCAGGTACCTCCTATCCTCTTGGTTAGTCCACCCCTTTGGGAGGCATTCAGTCCTTATGTTAATTATATTAAACATAATTAGTTATGTTTCTTCTCTGGAAACCACATTTCCATACCCCAACTTAACTCCTATATATATCTGGCAACAGGAAGCTTCCTTACTGTCCTCCCCTCTTCCCAGCAAGGAACACCTATTCCCCCCACATTTACACAGCTGATAGAGTAAGCATAGTGTTGGGGGAGGGACAGTGAATTGCACAAGCGACCGTACGCAGAGCAGAAGTGATTCAGTCCAAGGTACATATGGTTGCAACCTTATGCCTAGCAGAGTCTTCTTTCATCTCTGGGTGCCTGTGCCCAAAGTTACTTTCTGTCTCCCTTCCCTTCATCCCCAGATTCATTCTGTGGCCTCCTCAGCCCTGCTCTCTGGCTGGCGAGGCTGCCTTGAGCTCAGACTAAAGGAGAGTGGCTCCAGCAGACTGCAGGTTGGGAAGAGAAAGGAGGCCCCTGTTCATTTCCTAGTCCCTCCTGCTTCACTGCAGTTGTAGTAGTGGCTCCATCATCTGCCGCAGAAGGACTGCAGCCTCTCCCATGGCTCCAACGCTTCAGGCTCCGGGAGTGCCACTCCCTCTGTGTGTTCTCTCAGACTCCAGGGTGGTGACAGATCACTGCTGTCGCTCCTCCCAGCATGTCAGCATCCCTCGTGGTTCCCTTCACCCTGCTTCTTCATTCAACTTCCTTTGCTTAAACTCTTGTTAATGTGCCATCTGTCTGCCTCATGGATGCTAATTGATACAATGCTGTCTCAAAGAGCACCTAGACTAGTCTTTGCCTTTATAGGGGTGCATCTGGGTACATTGATCTCTCCCATGGCTCCAAGCATGGGGACGGGCCACTAGAAAATCGCTTGTTATCCTAGATGAAGAAAGATTATTCATAAGCTAGACTCAGTTCTTTGTGTGAATACAGGGTTCCTGTTGACAAACCAGACTGCCAGACGTGACCCCTGTTAGCATGGGGCTATTATTGATTATTGCCCAGTGGGCTCGACCCTAACACCCCGTGGGGTTCCCAACTGATACTGAAAGATCAAGATGACATAATCTTATTTATTGACGGGTGCCCAATGGATAGACTCAATGGCCTGTCTAAAACCCAGGGGACTATCTCTGCCATCTTCCAGCTCTAAATTCTAAATTCTGGGACCGATACCATTCTTTATGAAGCCAGCATGTTTGTCACTGTCCTAGAGGGTGACTCTGGCAGGAGTTATTCCAAGAGGGCTGATGCTTCAACTCCGCTGCCTTCAGGGTAATTTGGAGATGACTTGTTCACGGTGCTCTTTCTGTTTAACAAGGGCAATGTTCATTCTCAGAAGTGGAAGAGCCACTAATCGTCTGCTATCATCAAAGAGAAACTCTTACCAGATGCCTTAGCAGAACTTGCTGCTTCGCTGCTTTCGGGAGGCCTCAGAGATTCTTGTTTTAATTATCCTTTCTCCACACATCATGTTTTTGAAATTCCCAACATATTTCCAAGTTATTTTAGCTGGGTATCTTCCCAGCTGATCTTAAAATCAGAGTTCCTACTCTTGGCTCCTTAATGACACTTGCCAGTGGGGAAAAAAAGGGGTGAAAGGATCTCAAGATCTCTTCCCTCAGGATGTAGTGTAACTATCTCTTGGGGAAGGAGTTTTTTCATTTCAGTGTAAAGTGCGGGGTCCAGAAGGGCCAACACATGCAAATTTGAAACAAACGTTTCCAGAGCATCAGTCCTTCACACATGCGTAAAACAGATCATCCAATGGGAGCAGTGCATAAATCACTCAGAAGAGAGTGCCAAAAACTTCCACCGCATGCCTTCCAGAATTTAAAACCCAAACATGTTAGAGTTCCAAGCCCTTACCTAAAAAATTCTGAAGGGAAAATGAACTGTGAATAACTATGGAGAAAGTAGAAACAATTCATCCACCTGATGGGACCACCTGCTAATCAAAGTTCCCACAGTGTTTCGTATCCAGCTATGAATCAAAACGCTGGAGCTAAGTTTATGGCTTAAAGAGCCAAAGACTCCTGTCATCATCATCACTGTTATTTACCAGTGACTGAGCCAGAATCTGCATGAGTCTCGATGTTTCTTAAAGGATGTTGGTCCATTCTTAAAGGATGTGTCTGATTTGGGGGAGGAGGGTGGCCTGGTTCCAGATGCTGAGGTTAATGGGCAGTGTGGTAAATCACAGTCACAGAAAAGAAAGGCCTTGGAGTGGGTGGATGAGTGTTTTAGTTTCTTAACCCACTGCACACCCACGGAAGAGAGAACTTGACATGTGTTAGAAATGTCTAAGAAGAGGTACTTCCACACATTTTTTTAGGAAAGTGTTCTTGTACTAGACACAGTGCTTAGTGCAGAATGTTCCTAAAAAGGATTTATCCAGGTAGATGGGAAATAATTCTTACAGCAAAATGTCTGCCATCCTACATGCAGAAAGTAAGTGGGGCCGAACATGAGGAGCTCCCCAAAAATTGAAAAAAGAGAATGGGTTCAGCTATCAAACCAATGCCCTGAAATAGTCTGGCACACAGTCTGGCACTGAGCTGCAAGACTTGGTTCAATGTATTTATGTATCAGTTTGCTATGGCTGCTGTAATGAAACACCCCGACTGGGTGACTTAAAACAACAGACATGTATTGCCTCAGAGTACGGGAAGCCAGAAATCTGAAGTCAGGATGACAGCAGGGCCATGCTGTCTCTGAAATGTAGAGGGGCCTCCTTCCTTGGCTCTTCCTAGCTTCTGGTGTTTACCCGCAATTGCTTGGTTTCTTGGTTTGCATCACCCCAGTTCCATGTCCATTGTTGCATGGTGTTCTCTGTGTGTCTCTTTCTTCACATGGCTGCCTTCTTATGAGGACACCAATCATATTGGATCAGGGGCCCACCCTACTTCAGTATGACCTGACCCTAACTATTATATCTGCAACAATGGACAAGTCACATTTTGAGGTACTGGCAGTTGGGACGTCAACATCTTTTTTTGGAGGGGGAGGGCACAAGTCAACATGCAACAACTTTATTGAAATATGGCAGGAATAAGATTTACAAATTAGGAGGTTTCTTCTCTGTTTCTGTTCTCCTTTTTTCTTGCCTTCCTCTCTCTTCCTTTCTTTCTTCCTTCCTTCCTTCCTCTTTCCTTCCTTTCTCTCTCTCTCTCTTTCTCCCCCCCGCTTCTCTGTTTCTTTCTTTTCTTGTTTCCCTAGCCATAGCATCTTGGTGAGGAGTGAAGAACAGAACTAGGAGACACTAAGTTGGTGTACTTAAGAAAAGGCATGGTGATACCTAGAGAAGTACAACTCAGAATGAGAAAGGCGGTCTGCCTGTGTGATGAAGACGTCCCATATATGGCATAATGGAATTTTGAGGAAGGAGAAAGAAGATTTAGCAGAGTAACATGTGTGAGGGAGCTAAAGATGATTTTCAGAAGTTGGCTGTGTTGCCAGGAGTAGCCATCCTTTACCACCTTTGAGAGCACCCTGAGTCCATAGCTATGTTTCACGTCATGGCTTTGGAGTCACTTCTGTGTTCCATTCAGCTGTGTCACTGTGATGAGCTGGCTCTGTGGAGGGAGGAAACAGGACCAGTTTTCTTCATGCTACATGAAGCCTGAGGGTTAACCTGCTACATAAATCTGAAGGGGATTCTTTAGCAACGGAGGTACAATAACAAAAGACAGAGAGAAGAAAATTGTGGCAGGGTCCATTCAAGCACAGCCCAAAGGACAAAGAAGCTTGTCTGGTGGGTTTTAATATTATGGCTCCTCTGTAATAGACAACTATGTCTTATACTTTCTCAGCTGAGAATTAGTCCTTCATATCACCCAAGGAAGCCCACCTGTTCTGTTCCTATGCTCATTAAACAAACTTCCCACTTTAGTTTATACCCCTTCAAGGAGAGAATGTGTTAATTGTATTAACAAAAATATTCACATCCAGAGTTCGGAAGACTTTTTTGTAAAGGGCAAGATTGCAGATATTTTCAGCTTTGCAGGCCACAGCAGCTCTGTGGCCATAACACAGCTCTGCCGCTCCTGGGGGGAAAGCAGCCCCAGACAATACGTAAGCCTAGGGCCTGGATGTGCTCCAGCGCAACTTGCTTTACAAAAACAGGCGTCAGGCTGAGCTGGCCCAGAAGCCATTGTTTGCTGACCCTGTTTTAGACCATAGGGCAATATATATATATATTTTTGCCTTTTTAGTAAAAATTTGAATTTCGCTTTTATATGTAAATCTCAGTTTGGTTAATGTGCATTGCCTTTGAGAAACAGTTCCACCTTCTGTGTGCTGACAAATTCAAGATTCTGAGTGTGTAATACCTAGGGTCAGATCTTCCAGCACGGTTAATTCACACGCTCGTTGTTACCTCATAAAGCGTCATGGCAACAGTGTGCTGATCTCTCCTCCAAAATGGATAGGATCTCATGATACAATTTTATTTATTTATTTATTTATTTTCTTTTGGCCACACCACGCAGCATGTGGGATCTTAGTTCCGTGACCAGGGATCGAACCCGTGCCCCCCTGCAGTGGAAGTGCAGAGTCTTAACCACTGGACCACCTGGGAAGTCCCTCTCATGATAGAATTTTATATCAGTGGTTTTCTCTTTTTGTTTTTCCTTCACTCAGTGGGGCCTCAAAGGTCAACGAGACTAGTTTGGTAAAGGAGAGTGTGAGTCTTAGAAATGTGGACTGACTTAGAAATGAAAACTGGAAGCTAGGCTGAGTATCCGGGATTCCCAACCTTAGGTTTGGTTTCCCAGCCTTTGAACTTGGCTGCTAAAAATTATCACAAAAGCTGGAGACCCAGAACTTAAGTCACCAGACAGCAGTGATATAGTGTTGTTGATGGGGATGGTGTGTAAGCCACTGGCTTGGTACAAAGAAGCCAGGAGTACTCACGAGCTCTCAGGACGCCGTATAGTTCGTATGATATCTTTTAAAAATTTTAAATGCCATTAAACATTTATTATCCATGTATTTATCTAAGCCTGTCTTGAACCTGTCTATGTTTTGGCTCTACAACTAGTTCAGGTAACAAATTCCATGTGTTTACTTCTCTTCTAGACAAGAAGCCCTTCTTGTTGATTTAAAGCTGCTTTTTATTAAAACTGATGGTGATGTCATCAAAAGATGCCCAAGGTGGATTATCCCAGAGAGCTCTTAAAGGGAACGCATTCCGAGGGTGTCCTTTGCAAAAAGGGTCTTTGGGTACCTTACATACCACATCACCCCAAAGTAGCAAAGTTATACAGTGGTTTTCCAACATTTTCAGCCACCAAAACTTGCTAAAAAAATTACGTGCCATCTTAGATAAAATTGGTAACAAATGCACTGGTCTACTTGTAGGCTGTTTTCCACAGAGAATTCAACGTCATGTCACACACTATCATTTTTTTCTTTTAATTTGTTTGCCCCCCACTAGAACGTCAGCTGCACGATGCCAGAGCGTTTGTCTGTTTATCCCCAGTCACTCAAATAGTCGCTGATGCATAGAAGGCATTCAGTAAATATTGTTAAATAAATGAAGCAACGTGTGAGGTCCTGAAGCCACACCTGAGCCTGAGGCTTCCTCCGTGATTCCCTTTCTCTCATCCGGTACCAAACTTGAGCGTCCTCCGTGAAGCCCTTCCTGGGGTGTGAGGTGGATTTCTATTGGCATAGAACCTTGCAGTAAAGCTCACACACACTTTATCTTATTGGGGCCTCTCAATCACCCTAATATGGTGCATATTATTACCACTCCCAATTTGTAGATGAGAAAATAGACTCGGAGACCATAATGGACTTGGTCACAGTCACATTGATGGGAAACGTTAAAGCCGTAGAACTGAGACAGCTCCAAATGCACTACACCAGAATTTCAAACTACTTTGCAACTCATAGGAAGGAATTTTTAAGTATAAACCAGAAAATACACACACACACACACACACACACACACACACACACGCACACACACACACACGCACACATACGGTTAAAGCAAAGGTTCTACAAAAGAATGCCTTTACTAATGTAATATACGCTGATATTTTTATTCTATTCAATTAAAAACATTCTAATTGCACCCACACTGAAGAACAGCGTTGTCTGGCATCCATATTTTCTTGCATAATCTCCCCTCTCATATCATCTTTTCCCTCCATTTTGAACATGAAGGGATAATTGCTTTCTTCTCCTGCCGGGCTTCCCAGTCTCTACCTGAAGTCAGCGTGTCTGGGAGCGGGAGTCCCCCAGAGCTGGAGTCCGGGGATGCGGAACAGCCAGGGCACTGTCTGAAAGGCAGTGGAAAGCTTCTCCGGGGGCACAGGCGGAGAGAGAATCAAATCCGAAAGCCTGGACGTCTGGGGCAGGAAACAGTTAAGAGACCACTAGGTGTTTTGAGCTGACCAGACCACCACAATGTTCCTGCAAAGATTAGGCAGAGAGCAGATGTGCAGTAACTCGAGTTCTTCAGAGTAAGATAGCGACGACATAAATTAACCTTGTCCAGGGCCTGACAAAGGGACCACGCGCTTTTGGAAGTCTTCAGAGGGAAGCCATATTTTATGGGCCCTTCAAGGTTATATACCTTTATCCAACAGAACGAGTTTAATTAGAGCCGCTTGTTTACAGGGAAGGGAAGCGAGCCCAGTAGGGGCCGTCAGGGTGACTGGACAGAAAATAAACGAATGAGCCTGCAAAACAGCCGAGGTTTCCTTGAGTTCTCGTCAGCTGATAAGTTTTCCTTCACCCCTCGAGATGACTTTTGTCTGTTTTCCCGAAACTGGAGAAACAAAGAGGTGAAAGCGTTCCAGGCTTCCGATCCTCCAGTTTGGAAGGATTGTGGTCACCATCTCCTTCGAAGCTGCCTTTTCTGAGGGATGGTGAGGCGATGCCACACCCAGCTGCTAGAGGATGAGCCTCCAGGACCACTCACCCGCATACCAGCAGTAGACACCCCTTAGGATGTGGCTGAGCCTTATCGGTGGATATTTAACCTGAGGCTTTGAGGAGGGCCTGGCGCTTCAGCTCCCCAAAGATAAATCCTCTACTCAGGGGAGGCCCAGCTGGGGTGGGATTTGGGCCAGAGATGGCTCTGCTA
Source organism: Lipotes vexillifer (assembly GCF_000442215.2). Classification (NCBI taxonomy): domain Eukaryota; kingdom Metazoa; phylum Chordata; class Mammalia; order Artiodactyla; family Lipotidae; genus Lipotes; species Lipotes vexillifer. The sequence goes on from NW_006783489.1 coordinate 53,928, forward strand.
GGGCTGTGTCCCAGAAGGAGATATGGGATTTGGCTCACCACTGATAAGAGCCTGGGATTCGGAGGCCTGCTAGGAAGTCCTGATCGGATTCCTATGAGAACCTGAGAAAGGCCAGGAGCTGCGCCTGGTGGGCGGCAGAGGGGTTGCTAGAGTCTGGACCAGGTTTCCCTGAACATCCACAGAGCGTCGGGCCCCTGGGGAAGGAACAAGAGGATAGAGTGAGGTTGGGAGTGGGAATAAAGGGGGACAGGAGGGTGCTCTGGGTGAGGGCCCCAGGCTTCTCTGAGCCCCTGGCTGGACAGGCTGGGCTCCCAGGCTGGGAACTGGTCGGGGCAGACGCGGGTCCAGAGCTGTGCTTACCATGCTGCGGGCAGCTGACTGCCACCGCCCCCTTCCAACCGGCCTTCCAGCCCTTCAGGAAGAGATGCAGATTTGCCCAGGCAAGCCCAGGGCTCACCATAAACTGGTAGATCCCAAACAGAGAACAGCAGAGGCTGTCTCCTCCCGGGTGGGAGAACTGTTTCTTCTTTCTGTTCCCAGGGCCAAGTTTATTCATGGGTGTGGGAGCCTGTGTGGTTGTGGAATCTAAGGACCGTCGAAACAAGTCCCCACCCTAAAACGTCCCTTCCAGACTGCCTGAAATGCTACCTATAATTTGAGTTAAATGATGCTATTAAAAAAAAAAAAATCAGGGCTTCCCTGGTGGCGCAGTGGTTGGGAGTCCGCCTGCCGATGCAGGGGACACGGGTTCATGCCCCGGTCCGGGAGGATCCCACATGCCGTGGAGCGGCTGGGCCCATGAGCCAAGAAGCAGATTTTAGAAAGGAAAGGATCTGGGCGAATCCAGTGAAAGGGGTGAGGACGTGCCGACAGGGCCGTACTGTGCTGACTCAGAAACTGTCCCTAAGGCTTGCCTGGCCCTGCTGTTCCTTCAGCTCCTCAGTCCTGGGGGACTTGGTTCCTTCTGTGTGAGATGCTCTTGCCCAGGGCAGGAGCGGAGACCTTTCTGACCTCCAGTCTGAGTCGAGCTGAGACGCTCACCAGCAATTCTGAGCAGACTTTACGATGAGCCCTTCTGTGTAGGGACCACTTCTGAGTCCTGTCTGCGTCATCCCCACCCAGCTTAGGAACATAGAAGACACATAATAACGTTTGCCCGAAGATTGATCCACCCGATGGGTGGGGTGTGTGCATTTCACACCCGTGTGTGGGCCAGGGCCTCGCTTCTTGCTGTCCCTTCCTCCTGCAGTGCTCGCTGCTCTCCTTCCCACACCGTCAGTAGGCGCCTGCCTTGCCACCCCTCAAGACGCAACTCAAATGCCGCATCCTCTTCGTAGCCTTTTCTTTCTGTCTTCCTGTGACTGCGCTTGTGTAAACACCTTGTAATACATGCCACAGTGGATTATCATTGCTGACCTCTTTCTTAATCTTACCCACTTGACGTTGACCTTCTTGAGGTCATTTGTACCATATTTCCAGCTCATAGCACAGTACTTCGCACCTAGCAGGCTCTTAGTAACCTTCCAGTGAATTGATTGGACCTTGTATAAAATTACTTCCAAGGGACCTCACCAACGTTCCCAGAGGTTTTTTAGCCTATGTAGGGCCAGATAAGTACTCAGCAGCAGAGAAAAACCACACCTGGCGTGGAATACGAGGAGGTCTGTCTGCTCGTTTCAGTTTGCCACGAAGAGCCAGTTCCCTCCCCTCATTGAGTCAAGTTCCTCTAAGTTCCCGTCTAAACACTTTCTGAACTTGGCCTCTGAAATGGCAGGTGAGTAATTTGGCATATGAAGAGCTGACATGCATTTCTGGGACTGCTGAGTAGTGAAGGGTTTTCAAAAAATAAAAGAGTCTGCACAAGGATTGCAACTAGAATCCATGAAATAAGAGCCCATCTGGTTGTCCGTGATGAAGCTGTGCAGCTGGGAGGCAGATGTGTTTGCCTTTCGAGTGGCACAGAAAAGATGGACAGAGGACTGAACACGTGGGGCAATTTGATTTCATGTCTGATTTTCTACCTTTGGATAGATCCAGACCCTCATTGCTGAACCTCTCAAAAGGGGTCACTTCTTCCCAAGAGCTGAGGCAGTTGGTGCGACAGTTTCTGCGAAAAGTGAAAGACCCATGTTAAACGTAGGGTCAGACGGTGGGTCCTGGTTTACATAGACGTGTAAACACAGAGTGTGGAATGTGGAGTCCTTTGCTGTGGTCACCCTTCATCCTTGGTTTAGGGGGGAGCTACCAGTGTTTCTTTTCCATAAGACTTGAGGCCTTCCTTCCTTCCTTTCTTTCTTTCCATTCTTCCTTTCTGTCCCTCTCTTCCTTTCTTTCTTTTTCTTCTGTCTTTTCTTCTTTCTTTCCTTTCTTTCCTTCTCTCTTCCTTTCTTTTTCTTCCTTTTTTCTTTTTCTCTCTCCTTCTCTCCCCATCCTTCTTTCTTTCATTCACTTTTATTATAACATTTAAAACTACGCATAAATTAGTGAAGATACTATAACAAAACCCCCATGTTCCTGTCACCCAGATTCAGTAACTATCAGCATTTTGTTCACTTCCTCCTGTGACCTTCAGATCACAGACCTGTCTGTGGATGTCTGAGTCCCTTCCAGCTCTAATAAGATAGGAGTTTTTCTTCATTTCACAAATTCCTGCACTAACTGTTGTTTCTCCACTATATACAGTGTATAAGGGGGTACGTGTATATTCAAACTGCAGTGGCAGATCTAAAGGGCGAGTTGTATGTATGTGAAGGTGCTTTTGACCCTCCAGTTTTTATCAATACCCTAAGGCCCCCCAAATAAAGATATAATTTACAGTAAAAGTAATGTGCTTTCTGTGCGGATGCAGCGTCCAGACGAGCTCCTAGCTGCTGCTTCCAGCAGGATGGTTGTTCCTAAGTCACTTCCCTATAGAAATTCTGGTGTTGCCACCAGTAGTGGGTGATATCAGAGTCCAGCTTCTAGAAGCCAGACATCACAGTCACTTACTTCAGCTTCAAGAGCTCATCTCTTTCCTTCATTTTTCATTCTCAGATGTCTCTTTAATTGCCTTGGTTTGCAAAGAGGGCTACTTAATCTTTTTTTGACTTTTTTCTTTTACTTTCTTCTCCTTCCTCTTCCCTCCTTCTCTTTTCTTATGGTCAAAGCAGCTATTATTGAGCATTTAAAACTTTTAAAATTAGACTAAGTGATTAAAGTTCTCTAATGTATTAGTGGTACTCAAAAATGACTTCATATGTGGCCTTTGATCTTTCCAGCCATCTGTGTAGTTAAAATGCCTCTGCTTAAGCAACTTGGCATTTTTTATATCTTCTTGATAGTTCATAGTTTTTGTAAGTAATGTCAGTGTTCTTAGAAAACTGAGCTACAAGAAAAGTGGGTGGGAGGTATATGCCACTTCAGCATTTTTCTTTTTGTAACTTTCAACTAGTCCTTTGAAAATCTTTACATTAAGATAACACTGTGTGTGGCTCTTATGACTGTTAAGTGCTTTACAGCCACTCATTAATACTCAGATTGAAAACCAAGTCATAGAAGAAAGCAATGGCTTGACTAGCCTTGCAACCTAGTAACTATCAAGTTTAAAATCAAGTTCAGAGAATAAAGGCAGAATACAATATATATGAGATTTATGTATATATGAGTTTAAGTCCAAATTCTGTGTCATAGAATAAACTAATACATGAGGTAGGTAAAATCCCTCCATTAACTGAATTGCATGTTTCTATTTCAAACTTATGGCTTGAATTTGGAGTTTCACTTTTAATATGTTAATGAGTAAATTAATGTGCATTTACATTTCTGTAACATGTATTCTACTTTGTCTCAGCTCTGGACTTCTAGAACTTTAGGGGAGAAGGTTACTTCTCCCCCAAAGAGCTTCCATGTAACCTCTCTGGAATCTTGTTCTCATGTGTTAAAAAAAAAAGAGGACAAAAATATTTCTTTCTTTTTTTTTTTTTTTTTTTTGTACGCGGGCCTCTCACTGTTGTGACCTCTCCCGTTGCGGAGCACAGGCTCCGGACGCGCAGGCTCAGCGGCCATGTAGGATCTTCCCGGACCGGGGCACGAACCCGTGTCCCCTGCATCGGCAGGCGGACTCTCAACCACTGCGCCACCAGGGAAGCCCAACAAAAATATTTCTATCATTTCTTTTGCTTGACATGCTATACTTTAAAATCAAGACATTGGGCTGAGTCCGTTTGGCCAGGTGCTGATAGCTTCTGACAAGGACATATGCATTAAAATCAAATAATTAAGTTGCCTGGAAGCTAGAAGTGTAAACATAGCCATAAATAAGAGATGCGTTTGTTTATCTTTTCTGCTGTGACTATTAGTTTACCCCTCCAGGTATGGTGCATCACACACATGCATTTTGGATGTGTACACAGAGTGAGAATTTGGCCCGCTGTATGTAATAAAGCAAAAGTGCTTGGTGTTCAGCTCTAAAAAATGTTGGAAGATGTTTTCCTTCTTCTCAAATGAGTGTTGCTTGGGGGAGGTATATGACATGCCAGTTAATATGTAGACTTTTCCGACAGTTTAGGCTTTTTTTCCCCTCAGAGATTCGAGGCAGAATGTCAGGTTCTCTGCTGCCAGTCATTTTCCATAATTTTCCTGCTTATTCCAGTGTGTGCTCTAGACTGTGTTCTCATGGCAGGTGCATATCAATGTACCATATGGCAGCCTCCTGGATCAGCTCTGTCACCAGGCCCTCCAGGAAACGAGACCCTATATTGTTCTCAGGGCACAGCCAGGCCCACATTCAGACAGAAAACCCTGTTCCTTTCCAATCTGCTGACTGTCAGACTATCACAGAATTTCACCAAACAACTGACAGTGGGAGGATAGGGGAACATTGGTGAGCCCCACATCAGGAAGGCAGGCCATCATTCATTCACTGATTTCATGACTATTAACTGAGCAGCCAGGAACCACTCCAGGGAAGGGGATATAAAAGTTAAAAAAGACACAAGTTCCAAAAAAAATAAGCAAGTCAAGAAATGATCGAGAGACTTTTGATGGAGCTAGACGAAAAAATTGAAATTGTGGTGAGAGGCTGAACGGCCGCCTTGGAGAGCGGGTTAGCATGACCAGTCTGAGAAAGTTGTACGAAGGCTGAGGATTGAAAGTCGGGAAGGGACCAGACACGCAAAGGTCAGGAAGGAGAGAATTCAAGTGCAGAGCACAGGAAGCACGGAGGCCCTGAGCCAGAAGATGCCTGGTATGTTTGAGGAACAGAAGGGAGGTGGCCTGCTTGGAAGGAGTGAATGGGAGGGAGTGTGTAGGTCAGAAGGCAGATCGGGGAGGGCTTCCTAAAGCCAAGGTGAGCAGTTCGGATCTTGTTCTCAGGATAATCAGAATGATCGGAAGATACGATCTGAATCATTGTGCTACGACAAACAAGCAAATAAATGAATGAACGGATAAAGGAATGAATGAATGAATGAATGAATAAAGGGAACTGGACTAGTCCAGGCATCTAGAATGAAGTGTCAGGATTGGAAGTTGGAAATTCATGTATTTTTTACCAAATATTAAGAACAAGTGTTCATATCAGTCCCTGGAGAAAAATGAGACTTGGATATGAAACTGAAAATGGCTGATTTTGCAGCAAGGACCTAACCCCATCCTCCACTGGCAGCATAAGGAGAAGTAATCCTGCAAAGGTCCATTACCGAGATGGAGTAGAGCACCGTGCTCTCCACAGACGCTAGCCTGGCAGAAGGAGGTCTCTGCCCTAGAGAACTTGCAGTGTCAGGCAGTGTGAGTGGACCGACACGCCTAAAATGTGGCCGATAGTAATAAAAGTTGGCCGGAAGAAGCCCAGTCTGAACTCTGTAGCAAACACGCAGTTCTAATCCTTCCCTTCCCCCTCTCTTTACGACTTAATACTTGGCAAGAGAAAGGTCACTGGACAATATTTATTAGCTCATTAACTGTAAGTGTCTTTGCTGCCAGGGGAGATGTTTTTTATAACAGTTCTATTGTTTTCTACAAGCTACGCTGCAGGTGTCTCTCCACTGTGTAAATGAAATGGTGAGCGCCAGCTCTTTCCTGGCATCCAAGATCCATAACTAAATATTACTTTTTCTGCATCTGGTAAAAAGGAACATGATCAGACTGAGTCTGGCTTGGCTGACTTACATGAGGCCAACTAAGCAAATATCAGTGTTGCCTGCACATGAGCATTGCTTTGAAGATCGTGAGCTAGGGTTATCTCGTTTCCCCTGTTCAGACCCCCTGTCCCCAAGAAAAGGGAAAGGAAACAATTAACATGCACTACGTGCCAGATACTAGGACCTTCGTATACACCGTTGAATGTAATTCTCCCAACAGCTTTGTTAACGGAAAGGAATTTTTGCTGCTAATAAACCAGATGAGGAAACCAAGTCTCAGAAAGGCTACTTGGCTCAGTCACCCAGCTGTTATGTGGTTAAGCTGGGTTTTAAAGCTAAGTCTGTGCTTTTTTAAACACATACTATTCTATGTTAAAAAATAGTATAGTACCCTCAAACGTGGCGCACTTTCTCATTTGCTTTCCAGTAAAGTCTGAGCTTGGTTGTAGATGATTCCATAGCAGCAATAGAATAAAACGTCTTTGGACTTCTGATGAAAAAAAAAAATCTTCTTAGAATTAGGGGCACTGGTTCTGTAAATAAACCAAAACATATTTTTCTAATTAATCATTTTGAAATACAAGTATGATCAGTTTAGTTCTTATTTATGTTTTATTTATTTATTTATTTTTTTGGTGGGGGAGGGATCTATAAGCCCACCAGCTCTAACTGGTAGGTATATAATACCCACCGACCAAAAAACACCAAAAAATCCATTCACCCATTAATTTCCAGTGTTTACACAGAATCCTCTTTTGCCGCCCACCCTTGGCTTGACTAACTCCTAATCCTTCTCTAAAACTCATCTCAGGAGTTCCCTGGTAACCTAGTGGTTAGGATTCCACTAGGGCTTTCACTGCCACGGCCTGGGTTTGATCCCTGGTCAGAGAACACTGAGATCCCGCAAGCCGCGTGGTTGGCCAGAAACAAACAAACAAACAAAACACCTCCCCAAACCCCCCAAAACTCATCTCAAGTACCAGCTTTTCTGGGAAGGTTACCTTCCCTCTCACAGTACCAAATACAGTTTTCATTGTTTTATACGACCCACCTGAGTTTTTCTTTTAATTGGCTTGTTTGTCCAACTGCTAGTGTATTTATCCTCGGAGGTCAGGGATTTTGTGTCATTCATCTCTGTTCTCAGTGCCTAATGGCTGCCATTTTAGTGGGTTCTTGAGTTAGCTGTTGAATGAATGAGTGAATCATTAGTTAATATGACGAGATATTTATTAGGCACCTACAACCTGTAACAATATTTCACATCAAATCTAATGCTGGTTGCCACTGATTTGGTGATATTTGAATCCAAAACCCATGGCACAATGACAGTAGTAGAGCACTGGGCACGAACCTCAAAGACCAAATCAATTTCTTTCTCCTTCCCTCCCTTCCTCTCTCCCTCCCTCCATCCCTCCCCCCACACCCCTTTTCTCAGATCAGGGGATAAAGAAAGCATCCTATTGCTTTGCTTTGGGATGAGGGACTTTTGAGGTTAATTTATGTCGGTCTCATTTGGAGTGGACATTATCTCTACATACATGACATCCATCTATAACCAGGGCCCTAGTGGACTTTTAAAGAAAATGCTGTCTTTTGGAGGAGAGATTTGCCAGCCTTAGAGAACTGTCGCCTAGGACCTGGAACTGAGAGCTCATATTCCTGTGAGTTGAGCAGATTGGTAGGCGAGTATAGTTAACCATGACAGGCCAATCGGTTAAACTTTACATCATATTCGAGCTTCAAAGTTAATGCCTGTTTAAAATGAATTCAGCCGTTCCAGAAGGTGAGAATACAATATATTTAAATAGAATCATCACAGAATGTTAAAGCAGAAAGTCTTTCCAGGGTTTTGAAATAACTTGATTTTCTATGATAATTAATTGAATTCTCCACTTACCCTATTCCCTTTGAGTGGAAGGCTATGGATTCATGGTTTTTTTTAAAAAAATGAAAGCATTTAGGATTATTTATCTAACTTTTCTCTGCTAACAGGGCCTCAGAAAAGGATGGGTCTGCTTTGCTTTATCCTGTCTTTATGATCAAAGAGGCTCTTATGAGCTCAGATGAACAGAAGAGAAAATGACTTGTGATTCCGAACCAGCCCTGAGGTTGGTGGGGATGGTAGTAAAGAAGAGAGAAAATGGGGTGCTGATGATATTAGAGAGACTGGCTTTTCAGGAGAAGGCATTCATTTTACAGGTTTCGGGAGAATTTATATGATTAATATTGGCAGCCATGCACATTCTGTGCAGGGAGTGCTTTAAACAGCACCTGACTAGATGCCAACAGATGTGAAAGGTATAGTCCTTTGGATTTAAAATGCTGTCTACATTTACACGAGGGAGAATCAAAAGAGTCCTTCTTGGTGGACATTAAGGACCAGCGGCTACAGTTTTACAAATTACCAGCCATTATCATTTCCTTCAGAGCGTGCCTTACGTTACCTTTTAGAATTTTTCTTCCTTTCTGAAGCAACGTGCCCTATAGCCAGAACAACCATCTGTCCTAGAATTTTGAGAACTGTTCTGATTTAAAATAATCTATCCTGTCGTATACCCGCTACATGTTAGACCAGTTTGGGGTCCAGAAAGCGTGGTCATCATAGATTCAGCCATTCCAGATGAAGAATTGCATTCCATCGATGATTCGATCATCCAGTGATTGCCTTAGCACCCGGTCCAGCTTGGATCCCACGCACTACTGTTCCCAAGAAACAGAAATGAGGAGAAAAAGAGGGCATTGCTGTCTTACAATATTATAGGAATACTATTCCATACAATTTTTAAAGTGTAGACAAAAGTTGTTGTTTTCAGTCACACAATGCAAATTGTAGAAAAGTTAAAAAAAAAAAAAAAAAAAAGCAAACAAAAGGAAGACATCCCAATTTTACCAACCAGACATAATTACCATCAAATATTTTTGATGTATGTGTATATAAACATATTTTTGATGTCTCTTTTTTCTTAATGAAACATGTGGTCCTAATGACCATGTACAGTTTTGTCGCCATACCTCTCTTTTTTAACAACGTAACACGAACACCATTCTATATCATGAAATGTGTATTTGTGTCCTCCTTTTCATCTCTGCCTGGTACTCTGTAGTAAAAATGTGCACTAAATGACCTAAAGCCCTTTGGATGTTGTTATTTTGATGTTTTGTTATTATATGCAATGCTGAGAAAAGGCATGATTTTCTTCGCAGAAAGTATTTGGGTGGTGATATGGGACTTGGTCCAGTAAGTCTGCAGATCTTCCTGGAAGCTGCCAGGAATGATAGCTTGCTGTAATGTCTGATAGTCTGGTCATTTTATGACCAAACACATCAGTGACACACTAATGAATTCCACTTTAATCTTTATTATCATTTGCCATTGGCTTCCCGTGTATTTCTCAAGGATCCTCTGGTGTCCAGACCAATTTTGTTGATCGTCCCATTGCCATTATTTTTTTGGCTGATGGGGCAAGCGTTGCTCTGAGGTCAGCCTATGGTTGCGTCTGTCTGGATCACATTTTCGGGTGATGCATCACACACCATGTCTGCTCCCTGGCTCCAACCAACAAGACTTTAAAGAGACTGAAACAAAAAAAGGCTCAGAAAGTTTCTTGGATATCAAACAGCTCTTATAAAAATAACATTTTTATGACTTAAAATGTAAATGAATCAGAAACATATGGATTAAATTTCCTTTGAAATACCCAAGGGCTTAAGCACTGAAGGGAAGAGCGCTTGCAAAATGACTTAAATCCAGTTGTGCTAAAAATAAAACACTTGAAAAATTGTTGGGGAGGTTTTGCTGATCCCTCAGGTGCTCACGGGCTCTCCATTCTCTGTTTGAAAAGTCCTTAGATTTTAAATTTTGGGTCACTCAAGAAAACGCACTTAGGACTGGTTCAGTGGGTTATCTGGCTCTCTAGTTAAAGAATTGATATCAGAAGGTCAATTTTGATCAAATGTACTTGAAACACACCTGCCTTCTTCAGTATCTCTCCGTGATCCCCTCCAGCTGTTATTTTGTCAATCTAGTGTGAAGGGTGCTCCAACAGGACACAGATTGTCCTGGGAAAAGGTCGATAGGGTCTATCAAGTCCAAATTCACACTCTGCTCTTACATTCCCTTTTGTGTCCACTGCACCAGTATTTCCCCACTCCTCTCTCAGGGGTCAGTTAGCATAGAAGCAGAGCCTAAGATGGGGATTCTTGTGTAAGTGATTTATTGAGGAAATGCTCCCAGGAGAAATCTGTAAGGAAGTGAGGGAAACAGATAAAGCAGGGGCAGAAGCTAAGCAAAGATGTGTTTTCAGCTGACGTCCAGCCTCAGCCGGATTCTTCAGGGAGCTCTGAAGCCTGAATGACTCCTCTGAGTTGTCCCACCTTGAGGTCCCATATTGGTCAGTCATTACTCTCAGCTGCCCTGGGAGGGAGGATGTAACGTCCCTGGAGTTGGGGGCGGGGCAGCTTCAGCTTCCCTGCTGCAGACAATCCTTGAGGGCGTTTCTCCAGACAAGAGGAAAACTGTGGGTCTTAAAGGGTCACACCCACAGCCGTTAGGGAATAGATGCAATTGCACATAAAGGGGATCTGGGCAGGGATTAACGGTGTCCACCACATCCCTCTATATCATGAAATGTGTATTTCCCAAAGCTTCGAAGACATCTTTAAATTCACTCTCTCTCGATTTCCCTGGTGTCGCAGTGGTTAAGAATCTGCCTGCCAGTGCAGGGGACACGGGTTCGAGCCCTGGTCCGGGAAGATCCCCCATGATGCGGAGCACCTAAGCCCGTGCGCCGCAACTACTGAGCCTGCGCTCTAGAGCCCGCGAGCCACAGCTACAGAAGCCCGCGTGCCGCAACCGCTGAGCCCACGGGCTGCAACTACTGAAGTCCGCGCACCTAGAGCCCGTGCTCCGCAGCAACAGAAGCCACCGCAATGAGAAGCCCGCGCACCGCAGCGAAGAGCAGCCCCCGCTCGCCGCAGCTAGAGAACGCCCGAGTGCAGCATGGGAGGCCCAATACAGCCAAAAGTAAATAAAATTTAAAAAAAAATTAAGTTCACTCGCTCCTGCTTTCCCCACATTCAGTCAAATTCTTTTCTTTTTTGCAGTTTTTGTTGAGCTTATCTTCTTACGCATATTTCCCACTGCCGTCATGCTATAATCTAGGCTTCCTCATCCTCATAGCTAGATTACCGTCCTCATTTCCCAGCTGAATACCCACCGTAGAATATCCCCTAATCCAGATTTTCCCACACGTGGCTAGATGATTATTCTCCTCCAAGCACCGGTTTCAAATGCTTAAGAATCAATTGTAGTTCTTAAATATCTATGGGAACATTTCTCAAATTTCTTATGGTGAAGAGTATGTTAAAATCATGGTGTACTCTTTGGAACCCCATTAAATGCTAACGTAGTAACCTTAAAAGAATGAAAAATTTTGCTATATCTGATTTTATACTAAAGTAGGTTATAATATGGAAAGGCAGAGCTTGAGAAAAATCATTGGAAAAATAGAATGTATGAATTAATTAAGCTAAAATTTTACCTATACAGTATGTAATATAATATGTAAAACCCTTAGACCCGTGCCAGAAAAGCGTAAGTGCTCAATAAATATTGGCCTGTATTATCACTGTCGTTGCAATAGCCTCATAGCTTGTCTCTCTGGGTACACTTTTGTCTTCCTCCAGTAGTTGTTTTACACAGAACCAAGAGTGTTTAACATCATGTTTAAACCCAAATCAGATTATTATATTAACATCTTGCTTCTGTCTCTTCCCAATGCATTTACAACGAAACCCAACCTTTACCTTCGTCTGTAAACACAGCACAACCTTGCCCTGCCCGTGTCTCCAACCTCTGCTCTGTCCACTGCACAACACATGCTTCCAACACATGCGCTTCCTTAAGTCCCTGATATGCTAACCTCATTCCTGCCTCAGGGTCTTTGCATCTGCTGTTTTCCTCTACTTGGAAAGGTCTCCTGCTCCTTGGAAAGGTCTCCCCTCCCACCGTCTGTATGACGGGACCCATGTTTAGGTCTCAGTTTAAATGTTTCTTTCTCAGAAAGTCGTTTCCTGACTGCCTCATTCATTCAACAAGTATAACAAGTATTTATAGAACACTTACTCTGTGCCAGGCACGATTCTAGTCCCAGAAGAAAAAATAAAAACAACCATTATAATAGAAAGGCAACAGTCCCTGACCTCATAGAACTTACATATAAGCAGAGAGAGAAACAAAATAAGTACGCAGATTACATGTGTGAGTGCATGTATGTGTGAGAAAATAAAGGTGAGAAGGAAATAGGAAGTGCTGGAATGGAATGATTGCCGTTTTTACTAGAGAGGTCAGAAAAGGCCTCTTTAAAAAAGGGATCTTAGTTTGAGCAAAGACCTGAAGTAGATCCAGCAGGTCCCACTATTTATTCTGCATTGCAGTCCTTTGTGTTATTTCCCTCCTCAAGGCTACTTATTAAAATGGATAATTTTCCCCCTTTTCCCTTGGTCTGTTTTCCCCGCTAGATGGTAAATTTAATTAGGACAGTATCAATCTATCTTGTTCACTATTATATTCCCAGCCTGTAACACTCTACCTGATACATAAAAAGTATTCAATATCTATTTATTCAGTGAACACGTGGAGTTATTATTGAACCAAGTATTAGAAATCAGAGTTACTCTTTTTTTTTTTTGCGGTACGCGGGCCTCTCACTGCTGTGGCCTCTCCCGTTGCGGAGCGCAGGCTCAGTGGCCATGGCTCACGGGCCCAGCCGCTCCGCGGCATGTGGGATCTTCCCGGACC
>NW_006783489.1:67313-111273 GCF_000442215.2 Lipotes vexillifer
GACCCTGCGTCCCCTGCATCGGCAGGCGGACTCTCAACCACTGCGCCACCAGGGAAGCCCCAGAGTTACTCTTGAATGTCACCTATCATACTGAAATGAAAATGCCATGTGTGAAAGACTGTATGATGCCAAAGCTGAGAAGGGCAAAGTGAATTGTAATGAATTGAACCATAATGCAGTCTCATACTTTTAAGATAGAGATGAAGCATAAATGAACGAGAAACACCTTCATTACTATCTTAGCAGTGCTTTACATTCCATCATGCTGCAACAGAAAGCAAAACAGAGCCATATTCCACATTTGAACCTCTGACCTCCGTATCTCCTCCCCTACCCCACCCTCCTTCCAAACATAAAAGAAAGAAAAGGAGCACCCACCTAAGCTTCCGGGTCTCTCTCACTTTCCCCAGTGAATGCTGAAGATACTGAGAAGATAAAGACTAAATATGCACAATGATTCATTAAGAGCATTTTGGGTGGTTGGATGGGAATGAAACCAATCGGATTGCTTGGACATTGTTGAATCATTAGTCAACAGCCTGAGTTACAAAATTACCCCTAGATCTGGCAAGAAGCATCCCTGCACTGGGCCCTGTGCCCCTGAGAGCCCCACTCTGCTTTAGAGTTGAACTCCTCCTGACAGGGCAGAGTCTTGGGGCTAAAAAGACTTGTTCATGCAGAGAACATCTCTGGGCACTGGAACCTCAGAATTCATTGCCCAAACACTTCCTGGGCCCGTGTAGGCTCTTCACCACATTCTAATTCCAAAGAGCAGATGGCAGAGTTGACATGCCTATCCCTACACCCAAAGAACTGTGACCAAAGATTGACTACTTGTGGGATGAGTACAAAGCTGGCTGGCTCGCACGTCCACATGCACGTTCATAAGTTCCCTTGCAGTACAGGATGGAACCAGCATGAGAAGAGGAGGGAGAGATGCAGGCTGCAGTCCAGAGCCTGGACAGAAGGGGACTGGCTCTCTCAATGCTGCCAGAGTCTGGTTTAGAATTCTAAGGAATCTGGGCACATTCTACATCTGAATCTGATCTTCTAACCTTGAAGATCAGAAAGTGTGATGAAAGTGTGATGTCAGTAGAGGTGGGAGATAGGGGATTCCTTGTGGGTCAGGGTTGCTTGGCTTGGATTGAGTGCCTAGAAGCTCATGGCGTATAAGTGTCTCCATCTATACTCTTGTCCTGCATCCTGCAAATGTCGGGGCCAGGCTGTTTACTTCCCAGCCTCAGGCAAAAAGGTCTAATACCTTTTTAAACATTTTCTCCGTATTTGTCATGGACTAAGAGAAGAAACTCTTTGTGGTCTGGTAGCAACTCCCTCTAATGGTGCTACGGACTGAATATTTGTTGAATTCCTGTTTCCCAGTGGGGTGGTATTTAGAGATGGGATCTTTGGAAGGCAGTTAGATCGTGAGGGTGGAGCTCTCCTGAATGGGATTGCTGCCCTTGGAAGCAGCAATGTGAGGATACAGCAAGAAGGTGTGAACCAGGAAGTGGACCCTCACCAGACGCTGAATTGGCTTGCACCTTGACTTTGTACTTAGCAGCCTCCAGAACTGTGAGAAATAAATTTTTGTTGTTTAAGCCTCCCACTCTGCGGGGCTCTGTTACAGCAGCCTAAACTGACCAAGACAAATGGAGATACATCTTAGGAAAAAATGAAACCATGAAGCACATTCAAAATTTGGAAACCTAAGAGGTACGCTGTCTTTGCACATACGGGCCTGTAGCTGGAGAGTACCAGCCATCAGAAGGCTCCTGAGAGTGTCATACCCAGTGCTGGGAGGGGTGTGGGATGTGGCCCATGGAGGTATTATTTCTTCTAAACACCTGCAACCTCGCTGAGGTTTGTGTTACAACCCTTTTCCTAGACTCCATTGCTCTGCCCAGGTGGAGTGACTTGGGAATTAAAAAATATCCAACTAATATGCTAGTGTTATTCTAAGGAAGACAAATTAGGAAGTTCTAGGCCAAGAAGTCAAGGGAAGTACACTGTCTTGTAAATTATTCTAATGGATGTATTCAGAGAGTAGTTAGGAATTCATTTAGATTACTGAGGAAAAATGATCTAGCAAATTGGATTCCAGGTGGAGTAGGAAGGTTCACAGTTTGGTCAGGGCTCTGCTAGACACTTAAGGTATGTGAAATATTGTCTTATTTCATGTTTCTTTGATAACTAAGGATATTCAGCATCTCATAATGTTTGTTTATAGACCATATGCATTTCCCTTTTGTAAACTGTCCATGTTCTTGCCTGTTGCTATATTGGGGTGTTTAGAGTGTTTCTTATTTATTTGAATGCATGTTTTATAATTTTTGCTTATCTCTTAATTTTATATATTTTTTAATATAGAAAGGTTTTACATTTTATCAGTTTATAATGTAAATTATAAGGGATTGTGACTTATCTTGTACAAAGTCTGCACATTAATTAGGACAAAATTATTCCTTAGGCAAAATTTGGTCTTTTATTTAGGCTTGTGCTATGTAGCTACATTTCTTTCTTTCTTTCTTTCTTTTTTTTTTGAAATATTTTTATTTCGAGATAATTATAGATGCACATTCAGTTGTAACAAATAATACAGAGAGATCTTGTGTACCATTTACCCAGTTTTTGCCACTGGTAACATCTAGTAAAACTATAATCAGTATCACAGACAAGATATCAACATTGATACACTCAGGATGCAGAACGTTTTCATCACCATGAAGAACCCTCGGGTTGCCCTTTCACAGCCACAATCCGTCATACCTGCTCCCTAATCCACAACAGCCACTAAGCTGTTATTCATTTCTACCATTCTGCCACTTCAGGAATGTTATATCAATGGAACTACATAGTATGTATCTTTTGGGATTGACTTTTTTCATGCAGCATAATTTTCTAAAGATTTGTTAAAATTCTTCTGTGTGTTAATAGTTTTTTCTTTTTCAATTTTCTGGGTAGACAATCATGCATGTTCCTTTCTTACCTGTATGTCATTATTGCCCTTTCTTGCCTTATTGCACTGGATAGAAATTTTAGTGCTATGCTGAATAAAAGTGGTGAGAGCTGATATTTGCCTTTTCCCTGAGCTCAGGAGGAAAGACTTCATTCCTTCACCGTTAAGGATAATGTTAGCTGTAAGTTTTTTGTAGGTGTTCTTTATCAAGTTGAGGAAGTTTGCCTCTATTTCTGTTTTTCTGAGCATTTTTCTCATGAGCAAGTGTTGAATTTAGTCAAGTCGTTTTTCTACATTGATTAAGGTGATCATGGGATATTTCTTCTTTAGCTGTTAACATTGCAGATTACCTTGATTCATTTTTGAATATTGAACCAGTCTTGGGTCCTCGGATAAGTCTCACTTGGATATGGTATATAATTCTTATATATTGCTGAATTCTATATGCTAATACATCATTAAAGATTTTTGTGTCTATATTCATGAGAGATATTGGTCTCTAGTTTTCTTTTTTTATGCTTGTTATTTATCCCAATTATTTAAGTACTTTTTATTTATCTTTTTTCTTTATTTTTGAATATTTAGAGGTTGACATTTTATCAATTTATAAATATAAATTTTGGTATCAGGGTAATAAAATGAATTGAAAAGTGGTTTTTTCTCCTATTTTCTCATATTTAGTAGAATTCTCAGGAAAACTCTTTGGGTTTGGAGATTTTCTTTTTAAGAACTTTTAAATAATGAATTCAGTTTTTAAAATTACTTATAAGGCTATTTATTCAAATTATTTATTTCATATTGGGTGAGATACAGTAATTTGTGGGGGTTTTATTGTCTAAATTGTCAGATTCATGTGTGTAGAGTTATTCTCTTATTATCCTTTTGGTGTCTGCATTATTAGTAGCGATATTTCATTTCTGGTATTGGTAAGTTGTGTCTTTTTTTTCTTTGAACATCTTGTTTGAGGTTTGTCAATTTATTGATTTTTTTCAAAGAACCAATTCTTTGTTTCATTCTCTGTTATTTTTCTGTTTTCAATTTCATTGATTTCTGCTCTTATCTTTACTTATTTTCTTGCTTTGGTTTTAGTTCTCGAGGCAGGAGTTTAGATTATTATTTCTTGCTTTGGTTTTGGTTCTCGAGGCAGGAGTTTAGATTATTAACATGAGACCTTCCTCTTTTCTAGTGTATGCACTTAGTGCTATAAATTTCCCTGTTGCTTCTGCTTTAGATGTCTCCTTCAAATTTTGATATGTTTTGTTTTCACTTTCACTCAGTTGAATGTGCTTTTTATATTTCTTTTGAGACTTCTTCTTTGACACCCGGGTTATATAAATACCTATAGTTCAGTTTCCAAGTGGTTAGAAATATTCCTATAAGCCTTCCCTACTGATTTCTCGTTTGGTTCTTTAGTGGTTGGAGAATATGTTCTGAAGCATTTCAGTTCTTTTAAATTTGTTGAGGTTTGTTTTTATAGCCAAGGGTCTATTTTGTTATATGTTCTGCGAGTACTTGAAAAGAACATGTATTCTGCTGTTGTTGGGTGGAATGTTCTATAAATAGCAGTCAGATCCTACTATCTCATGTTGTTGTTGAGGTCTTCCATATTCTTACTGGTTTTTCTGTCCAGTTGTTCTGTCACTTGCTGAGTGAGGGGTGATGAAGTCTTCACCTAGAGGGAGTGGATTTTGGATTTGTCTATGTCTCCTTCCAGATCTATCAGTTTTGCTTCACATATTTTCCAACTCTTCTGTTTGCTGCACACTCATTTCATAATTGCTATCTGACAGCATGAATGTTAGATTTTTTGTTATAGTTCCACAAGTACGAGAACTATACTTCTCATACTTAAGAAGCAAGTTCGTTTTTTCCAGTCTATTTGCCATCTGTTGTTCAGACTGGATAATTTCTGTTGCTCTGTTGTCCTGTACTCTGACTCTTCCCTCTGTCTCTTATGTTCTGCTGCTGAGCCCATCCACTGAGCTTTGCATTTGTTACTGCATTTGTGTCAAGCATGCTTGCAATTGCTTGTTGAAGGATTTTTACCCTGTCTACTTTAAAATCTTCGTCAGATAATTGTGCCATTTCTGTCATCTCGGTGTTGGAGTCTGTTGACTGTCTCTTTTCATTCAGCTTGAGATGTTCCCCATTCATAGCATGAAAAGTAACTTTTGATTGAATCTTGGACATTCGTATCATGAGACTGGTTTTTATCTGACCCTTATGTTTTAGCTGCTTTGTCTAACACTGCTGTGGCAGAAGGTGCTACTACCAGGTGGAAGTAAAAGGTCTCCATTCAGCTTTGTTTGCACCTGAGTGGGCGGAGTTGGGCTTGGGGAGTTCTTGTCACTGCTGGGCAGGCTTCGGGTCTTCCTCTTCACATCGCCTCGGCTGACGCCATGGTAGGGGTGGTTTCATTGCTGAAGGATGATAGTAAACATCCTGACTTTCCAATTAAGCTACAACAAAGGAGGCAAGGATATACAATGGGGAAAATACAGGCTCTTCCAAAAGTGGTGCTGGGTAAACGGGACAGCTACTTGTAAAAGAATGCAATTAGAGCACTCCCTAACACCATACACAAAAATAAACTCAAAATGGATTAAGGACCTAAATGTAAGACCTGACACCATAAAATTCCTAGAAGAAAGCATAGGCAGTACACTCTTTGACACTGGTCTTAGCGATGTCTTTTGGGAATGTGTCTTCTCAGGCAAGGGAAACAGAAGCAAAGATAAACAAAATGGGACCTAATCAAACTTAAAAGCTTTTGCATAGCAAAGGAAACCATCAATAAAAAAAAAGGTAACCTACTGAATGGGAGAAGATAGAAGATATTTGCAAACTATATATGTAATAAGGGGTTAATATCCAAAATATACAAAGAACTCATACAGCTCAACATCAGAAAAACAAACAACCTGATTAAAAAATTGGTGGAGGACCTGAACAGGCCTTTTTTTGAGGAAGACGTACAGATGGTCAAAAGGCACATGAAGAGATGTTCAACATCACTAACCAGCAGGGAAATGCAAATCAAAATCACAATGAGATATTACCTCACACTTATCATAACGGCTACTATCAAAAAGACAACAAATAACAAGTCTTGGCGAGGATGTGGAGAAAAGTGAACGCTCCTGCACTGTTGGTGGGGATGTAAATTGATACAACCACTATGGAGAACAGTATGGAGGGTCCTCAAAAAATTAAAAATAGAACTACCATATGATCCAGCAATCCCACTCCTGGGTATATATCCAAAGAAAAAAAAAACCCAGTAATTTGAAAAGATATATGCACCCCAGTGTTCATGGCAGCATTATTTACAATAGCCAATATATGGAAGCAAGCTAAGTGTCCATCAACAGATGAATGGATAATGAAGATGTGGTACATATATATACACAGTAGACTATTACTCGGCCATAAAAAGAATAAGATTAAATAATAAAAAATAAAAATAAGACCATTTGCAACAACATGGATGGACCTGGAGGGTATTATGCTTAGTGAAATAAGTCAGACAGAGAAAGACAAATGTGTATGTTTTCACTTATACGTGGAATCTGAAAAATAAAACAAATGACCGAATATAACAAAACAGACTCACAAGTACAGAAAGCAAATTAGTGGTTACCAGTGGGGAGAGGGCTATGGGGAGGGGCAAGATAGGGGAAGGGGATTAATAGGTATAAAATAAATAAGATGCAAAGATGTAATGTACAGTGCAGGGAACATAGCTCATATTTTATAGTAACTTTATGAGGTGTATTATCTATAAAAATATCAAGTCACTATGTTGTACATCTGAGACTAATATCATATTGTAAGTAAACGATACTTCAATTAAAATAAAAGTCCTGACTCTCCACTAGGCTTCTTCTGACCCCACCAGTTAAGGAGAAGAAGCGATGACTCACTAATGCTGGGCAGGTGTTGAAGTCCAGGCTCCTCTTGTGGTCTTCCCTAGCCCTGCTGGTAAGGCCCCTTTACCTCTCTTTGGGAAACAAAAGGCACAGCTCCCTTTTCAGATACTACTTATGCAGGGATGTTGGAAAACCTTGTTGCAAACTCTTGGGATGGAAGTCTAGACTTTGCTCTCAATCTTTAATGACATGGGTAGGGCCACTTTACTGTTGTTTTTGTGTTTGGCTGGAGTAGATGATCTCAACATTCTCTCTTTCTAGGCTGTCTCTATCTTCTTCCTTTACCTACAGATAACATGCTTCTGTTGGGGATGGATTTTTTTTGTCTGTGTACTTGGCAGTCCCAGACTGCTGGCTTCTTTAGCTCCATAGTGGGATTAAGAGGCAATAAACAAACAAACAAACTCAAAAAGCCCATTAATGTAACTCACCACGCTATCATTTCTCAGGTTCTGAGATCCCTACCCTATCGGCCTTCTTTCTACCTTTCAGAGTCTTCCTCTGTTTGCTTTGTACATAATGTCTAGGATTTTTGTTGTAATTAGAGGGAGGAACAGGAAGAAGTACATCTACTTCCTGTTCTCTGAAGTGGAATTCCTTAAATCTTCTTTTATTTCTTTTGGTTGGTTTGTTGGTGTTTTATTTTTATTTTATAGGTGCCACATGGTTCTTGTTAAGTTTATAAATTGTATATGTATATTGTTACTATTTCTAAGTTGAGTCTCTGTGGGATCTAGAACGCTTGAGTCCTCCACCAGTTCACAGTTTCTCTGAAACTACAAGGAGAGTCCCAAGAAACACGTGTATGTATGAAAAACATTCCAGATAGAATCACATTTTATTACTAACTGGGGCTTTGACTCCACAACCCCATATCAACTGGTGTTCTGGTGATTTGGGCTTGTATGTATGTGAACCTTTAAAATAGTGGAAGCCTAGTTGTGGCTAAGCACAGGGTAAGAACACAGAACCTGGCATCTCCACTTTCTAGCTCAGAGACTAGGAGAAAGTTCCTGAGTGTTTCAGCGCCTCTGTTTATTTACCTATAAAATGGAGATAAATGAGTACTACCTGAAGAGAAACCTGCTGTCATTCTAAAAAATTTCCCCCCTATAAATAAGGTGTCCATTTTCTCTGGTTGTTGTCCAGATTTTTTTTTTTTTGTCTTTAGTTTTCAGAAATTTGTTTATGATGTGTCTTGGTATGGATTTTTTGGTTTATCCTGTTGGAGTTCTCCCAACTTTTTAAAAAAATTGAACTATAGTTGATTTACAATATGTACACCTGTTAGCTTCAGGCGTAGAGCAAAGTGATTTAGTTTCATATATATATATATATATATGATATATATATAAGATGTCAAATATCATTCCCTGTACTATACAGTAAATCCTTAAATCCTTGTTGTTTATCTGTTTTATATATAGTAGTTTGTATCTGTTAATCCTAATTTATCCCTCACCCCCTTCCCCCTTGGTAACCATAAACTTGTTTTCTATGGGGGTCTGTTTCTTTTTCGTAAATAAGTCCATTTGTATCATTTTTTAGATGCCACTATAACGGATATCATATGATATTTGTCTTTCTCTGACTTACTTCACTTAGTATGAGAATCTCTAGATCCATCCATGTTGCTGCAAATGACAATATTTCATTCTTTTTTATGGCTGAGTTCTCCCAGCTTCTTGACCCTGTAGATTTAAGTCTACAGTAGGATTAAGTGTGTTAATATGTATATAGTATTTATAACAGTATCTGTCTCATAAGCACCATATAAATGTTAGCCATTAATATAATTAGTCCCTCCTTTCCTCAAGGTAGCACAGAAAACAAAAGGCAGTGCAACATGGACAAAATCTGTTCCTCCATTGAAAGCAGCATCTTCTAACCTTTTGATCCTGAAGACTGCTTATTGCCCATTTCGCTTTCAAGTTTGTGCTTTCCCCTTTACTCTGTGAGCAGTTCCCTAACACCACTGGCACTGAGGTACTTTTACATTATGCTTCATTATGTAATAAACAAATAAAGATCATAATTTCTTTGTAGTTTTTCTGTATCCTGTCACCTTACTGCTCTTTCTTATTAATTCTAGGAGCTTATTAGTTGATTATTTTGAATTTCCAGGTGGCCAATGATTTTATATGTAAACAATAATCCCAGTAATTATATTTTTACTTCAGTTATGACTTAGACTGCCCAGACTTTGAAAAACAGATGATTTTCTGATTTCCAATATAGGCAAAATATCCATTCTATTTCCATATCAACAACTTCTTTCTCATAATTATCACCTCTTCTTTTGCTCTGCATCCAGGAAAGCATCTCCTTACTTATGCTTTTGTTTGTTTTTTATTGCTCCCAATATTTTTATTGATGATTTTATTGCTGGACAAATATCTTAAAAAATAATTTCCAATAATCAGAATGATATGTGCAGGAGACATATTTCCAGACATTGGTGCTCCTTTACTATAGAATTAGAATGATCAGAGAAGGTGAACCAAAATATTTTCCTATCGTCTTCTGGTCCATCTGCATTTGTTCTGTGCATAAGTAAAGAAAACTCTAGGATTTTTCTCTGTCCAATTCCATGGGGCTACAATTATTGAAATTTCTATTAGTATTCTTTCTTCTCTTATTATTACTTTCCAGCAGGGTTGCAATTTCTTGCCTTTTCATGTATCTTTATGAACTTTCAAAAGAAATTTAAAGATAGTGTATCAAGCATCAATTTTAACACATACATCTTTGTACCAAATACTAACTTATAACTGTTTCTTATCTTTGTGAACTTGAGTATGCATGTCTCCAGACTCAGTTTTCTATCTCAGTCAAATTGGGGGAGGATGAGTGAACCAAAATTATTTATGATGTTTTCCATTGCTAATATCATCTTTGATCATAGGCTTATGCTAATAGGGACATTTAAGTTATGAGGTAAATATAATGAAATTTAAGTAATGAAGATTATTTTAAAAAAATATTCAGCTCAAATTCACGCAACCCCGAAAACTCCAGTTAAAAATAAGTGCCTACGGGCTTCCCTGGTGGCGCAGTGGTTGAGAGTCCGCCTGCCGATGCAGGGGACACGGGTTCGTGCCCCAGTCTGGGAGGATCCCGCATGCCGCGGAGCGGCTGGGCCCGTGAGCCATGGCCGCTGAGCCTGCGCGTCCGGAGCCTGTGCTCCGCAACGGGAGAGGCCGCAAAAGTGAGGCCCGCGTACCGCAAAAATTAAAAAAATAATAAGTACCTGGGTATGGTGTAACAATTCTGACACCACTGTGCGTGTATGCTGAAATTGAACAATTAAGTAAACAGATGGTGATGGGAAGATCCAGGTTTCTTACTATTGGGGTGGGAGTTTGAGCTAAGCAAGGAGAGGAGGCTAGAATGATTCATATAGTAATGGATTAGATTTGAAATCACAGGTATAAACTTGTGTTTAGCTTAATATAGATGAAGATGGTTGCAAATAGAAATACATAGAGGTGTGATACACACACACACACACACACACACACACCGGTTAGTGTAACACACATATTTCCTTGCTCTGTCAGCTGGGAGGGTCTGGGGGCAACAACACCCTAGGAGCAATGAGCACACCTAGCACCCAGCTTTGGTTTTTAGTACCACTCTACAATAGACAGAAACAGGGCTCCTTAGAGAAATAGCTAATTCTAAGACTGGGGCAGAAAATGTCTATGATGAAGAACCTGAGGCATCTTTTAGTATCAAAAAGTAAGGAAGTGTAAAAAACAAAAAAAAACCCAAACCCCCCCAAAAACCAAAACTCTCCAAGGATGAGGGTATATCAAAGGGACACCGGAGTCAATGGAAAGATCTCCCAATGGCCCAAACTGAAACAATTTCAGCAACAAAATTAAGTAGTAGTAGATTGTAGCTCAAAGTATAAAATAAATATCCAAGAGTCCATATTGATATAACTAAAGTATTGAATCAATTAATAGGGAGACTCAAATCTCCCATGCCGAAGAATTCATAATAATTTGTGTAGATGCTCTGCCCTCTACTAAGTGGGGCATAACTCTCCATTCCTTAAGGATGGTCTGTGGATAGCGGTTTCTTTCCAAAGAGGACAGTATGGAATGGCAGGGGGGAAAAGTAACTTTACAGAGGAGAACACCTACAAGGCTACCTCAGTGATCAACAGTGATCAAAATCAACAGTGATCAGAATCAACGGTGATAAGTCATGGGGTTAATATGTGCCCTTGATATGATGTGATGAGAATAGCCCTTCACCTCTGTGATCTTCCTCCCAAAACACATAACTCCAGTCTGATTGTAAGAAAAACACCAGACAAATCTCAATTGAGGAAAATTCTACAAAATACTTGACCAGTTAGTACTCCTCAAAACTCTCAAGGTCATCAAAACCAAGAAAAGTCTGAGAAACTGTCATAGCTGAGAGGGATCTACGGAGACATTACAATTAAATGTAATGTAGTATCTTGGATGAGATCCTGGAACAGGAAAGGACATTAGATGAAAACTGAGGAAATGCAAATGAAGTATGGACTCTAGTTAATAATAATGTATCTGTATTAGTTCATTAATTGTAACTAATGCACCATACTAAAGAATAGAGAAATAATATTAAATAATAAAGAAACAGGCTGTGATATATGTGGGAACTTTGCATTATCTTCCCAGGTTTTATTTTTTCTGTAAATCTAAATCTATTCTAAAACAAAAAAATTTAGTTTAAAAAATGCCTGCAGGATAAATGAGTGAATGGAAGGAGCAATAAAGAACAGGAAACAAGGACACAGATTTTTAAAATATTGTGTAATGAAGGAAACTTTGTGGAAAATAATACATTTGGTTAGTTTAAAAATATAGACTAGGATCATTTATTCTTTTCTTTTTCCTTGCAAAAATAGATGCAAATAGAAGGCAAAAAATTTGGACACTGTGTAACTCAGCCAGCATGTGGCCAATAGCATTGATTTCAGTTAATAGCTTATAATCACAATAATCAAGCCAGGGCCAGTGAGCTAAGCTATTGGAACTATTTTTCCAATAGAATAATTACTTTAATTCAGACCAGGGAACTATTGGGGGTGGGGGAAGTGTGTGGTTAGGGTAGTACATAGACCCACTGAAATATTAATTAGTTTATGCAGCTATGGCCAAAAAGCACAGGAATACAGGCTTATATGAGGGAAACAAACCAAAAAAGGGCATGAACAATTTTTCACAATTGTGCTGATTTGATTACTGAAAAGTATATTTTGAATTCGTTTTGCTGTTGAATCATTACAAAGCAATGCATTTGTCATCTAATTGTTAATTGCTTTTCATGATGTAGATAAATGATAATCAACTTTTTACATTTGCAAATATTTCCCAGCAATCTGATGATGAGGTGCTATTTTGCATTGTTTCTTTTTTTTTAATTTTCAAAGTAGTTTTAGACACTTGATTTATTTTTTTGTCAAATGAAATAAAAGGTTTTCTCCTTCATTAAAATTACGTATGTTAATTATCAAAGTTTAAAAATACATTGAAAAAGAAAAAAGCTAACCATAATCTCATCATGTTAACTTTTTAAATGTATTTCCCATTAGGCTTATTTATTGTTGAACTACAGTTGTGACTATATGTATATTCAATTTGTGTCTGACTTAACAACTTAGCATAAGCATTTTCTCATGCTATTTAAAATTTTTAATAATCACTATTTTGAGTACTGTAAAATATTAAATCAGTTGTTACATGGTTTACTAATTTATTAACCTATTGGACATTTAGGGGTTTTCCCCAGTGATATTTTATTTATCTATATATGGTCCAATTCCAGAAGAAAAGTTCAAACCCACTGATATTTTGTGTGTTTCTGTGTGTGCTGTAACCACAGCAGTTTTATATTTGAAACTCAGGAAAGAAACAACTGGAGTCCAAACAGCCAAATATGGAAGTAAAATATAAAGGTATTTTTTTAAACTGCCACATTCATTTCAAATCCCATTCATTTAGCATCATAAGGATGAAGGATATATCTGGTTAGCTGTGTAATAAAGTCGCAAACACACTGCTTACTGGACATCACAAGACAGTTGCCTATAAAACTAGACCTCGGACTTCAGCTTCCTCTTCTCCCAGGGTATCATTCTCTCTGGGAGAATAGTAGTCTGAGCAGCCTCTAAGCCGCGCTCATACTGAACTTCCAAAACTGAGTCCATGACTATGATTGGTGGGGTGAGAGCACCCGTGCCAACAGACTCCAAGTCAGGATCGCCAGTTAGTTTCCTAGCAAGCCAATGGACAGGCTTCTCAAAGTTGTAGTTACTTCTGGCAGAAATCTCATATCCCTGGAGATTCTTCTTTCATTAGAAGACAATGGATTTTTCCTTAATTTCTCAGCCCTTAATACGCACTATGTTGCCATGCAATAAGATGAGGATGTTTTCATATATTCCTACCAGATATCTGTTCCACTTAGGTGCACACTTGTAACTCTCGATGTCACATCAAACATTACAATGGCTTGCTGGGCTTGGATCAAATAGCCATTTCTCAGGCTACCAAATGTATGTCTAATTCATTGAATTTAAAAAGTCTATTGTTGGTATGAAACATGGGGTGATAGACTTCAGCAATCAAAGTACTACATCTCAAACTCATGAGTCAAATGACACTTTGAAAATATAGTTTACCAGTATTGTCATCACCAACCGATTCATATTTAAATAGAACTTGGGATTCTTTTTGGGCAGCCATCATGATGGTTCTTCCAGAATTGTCTCTCTCTGTTCCTCACCTGGCTAAGCCCAATCAATTTTTTACTTGATTGTTGGTTGGTTCTTATATAGTCTCTGTTAGTGATGAAAATGAGAACACTTAAAATGTTAAATATTGCAGCATGAAAATGCCTTTTGACCTAAAATTGCTGAACTTTCTTTTGAATTAAAAACAAAATTCAGTTCATAAATGGATGCCTCATTCATGGATATCTAATTCATTCATTCACAGAATACTTACTGAAAATCTAGTGTGCCAGGTGCTGTTCCCAGTGCTATGAACAAAGCAGGTAGGAATTCCTGCATTCATGGAGTGTATCTTTTTCACCAGCCAGAACTGATGAACCACTGCCTTCTGAGATGAAGTTGGTAATACCTAGAAGGTCACTATTTCTGGAGAAGGAATCTTGACTAGACACTGGATATTCCTTACATTCCCACTCTGGGTTCCCCTCCACTTACCTAGAGTGAGCAGTCACAAGACAACAGAGGAGGCATCAAGAGCTACTAAAATGAGACAGGGAACCCAGAGGACAGATTCTGCTGAGACAGGGTCCAGTGAACAAACTCTACATTTTGTGTGTGTTGGGAGCAGGGGAGCTTGTGGGCCAGAGGAGCAGGGAAATTATTTTTCAAAAACAAAACAAAACAAAAAAACCTGCCAGACTGAATAAGATATACTCTGCAAAAAAACCTAACATGGAAGAAAGAAAAAAACAAGGCTTAATTTTCACTAAGATTTGGATGCAAACCAGAGTTTTAAATTAGAACAAGAGCCAAATAATGCCTGAAAAGAAACAGAAGAGTCAGAATGATGGGTTTTGTGGCTGGTTTAGAACCATGACGTTGCTCAGGATTTTTGAATTTTGATTTGATTTTGGGGGTGGATGAGTAAATAGTAATCAATATTTCAGAAATTTAAAAAGGGTCACTGGGAGTGAGGAAGATTTATGGAAAACTGTGGACCCAATACTGTCAGGTTGGATCTTTTAATCCAACAAGAGCAGTTATTAAATTTACCAGGTCCATCCTATGCTTCATACTGCACTTCAAGGAGGAGGAAGAGACTAGAGCCACAGCTTTGGAATTATTCTGTATCTTGTCTACACGGGACTAGGAGAGCCATTAGGGAGCCTGCCAACATTGTATGAGAATTCAAAGGAGAGCCTAGAAGAAAAGAAGATAGATTGAATGTGTCCAAGGAAGACAGACAAATAAGAGGAAGAGAAAAAGAACTAGGGTAGAGGATAGAGGTAGAATGTATTAACTTGTACTCCTTGAGAAATTAGTTTCTCATCACATCCTTGAAGATATTACTTGCACAATTTACCACGGTTGTGTTGAAAGAAGACAAAAGGACAGGTTATAAAAGGGGCTTGGGAGAAGTTAGGAAAATACGGAGCTTCATCTATTCTCCCGTCATTAAATACTAGAGTTTAGTTGGAATGAAGCAAGATAAATTGTGAATTTGGTTAAATGAAAGGAAATGGATTAATGGTTTTAATCCATTAATTAATTAAGGAAATGGCTCTTGTTGTATACTAAGAGTTTTTTGCCCTTTTAGATGAGGGTAACTCCAATCATTTTCCCTTAAAATTTGAAGTAAAAAAGTTACAAAGCGTGAATAAATAATTTCTTCTGAGTTATATCAGCTGATTATCTAAATATGCATCCTGAATGTGTGAAAGAGTATTTTGGAAAGGTCTATGCCTGTAAAACATTGATGTGTGAACAAATCTCTCTGATTTCCCCCATAAGGGGAACAGCTTTGTGATCTCAAGCTGAGAAAGATAGGAATGGTTTCCTGGTTCATCAGCATCACATGGATCCAAATATTAGCTGGGCATGAAGAGTGAGGTAGTCGCTAGAAAAAACAAGAGTTTTTTCTGGATCCTTAAGGCCCCACTGTGACCTAAATTACACACAGACGTACACACATACAATTTCCAATGACATCCGTTGAAACTTCCTCTGAGCAACTGGGAAAGGGACTTGGCCCAGAATTCCAAGAAACCCAACCTGAGGTTAAAACCATAGTCATTCCCAGTGCTTCTCAATTGATTCAACTTCCAACGAAATTATTGTTGTCTCTGGTTCCAATAGCAAACTAAAGAGAGAATTGAATTAGAAAGGAGAAGCATTGTTGAAAAAAAAAAAAAAAAAGCAACCACATTACTCTGTGAGAACATTTCAGAAGGACCCAAAAGAGACAGAATTCCAAGGTGCTGTTCTCAAGATCTGTCGGGTTACCTGGAAACAGATGTTTCATGTAACTAAGGTAGTGACCGCAAGTGAGCAGGCGTGGGGAAATGGGGTGAAGAAACTAACACCTTCTCTTTCCTTCAGTCTCATATTTTTTCCCCCTGAAACCAAAGCTTGATTTGCTATTTGGCTCAAGGAGCAGAAGAGGACAGAGGAAGTCACAGTGCATTTCCATTTCTTGTCCAGTTTCCAGTCCCATGTCAGTAGAGCTAAACCTTGGATGGCCTAGCAGCATCCCTACGGAGGTCTGCTTGGCAGAGAAAGGGAAGGAGCTTGCGTTGGAGGACAGCCATCTGCAGCGCTCAGCCCACAAGCTGTCTGTCTGTCCCCTCTAACCCCTGTCAGTACTACAATGGGGAGAACAAGATAAAGAATACTCCCTTTCTTATCAAAAAATCAAGAAGTTTGTGTGTACAGCAGGCAGCAGATTGTGCCTCCTTGGCCAATGTCAAAGCTGGCTGCAGGAATTCGTCTGCAGCAAAACAAATCAAAGCTGCCCTTTGGCTCGAACTGTAGGTGGCCTAAACCCACCTACATAGCAGCTTCTCCATGACTCACAAGTGTCACGATTAGCAGATTATTGGGCCAATTATATGGAAATGTTTTTTAAAAGATAACAGGTTTAGAGTCACCATCACAGACACACCAGAATACTTGTCTCTACTAGACTTTGGATTGCATTATAATGTGAAATCATTTAATTGCTAGCATTTATCTACTTTTGGAAAATACAGTTCTGAATCCCAGGCTGCTGAAGAGAATTGCCTGTGGTATAGTCAGCTATTTTTAACAGTAGCCAAGACAAGAATTCAGATCTCCTGCTGGCTATTCCAGGCTTAATGATTCACCTTTGGTAGACATGGCTCTTGCCCTGGATTGCACACAAGTTGACAAGCAGTCCAGAAAAGTTTTGAACAGATTGTCCTCAGGCCATTTATGTCCTCAAGTAAGAATGCGCTGAGTATCTTTTGCTAACAAGATGAATGTGAGGGGAGTAAAGTTCCTCAGGATTCTAGAGAAATCTGTGGATGTACCAAGGCCTGCTACCACATTCCAAACAGCTTTGTCTGAAGGCTTCATTTCTTACTGAGGTAACCTGAACATCTTTTCTGGAGGAACACCTAAGAAAGGCTACCATTCTGGAGAATTCTGGGGTTTGCAAAGAATATCTGCAGTGTTGTGGAAACTCTGATTTCCAGCTGAACTCCCACAGAACTTCCTGGAGTTCTGAGCCTTATTTTAAAATAGCACATGGTGGGCTTCCCTGGCGGCGCAGTGGTTGGGAGTCCGCCTGCCGATGCAGGGGACCCGGGTTCGTGCCCCGGTCCGGGAGGATCCCCCGTGCCGCGGAGCGGCTGGGCCCGTGAGCCATGGCCGCTGAGCCTGCGCGTCCGGAGCCTGTGCTCCGCAACGGGAGGGGCCACAGCAGTGAGAGGCCCGCGTACCGCAAAAAAAAAAATAAAATAAAATAAAATAAAATAGCACATGGCAAAGAGAAAAGTGTAGGCACAGTCTCTTTTTTTAAAAAGAGCTAAGCAATATAAAAATACAAAAGGGAGGAGAATCTACAAAGAATTTTGAAAATGAAATATGAAATCTCCTTGCAGTGGAAATATTTAGAGTAAAAGGCACATAGAATGTAGTTCAAATGGGACTTGGGGTGGGAAATGAGTAAGACTAAATAGAAAATAAATTAAGTACAGATGAATGAGATAGCATCACTTAGTGATTACAATCGCAAATTCTAAAGTCAGACTGACCTGACTTTGGGTCCCAGCTTGGTCGCTCATTAGATATGTAGCCTTAGGAATATTACTTAAGACCCTTTCACCCAAGTGTTTCATTCGTTAATGTAAGAGATGAACAAACCGATCTCATAGTTGTTCGTGAAACTTTTCAATGACCTGAAGTATGTACAAGCTAAATATGAAGCCTGGTACAGATTAAGTGCTCAATAAATCTCAGTTAAAGTTATCTAGGAACACAGTTATCAGAGTCTGAAAGAAAGTGAAAAGAAGGGGCAATTTATTTGGTGGACAGTAGCAGGAAGCAATTTAGATATAAGAAATATTATGGAAAAATGCCAAAAGGTATGGTGGCCACATTATCTGAAAAAATAAATTAGCACACATAGCTTGAGAGTGGGAGAGATGACCGCTATTGGGATTGCCGTAGGAAATCCAGGAAAGGACATCTCTGCACAAAAAGTGTGAATTAAATTTACAAAAGAGAAAATTCTTCTGCTAAAAGCTATGAGAAATTAACATCTTTCCTTAGGCTATAATTTTGAGCTAGAGCCAACTGTAAATTACTTAAAGTTTCATAAATTAATGTGGCTCTTTCTTCTTCTCTTTGCATTTGTAGATGCACAGAGTTTGATCATTTGACTACTTGTTAATTTTCACCAAAAGTACTTAATGGAGAAGAGATGAAAAGTCAACTACTCTTGATTTGCCAGGTGAGTGTAATGGCTGCCAAGGAGAAAACAGTCACAGAGGCTTCCCCATCAGTTTGAACCTAGATTCCAGTGATGTCCTTAGAGACTATGCCTGTAACTTGGTTCTGCCCCAGGTGCATATGCCCAATTTCATGAAATGAAGACTTTGGGGGCTTATAAAGAACAGTTGTCTCCCCTTATCCATGGTTTCCCTTTCCTCAGTTTCATTTACCTGTGGTCAACCATGGTCCAACAATGTTAAATGAAAAATTCCAGAAATAAACAATTCATAACTTTTAAATTGGATGCCCTTCTGAGCAGTGTGATGAAGTCTCCTGATGTCCAGATCCATTCCCCCAGGATGTGAATCATCCCTTTGTCCAGCGTACCCCATTAATCTCTTTAGCCTTCTCAGTTATCAGATTGACTGTGGACTGTCGCTATCACAGCGCTTGTGTTCAAGTAACCCCTGTTTTACTTAACAGCCCTAAAGCACAAGGGTAGTGAGGCTGGCAATTCAGATATGCCAAAGGGAAGCTGAAAAATGCTCCTTTTAAGTGAAAAGGTGAAAGTTCTTGGTTTAATAAGGATAGAAGAAAGTTGTATGCTGAGGTTGCCAAGATTTACAGTAAGAACAATTCTTTTATCCGTGAAATTGTGAAGAAGGAAAAAGAAATTTGTGCTAGTTTTGTTTCCCCTCAAACTACAGAAGTTATGGTTACGATGCATGGTAAGTGCATAGTTAAGATGTAAAAGGCGTCAAGTTTGTACAATCAGATATTTTGAGAGAGAGAGATCACATTCACGTAACTTTTATTACAGTATATTGTTATAATTGTTCTATTTTGTTATCAGTTTTAATCTCTTACTGTGCTTAATTTATAACAAACTTGATCATAGGTATGTATGTATAGGAAAAAAACATAGTATATATAGGGTTTGATACTATCAGTGGTTTCAGTCATCCACAGGGGGTCTTGGAATGTATGCCCCATAAGGGGAGACAACTATATAAGCATTGTGCCAGGAGCCAGAGGTGCAAAGAGCAATGAATAGTAGTGAGGAGATATTAAACAAATGTGGTGCCAGGGAGAAAATAAACATTAAAAAAATAATCTCACATATAAAATATACATAAGGAGAGCTTTGTAGCTTAATTGTGAAACAAGTCATCACTGAGGAGTAACTTATTGCTGAGACCTAAATGACAAGAAGGAGCATGACGCTCCAAGATTGAAAGGAATGATGTTCTAGGCAGAAAGTACTAAGGCTGTTTGTGTGTTTGAAAGACAAAAAGTTGAGCCTACGGAAATGAATTAGTTAAAGGAAAAAAATTATTTATTAGTTAAGGCTGTGGATGAGTTAATATTAATTAAGCAGAGTATATTAATTTATTATTATTAATTTATTACAGCTTGCCACATGTTGATGTTATATAGATTGATAATGTATCAGCTCATTTTAATGTAGGAAATGTATGATAGCATTCTTCCTATTTCATGCCTCCAATCCTTTGTGCTATCGTTGTCATATACTTTCCTACTACATATTTATACATGCCACAATATTATTTTTCTTTAAAAATCAATTTTTGTTTCAAATAATTTAGAAAGAGGAAAAAAACCCCAATGTATTATATAGTTACCTAAATATTTACCATTTCCTAAACCCGTTGATTCTTTTTATGGGTCCAAATTTCTAACTAATATAATTCTTCGTAAGCCTGAAGAATTTCATTTAGCATCTATTGTAGTGTAACGTGTTGATAAAAATCCTCAACAAGGGAAGAATAGAAGAGAGTATCCTCAAACAGATAAGCACAGACAAAAAATCTGACATAACATACATAAAGGTAAAAAACTGAATGCCTGATCTATACTGTTGGGTGCAAGGCATAGATATTCACTCTTACATCTTCTACTCAACATTGTACTGCAGGTTTTAAACAGTGCAGTTAGACAAGAAAAAAGTAAAAGACATCCTGATTGGAAAAGAAAAAATAAAGCTGTCTTGATTCACAGACAACAGGATCATCTATGTAGAACACCTAATGAATCAACATAAAAGATGTGAAAACTAATAAATGAACTTAGCAACTTGAAAGATACAATGGACATGTACAAAGTCAAAAATTGGAATTAAAAAAATGGCACTATTTACAATATCAATAAAACAGGGAATACTTAGGTATAAATCTAACAAAATATTGTAAGATTTGTATGCTGAAAGCTGCAAAACATTGGTGAGAAAAACTAATGGCACAAATATGAAGAGAGCTCTATTGGTGATCATGGGTAACAGATCTTAATATTGTTAAGAGGGCAGTTGTCCCCAAATTCATCTGTAGGTTCAGAGTAAAGCCAGTCAAAGCCCAGAATTTTTTTTCCCTAGAAGTTGACAAGGTGATTCTATAGTTTTCATGAAAATTCAAAGGATCAAGAATAACTAAAAAATTTTGTAAGACCAAAACATAAGTATTTCCACTTCTGTGAAGATGGAGTAGACATACGTTTTCCTATTCCTCTAAGTACAGCTTAAAATTGCACATTATATATGAAACAAACATATGACTCAAAGGTGGAGAGAGGACACTGGCTAAGGATTTTGGAACATGAGGAATTAC
Source organism: Lipotes vexillifer (assembly GCF_000442215.2). Classification (NCBI taxonomy): domain Eukaryota; kingdom Metazoa; phylum Chordata; class Mammalia; order Artiodactyla; family Lipotidae; genus Lipotes; species Lipotes vexillifer. The sequence goes on from NW_006783489.1 coordinate 88,287, forward strand.
TGGTAGTGAATTTTATTGCTTTTCTCTTTGCCTCATATACTCCATACTTGAAGATGAAGAAACTGGCAACCAATAAATGCCACAGTCACGGGGGAAGTGGGAAGCACAGAAACCAATGACAACAAAAACCAAAGGACCAGAAAAGGGGCAGCTTAACAAGAGAGAAAACTTTTAGGAAAAAACCACTCTACTATAGTCAAACACCACACACAAAACAACAACAACAAAAAACAAACTCTGACCTTTTCATAAAAGTTTTAAAGTTTGATGTAGTCTCATTTGTCTATTTTTGATTGTTTTCCCTGTGCTTTTGGTGTCATATCTAAGAAATCATTGCCAAGTCCAATGTCATGCTTTTCCTTTATGTTTTATTTGATGGGTTTTATAGGTTTACATCTTATGTTCAGTTCTTTAATGTATTTGACTTAATTTTTCTGTGTGGTATAATGTAAGAGTCCATCTTCGTACTTTTGCATGTGGATATCTAGTTTTTCCACCACCATTTGTTGAAGAGACTGTCTTTTCCCCACTGAGTGGTCTTGGCACCCTTATTAAAGATCATTTGTCCGTATACATGAGGGTATATTTCTGAACTCTTTATTCGATTTCACAGGTCTGTTTGTCTATCTTTATGCCAGTATCAGACTGTTTTGATTACTCTAGCTTTGTCATATGTTTTGAAATCAGCAAGTGTGAGTCCTCCAACATTGTTCTTCTTTTTCAAAATTGTTTTGGCTATTTGGAGTCCTTTGAGATTCAATATTAGTTTTTGCATAAATTAATTTCTGTAAAAAATGCCATTGAGATTTTGATAGGAATTGAATTGACTCTATAGATTGCTTTGGGTAGTAGGGACATTTTTAACAATATTAAGTCTTCCAGTCCATAAACATGGAATGTCTTGCCATTTATTTGTCTTTTTAAATTTCTTTCATTGAGCATCTTTATGTTCTTTTCATTGAGCATCTTTATGTTCTTTACAGTTATTTCTTTTTTTTAATAAATTTATTTATTTATTTATTTTTGGCTGCTTTGGGTCTTTGTTGCTGCACACAGGCTTTCTCTAGTTGCTGTGAGTGGGGGCTGCTGTTCCTTGCAGTGCATGGGCTTCTCATTGCAGTGGCTTCTCTTGTTGTGGAGCACGGGCTCAAGGTGTGCGGGCTTCAGTAGTTGTGGCACACGGGCTCAGTAGTTGTGGCTCATGGCCTCTAGAGTGCAGGCCCAGTACTTGTGGCACATGGACTTAGTTGCTCTGTGGCATGTGACATCTTCCCTCTTTACAGTTATTTTAAACCTTTGTCAGGCAGCTCACAGATCTGTGTCTCTTCAGAGTCCATTTTTGGAATTTTATTATGTTCCTTGACTGACCCAGTGTTTCCCCATTTGTATGTCTCTTAAGTTTTTACTGGGTTTTGGGCATTTGAAAAAACACCCACCTCTCCAAGTCTTTGCTCACTGGTTTCATACAGGGAAAGATCTTCACCATCACCCCAGTTGGAGGTTCTAGGACCTCTCAAACTTTATCTTACTCACCCTGGCATCTCCCTCAACTTCAGTGTCTTGCTCATATCTGTTCCAGCAGCTCCCAAACTCTAGCAGTGGTCCCTTCAGCACTATGAGTCGGACAAGACAGAAACTAGTCGCTTGGGAAGCCCCTAGAGAAGCCAGAATGTTAGACTGATGATCCACTCATCTGTTCTCATCCTGAAGGAGGAGCCCTGGTACAGAAGGTTTCCTCCCACTTGCTCGTGCAATTTTGCATAAGGGAGAGGGGGACGAATGGCCATGCCAAATGTCACAAGGTTTCCTACTCCTTGTGTTGGAATCCATTCTTGGTTTACAGTGTCCTGGATGCTGTAACTTCTCAACTGGTCTCTAGAGTTCTCAGAGAGGTATTGTGATTCATATATTGTTGTTAACTTTTTGTCTCTGTGGGGGAAGGAGGGCCTGTAGTTTACTAGTACATCATGTGGCTAATGTCACTTGATTAATTAATTTTTGACCAAGTTGTGAAGGCAATTTAATGGAGAAAGTGTAGTCTTTTCAACATAAGGTGCAGCAACAATTAATCACCCAAAAGGAAAAAAGAAAAAAGAAACTTGGATCCATACATAAAGTTAATTCAAAAGCAACCATAGACCTAAATGTGAAATTTAGAAACTATAAATGCAACTAACTGCAGTGTATGACTTCTTGATAATACCATTTATATGGAAATTTAAAGGTCCTAGAATAATCAAAGCATCTTGAAAAACAGAAACAATGTTTGAATACTCACCTTATTTTGTGATTTAATATAAAGGTACTATAATCAAGATAGTATGGTACTGGTTTAAGGATAGGTAAGTAGACCAAAGGAACCTAATGGAAAGTCAAGTAATAGATCCACACATAGATTTTTAGACAAAGTCGCTATTGTTATCTAGTGTGGAAAGAAAAATCTTATCATCAATCTTATTGTTTAAGTGGATATCTTTATAGAAAAAAAGTGAACCTTGACCTGTATTTCACAGTATACAGAAATCTCAACTGAAGATGGATTATAGACCTAAATATAAAAGCTTAACATATAAAGCTCTTTGCTACCTGGAGATTATCTTTGCTACATTGAAGTAGACAGATTACTTAGAATATAGACATCACTAACAATAAATGAAACACTTGAGAGATCGGGTTTCATCAAAATTAATAAACATTTGTTCATCAAAAGATATTGTTAAGAAAATGAAAAGGCAAGGCACAGATGGGGAGAAAATATTCAAAATAGACATATGACAGAAGGAACTCATATCGAGATTGTACAAATCAAAACTTTTACAAATAAATAACAAAAAGTAAGGAACTCATTAAAAGTAAGAAAAATATGAAAATAGATCCTTCAAAAAAAAAAAAAAAGGACGTACAAATGGTCAGTGAACACGTAAAACATACTCAACATCTTTAGTCATTATGGAAATGCAAATTAAAACTACAGTGATTACCAGTACATACTGATTAGAATTTCTGAATTTAAATTGACTACAAATTTCAATTGTTGAAAAGAACGCAAAGCAACTGGTGCTCTCATACAGTATGGTGGGAATATAAAATAGTACAACTTGAGAAAGTTATTAGCATTTGCTTTTATAGAATTAAACATACATTTATCTTATGGCAGCAGTTTCACTTCTAGTGACTTACCCCAAAGCAATGAAAGCACGTGTCCATCCAAAGACTGGCACAAAGATATGTATTGCATTTTTATTCGTAATAGCAAAAATTGGGAGTAAGCCAAATGTCCATCAAGAGGAGAATGAATAAATACATTGTGGTATATTCACACAGTGGACTGGTATTCAGCGATAAAAAGGAACAGATTACGGATACATGTGACATTATAGACAAATCTCAAAAATAGCATGCTGAGCAAGAGAAGCCAGACACAGAAGAGTGTGTACTGTTTTTCCGTTTTTTTCAGTGGTATCTGTGGTTATTGAAATCCAAATGGTAGTTCATTTGGGTTATGGAGGTGGGGAAGGTAGACTGGAAAGAGGCTTGAAGACACTTGCAGTGTGATGTCAATGCTGTTGATCTTAATTGGGGTGTTGGTTACTTGGGTGTACATGCTTGTGAAAACTTCTCAAACTGTTCACTAAAGACTTATGTATTTTAAAATCTGTATGTAAGTTTACCTTCATAAAAAATTTTTAAAGGAAAATAAGAATATTTTTTAGCAAACAAAAACAAGGTAATCCATTACTAGCAGATGAGCACTCATGGAAATACCAAAGGTTATTTTTCAGGCAGGTATAACAGGTGTTGAAGATGGAGTTGAAACCCAGAAGCTGCAGGTAGCAATGTAAGTTGGTACAACGTTAAAAAAAACTGTTCAGACTTATCTATAAAACCAACGACCTGGCAATTCCACATCTCTTTACCTAGGACAGTACATCTGGGATTTTCCATGTGTATCTGCAATTTTCAGAGAAGGTGGGAAATTCAATAGCAAGGTCAGAATATAAGAAGCAGTCAAATCTCTATTTAGATGGTGGGACTGATGGGCATTAACCTGTGATGGAACCTGGGATCCCGAACAGAGCTGGGAATCAAGGAGGGTGAACCAAGGGTAGTATGAAGGGAGAACTGCAGCCCCACGCCAGCACCGTGTGGCCTGGCAGGCAGAAGCACAGCATCCCACTCGCCCCAGGGTCCACACAGTCATAGCTCCGGACTCTCCCAGAAACAGATTAACACCTGTAAATCCAAGCCTATGGAAATGCCTCTGGGTAGTCTCACTCTTTCATTTTAATTAAAACTCAATCTGTTCTCTGATAAAACAACAAAAAAAATCACAACCCTGACTACAAGTGGTGCCTTTCTACATACAGTTTTTCTACCCAAATCCTTGTCTTTTATTTCCAAAGCATTCAATCAGAATTTCCTATGTTCCTTACATTTTCCTGGCACAGCAAGCTCAACAGAGGGTTGAGGTGGAAGGAAGTTAAAGCAAAGTCAAAGGCACCGAAATGAATGAGAAAACAATATAGTGTTTGGGGAATTAAAAGTAATTCAGTCTCACTGGGCTGTCAGCAGTAAAGGGAGCTGGGGTGAGAGTTGAAGCTGGAAAGGTAGGCCAACCTCAAATTGGAGAAATCTTGCAGATATGCCTGGATTTTCAACTTTTTCTCAAGTGGTCATGAGTTTTTACCACTTCACTCGCAGTTACAAAGATTAAAGACTCCAATCACTTTTTATTTTTAATCTACCTAAGATTTTTTGAAAGGCAAATGCTCTCCAGAAGCTTAAGGATTGTCTCTCTCTAAATATATTCACATGAGGACTATATTTTGGAAAACAATGTGGTGTTCTTTTTGTGTTTAATCTGTGCTTGACATAGAGTAGTAAGAAAGGATCCAGTTTCCTCCCATTGGCCCTGGTTCTCATACCATAAGCATTGACCCAATTACTATCAAGACCATTCTTCACAGACTTCATTATCTACTTCCTTTGCAGGTTTGTGTTGAAATGTTTCAGACTCCACCTAGGGATGCTTTAGTGAAAGTAGGAATTAAGTCTATATCTAAAAAGTGAAAAGAAGGCACTTCATTTACTTCCTCTCCTGACCAGCTCATTCACTCTTCCACTAGTTCTTCAACTTCAAAATCTCTAGTACAATGACCTTCCTGTGCTTCTAATCTGTCTATGACCTTTTGTTTCTGTTTCTTTTGCAATTTAGATAAGGCCTGTGGCTCATCACTTCAAACTCTCTTTCTGTGTCCTTTCGTTTTTCACCCCCTTTTTTTTTCTTCCCAGTAAAACCCAAATGAACATCTTCAAGTCCAGAAGAAAAGGAACAGGAACAGGAAATGAGGAGTATGGAAAAACAATTAGCTAGGAGCCAGCCCAGAAGTAGGAAGCCCACCATGATGGTCTTCCTGTAATCTAAGAAATGAGAAGAGCCTACACGATGGCACAGGGACATAAAGCACTAAGATTAGATTCTAGGAAGTGCAATTGTAAGACTCTGTTTCTGGCTTTTGCAGCTGGATAGTGGCCATCTGTTCACTAAGATTGGTAACAGTGAAAGAGTAGACTTTGGTAAAGAGGAGAGAATCTACTTTCGCTAAGAATTGGAAGTCCTTTTGAGGTCTCCAAATAGAGCTTTTCCGGAGTTCAGGAGAGAGTTGTGGGATGCATAGGTGACTTGGGAGTCATCGGCATGTAAACAGTAACCGCAGCCAGGGGGTTTAATTAACCTACAAAAGGAAAATGTGTTGAGAGAGAAAAGGAGAAACCAAAGGCCAAAACAGGACTCCATTAAGGAAATGTGCAGAAGCCAAGGGCAAAGAAAGCATCAAAAAATTAAGTAATGAGCTGAAACAACGCTGAGAGGTCAAGAAAGATAAGGATAGAAAATGTCTTTCGGATTTAACAATGAAGAGTTAATTATTGCCTCAGAGAGAATATGTAATCATATTTAAGGCTGGAAACTAAGTTTGCAATAGCTTGAGAAGTGAATAGAGCATGATAAAATGGAGAAAACTTAGAAATTGTCATTCAGTAAGCTCAGCTGAAAAGGAAAAGAGGACAGGAAGAGGACAATGCATGGATGAGGCAGTATTTTAAAGGTGATAATTTGAGTATGTTTAGATGTTGATGGGAAGAAACTCGAAGATAAGGAGAGATGGAACATTTAGAACAATATGGAAGAAATAGATGGAGTAAGGATGCTGAGAGGTAGGTGGGGATGGGAGCCAGAGCACAGGCAGTGAGATTGTTTGAGACTGAAAAAGATCTTCCTGTTGAACCCTTCTGCATTGTTGGTGGGAATGTAAGTTGGTGCAGCCACTATGGAAGACAGTATGGAGGGTCCTCAGAAAACTAAAAATAGAACTGCCATATGATCCAGCAATCCCACTATTGTGCATATACCCAGACAAAACTATAATTCAAAAAGATACATGCACCCCTATGGTCATAGCAGCACTATTCACAATAGAAAAAAACATGGAAACAACCTAAATGTCCATCAACAGATGAATGGACAAAGAAGATGTGGTACATATATACAGTGGAATCCTACTCAGCCATAAAAAAGAATGAAATAATGCCATTTGCAGCAACATGGATACAACTAGAGATTATCATACTAACTGAAGTAAGTCAGAAAGAGAAAGACAAATACCATATGATATCACTTATATGTGGAATCTAAAATATGGCACAAATGAGCCTATCTACAAAGCAGAAACAGACTCACAGACATAGAGAACAGACTTGTGTTGCCGAGGGGGAGAGGGGGAGGGAAAGGGATGGACTGGGAGTTTGGGGTTGGTAGATGCAAACTATTACATTTAGAATGGATAAACAACAAGGTCCTAATATATAGCACAGGGAACTATATTCAATATCCTGTGATAAACCATAATGGGAAAGAATATTAAAAAAAAGAATGTATTTAGGTGTACAGCTGAGTCACTTTGCTGTACAGCAGAGACTGACACAACACTGTTAATCAACTATACTTCAACTAAAGAACATACTCCCTGTTGCTTTGATTTGAAAGGTAAGATTTAGGGATGAAAACAGATGTAGGCAAGTAGGCTGGTAGGGTCTGGATTGGGAGCAGGGAAGAGCAGGAATTTCCTCCCAAAGGCATCTATTTCTTTCCTTTTTTTTTTTAATTAATACAATTTTTAATTCAAGAAAAACTGCTTTAATTAAAGTTTGAAACTACATATTGAAAGGGCATTCTACATATATGGGGAAACTGATACAGAACATTCAACACTGAGATATATTTTACTAAAATATTTATATTTTAAAGGAAAACGAATCATTTAGGCATCTAGGCAAAAAGATCAACTCACAAAGAAAAGACAATGAAATTGTCATCAAGCTTTTAAACAGTCTCCCTTTATGTCAGGAAACGATGGAGTTAAGAAACTCAAAAGAAAGTAAAAAGACAGCAAAGGATTTTATATATTCATCTGTAGTGTGTTGAATAGTGGCCCCAAAAAGATAGGTCCAAGCCCTAACCCCCGGTACCTGTGAATGTGAACTTGTTTGGAAATAGGGTCTTTGCCAATGTAATTAAGTAAAAGATATCAAGATGACACGATCCTGGATTTAGATCAGGTCCTAACTCCAATAACAAGTATCCTTTAAGAGACATAAAAGAAGACATAGAGACACATTAAAAAAGAAGGTATTGTGAAGGTGGAGGCAGAGATTGTTTTTATGCAACAACATGCCAGGGAACTCCAAGAGCTACCAAAAGTTGGAAGAGGCAAAGAAGGATTTTCTTGTAGAGCTTTGGAAGGAGTGTGGCCCTTCCTGTATCTTTTTATTTATTTATTTATTTAGTTTTACACACACACACACACAATGTATTTTATTTTTACAAGAGATAAATAAACTGACACCAAGCATTGTAAATGGATGACCACAACGGAAGCAACAATGATTGCAATTACCAAACACAAAACACCCTCATACTATGTCATAATATTGACATTCAGTCCAGTAATCCTCCACTGTAACAGCTCCTTTACTTTGCAGTGAAAACTGATTTGTATATTTTTTGCCTCTGAGTCCTTGTGGGATTTTTTTTTTATTATTCAAACAGAAAGTCACAAAAATTATAATCATCCTCATCAGTTCACTCAGTCCCATGTAATTAATTTTTTTTCATCTTGATCTTTTGTTAGCACTTTTATGAATTCATCAGTTTTCCATTAGAGTTCTGAAAACGCTTATTCATTCAGTTCAGCAGTATAGTTACCAGAAACCTGTACTTGTCAGAGTCTTTTCCATGAATTCCTTGAAGATGAAACCCTTTTATAGGAACATTTTTGCAAAAGCATCAGAGTACACCCAGAACTGTCTGTAAATAACAAAAGACTTAAAAATGACCACAGTTAAAGATTTGATGAAAGTTCATAATAATGCAATTGACAAGGAAATTGAGCTATTTCTGAGATACACATTTTAAAGTAATAACTAGAATTATGACTTATAATATTATACCAGAACATATAAGATTTTTAGAAATTTCATGTAATGTCTGAAACATTTATATTAACATATTTCCATACAAATAACCCAAAGAAAGTTTAGTATTAGTTGTTTTTTTTGTTTGTTTGTTTTATACTGCAGGTTCTTATTAGTCATCAATTTTATACATATCAGTGTATACATGTCAATCCCAATCGCCCAATTCAGCACACCACCATCCCCACCCCACCGTGGTTTTCCCCACTTGGTGTCCATACGTTTGTTCTCTACATCTGTGTCTCAACTTCTGCCCTGCAGACCGGTTCATCTGTACCATTTTTCTAGGTTCCACATACATGCGTTAATATACAATATTTGTTTTTCTCTTTCTGACTTACTTCACTCTGTATGACAGCCTCTAGATCCATCCACGTCTCAACAAATGGCTCAATTTTGTTCCTTTTTATGGCTGAGTAATATTCCATTGTATATATGTACCACCCATTTGTCTGTTGATGGGCATTTAGGTTGCTTCCATGACCTGGCTATTGTAAATAGTGCTGCAATGAACATTGGGGTTCATGTGTCCTTTTGAATTATGGTTTTCTCTGGGTGTATGCCCAGTAGTGGGATTGCTGGATCATATGGTAATTCTATTTTTAGTTTTTTAAGGAGCCTCCATATTGTTCTCCATAGTGGCTGTATCAATTTACATTCCCACCAACAGTGCAAGAGGGTTCCCTTTTCTCCACGCCCTCTCCAGCATTTGTTGTTTGTAGATTTTCTGATGATGCCCATTCTAACTGGTGTGAGGTGATACCTCTGTAGTTTTGATTTGCATTTCTCTAATAATTAGTGAAGTTGAGCAGCTTTTCATGCTTCTTGGCCATCTGTATGTCTTCTTTGGAGAAATGTCTATTTAGGTCTTCTGCCCATTTTTGGATTGGGTTGTTTGTTTCTTTAATATTGAGCTTCATGAGCTGTTTATATATTTTGGAGATTAATCCTTTGTCCGTTGATTGGTTTGCAAATATTTTCTCCCATTCTGAGGGTTGTCTTTTCATCTTGTTTATGGTTTCCTTTGCTGTGCAAAACCTTTGAAGTTTCATTAGGTCCCATTTGTTTATTTTGTTTTTATTTCCATTACTCTAGGAGGTGGATCAAAAAAGATCTTGCTGTGATTTATGTCAAAGAGTGTTCTTCCTATGTTTTCCTCTAAGAGTTTTATAGTGTCCAGTCTTACATTTAGCTCTCGAATCCATTTTGAGTTTATTTTTGTGTGTGGTGTTAGGGAGTGTTCTAATTTCATTCTTTTACATGTAGCTGTCCAGTTTTCCCAGCACCACTTATTGAAGAGACTGTCTTTTCTCCATTGTATATCTTTGCCTCCTCTGTCATAGATTAGTTGACCATAGGTGCGTGGGTTTATCTCTGGGCTTTCTATCTTGTTCCATTGATCTATGTTTCTGTTTTTGTGCCAGTACCATATTGTCTTGATTACTGTAGCTTTGTAGTATAGTCTAAAGTCAGGGAGTCTGATTCCTCCAGCTCCGTTTTTGCCCCTCAAGACTGTTTGGCTATTCGGGGTCTTTTGTGTCTCCGTACAAATTTTAAGATGATTTGTTCTAGTTCCATAAAAAATCAAAAGCATCTATTTCTAATATCAGTTATTTTAAGGAAGTGAAGGGAGAAAGTTGGGGTCAAAAGATAAAAGGGACTAGGGCAGAGGAGAAGGACAATGAAGATGAAGATCCAGCCAAGGGTCTTCCCTGGTGACGCAGTGGTTAAGAATCCGTCTGCCAATGCAGGGGACACGGGTTCGAGCCCTGATCCGGGAGGATCCCACATGCCGCGGAGCAACTAAGCCTGTGCACCACAACTACTGAGCCCACGTGCCACAACTACTGAAGCCCACACACCTACAGCCCATGCCCCACGACAAGAGAAGCCACCGCAATGAGAAGCCCGCACACCGCAACGAAGAGTAGCCCCACTCGCTGCAACTAGAGAAAAGCCCGAGCACAGCAACGAAGACCAAAGCAGCCAAAATAAATAAATAAATAAATTTATTTTTAAAAATGTATTTAAAAAAAAAAAAAAAAGAAGGTCCAGCCAAGACTGGCAACCGCCTGGATGTGTAACTTCATATTCTCAACTGTCTTCTAATAGAATTACCTGGAGAACTTTAAAAAATACTTATTCCCAGTTTCCAACCCAAGAGATGCTGATTTAATTGTTTTGGGCAGAGTATTTTTCAAAAGCTTCCTGGGTGATTCTAATGTACAGCCAGAGTTCAGAAAGTTCTGCTCTGATCCCGTTGTTTTTGGGATTTTGCACCAACTGGGTAGAAATAGCGAAGGCAGATGGTTGAATTGACTAGAGTTGGAGTTTTGCTGGGCAGGTTCAGAGGAAGGATAATGGAAAAAGGTTGAAGGGCTGGCCTACAGAGTCTAGGCTGAAATGAGAAAGTGAAGAACATGAGGTGATAGAAAATAGAGTAGCCAAGGTGTGGTGAACATATGCAGAAAGAGGAAGACGGCAATTGATTGATCTGGAAGCAATGAAGAAAGTAGCATTCCCTTTCAACTTTCTGATGATCTAAATCCACTCCTTCATGCCCCTGAAAATAATTTTTAAAACATTTTAGACCAAAACTATAAAAGAAATAGAAAATAGAGTTTATAGAGAATTGGTAATCACAGCAGTGCTTAAAGTATGGAGGAGCAGAAGGCATAGATAGTGGGGGAAAATTCTCAATTACAAAAAAATTTTTTATGGCTTTTCTTACTCCTCATGTATCACTCTGAGGTTTCTTGTAATTAAGAACTTTTAGCACCTAAGAAAGTAATTGGGATCTTTATTAGTATTAGTATCTTTATTAGTATTATTATTAATATTAGTATCTTTATTAGTATTAGTATCTTTATTAGTATTAGTATTAATATTAGTATCTTTATTAGTATTAATATTAGTATCTTTATTAGTATTAGTATTAATATTAGTATCTTTATTAGTATTAGTATTAGTATCTATTAGTATTAGTATTAGTGTCTTTATTAGTATTAGTATTAGTATCTTTATTAGTATTAATATTAGTATCTTTATTAGTATTAGTATTAATATTAGTATCTTTATTAGTAGTAGTAGTAGTAATGATTTTAAGATAATCCCTCCTCTGGAAGTAGAGGTATGAATAATGCTTTTCTCTAAAGAAAGGATGTGGTTAATTGAATTTAGGGATCCTGGCAATATTATCATTAAGTTATTGGAATGATCTTAAGTCATCTGCATCTAATATAAGATTTTAAAGAATAGAAGCCCCAGAATGAGACGAATGATAAACAAGGCATCAACAGACCTCAAGACAAAACTCGTTTACTCTAGATTTCTGTAAGAGCCTAGGAAAAAAAACTGTGAACCTTTCTTAACAGATGAAGTGACAATAAGATGGGGGAAAACAGCAGAGACCTTCACATCCTACAGCAACACAAAATGAAGTCTCGATCATAACTCGAAAGAAGAGAAAGAAAAACGCGTTCTGAGAATGCTCACATTATTTCACAAGGAGTCTTAGAAAAAAGAGCACTGTTCATTGGAATTTTTTTCCCATTGTTCTCTCTCATTAAAACTGGCCCTGTTTTGTCTTCCTCTGAGACTGTTTGAATTGTAGATTCCGATGTCCTTTGAACTTTGTTCTTTGATAAAAGTTGGGCAAAAAACACATGCCACAGACAACTGTGGACCTGAGATTTGAGACTCGTGATAGTCCTGGGGAAAACTTCCCGCCCCGTGCCAAAAAAAGGAAGACAAGTGTTCAAACTGACCAGGAGGCAAAATATTTCCATGGTTAGTCATCAATATCTACTAAGAGGCATCAATAAACTGCAAGCTTTTTAGATTCAAAGGATTAAAAAAAAAAAATCCTGTTTACCATCCCCATCAGGCTGGCAGGGCAGAAGGAAACATGTCCTAGGATTGGTGTCCATCAACACATTTCCACCAAAACAGTTTCTGGAAAAAAGCACATTTCTGTATGTTCCTCCTCAAAAGATAGTGCCTTTTCAATAGCCTGAAAGTAAACATGTGACAAATTAGGGAGATTATGGAGGAGTTTTGTTTTCAACTGTTTTTTCCACTCTATGCCTTTTTTCTTCCTTCTTGCAAATGAGAGTCTATAAATGTAGGCATTTATGATTTAGGGTTCTCTTTGATTTGAATACCTTTCTAATGGTGATAGTTTAAATTGATTGAGGTCTGTATTCCTTTTTTTCTTCCCAGCAGGCTGTTTCTCTGTGTCTTAGTAAATTTATGGTGCTGCTTTATTCCAACTGGCTGGATTGGGTTGCATTCATGTTACGCAGATCACTCTTCCTCATAATTGAAATACATAAAAGCTAAAATGTGGCTCAAAGGATTTCCACTGGACCCCATATATTTGAAGGGAATTTTTGAGCACAGGATGCAAAGCTGATCATATTCTCAGAATGTGAAATCATATTGTCAGAAAAACAGATCCCAGAGCAATAATGCTTATCACCTCCAACGCTAGACAACCAGGGGAGCTGACCCACTGAGCTCCATTCTGGGGGAAGGCAGAGGTTGGGATCCAGGCTTATAAACTTCACTGAGCCCCAGACCCAGGAAGTGAAGTAATAATGAGTGATTATTACTTGAGTAATAATTACTCATTGAGTAGTAATGAGGTAATACACACCAATAGGAAGTCTGCATAACTAAGTCCCCATGGGGAAAGTCGACAGAACTCTGCCTTCTATACTTAGTGGTCAAACATACTGAAAAAAAGATAGGTTGGACTCATGAAATGTTAATACACCCAAGAAGCAAACACAGAAGTAAGAGGGTGGCATGTTTAATTCCTAGATCACTGCCAGAAACATTTTTCAGTATAGTCACCTCCTAACTCAACACAATTAATTGAGTAATTGTCACGTTTTCTGACTTTGCCAGAGAAAAATGGTTTTAAAAAGGAACCCAACCAGTCTACTCAAAAGTTGTTGTGTTTTGAAAGTGCATCTCATCCTCAAACTTTTATCGTCATAGGATTTAGCAAAGTTGTTGAATCACAAGGAAATAAGGACATGATCCAGAAAACTGAATGTGTATTGTTCACAGATTTACCTGTGCTTTTCTCTTGGGGCAGCTGTTTTGATGGCAAGAACCAAATGATACCTTATTTTGTTTCAAAATGGGGATAACTACACATGTGTTAGAGCAGCTAAAATGAAATGAAACATAGTGACAATACCAAATGCTGGCAAGGATGTAAAGGAAATAGATCCTGTATATTCCTGGTGGGTGTGTAAAATTGTAAAGCCACTCGGGAAGTGGTTTAGCAGTTTCTTAAAAAATTAAACATACACGAACCCAGCGATTTAGCAATCACACTCCTGGGTATTTATCTCAAAGAAATGAAAACTTACATCTACACAAAGACCTGCATATGAATGTTCATAGCAGCTTTATTGGTAATAGGCAAAAACCCGGTACAGTCTAGACATCCCTCAATGGGTGAGTGGTTTGAACAAACTATGGCGCGTCCATACCTCGGAATACTACTCAGCAATAAAAAGGAACAAACGATGAACATACACCACAGCTCGGCTAGATTTCAAGGGAATTGTGCTAAGTGAAAAAAAAAATCACAATCTCAGCGGGTCACATGATGTATGATTCCGTTTGTATAATATTCTCGAAATGACAAAATTGTGGAGATTGAGAACACATCAGCGATTGCCAGGGGTCGGGGATGGGGTGTGGTGGAGGAAAGTGAATGTGGCCGTAAAGTGGTAACGCAAGGAGGCCCTCTGTAGCGATGGGGCACTTCCCTGCCTTGACTGTGGTAAAACTGCATAGAACTGCACACACACACACACACACACACACACACACACACACACACACACACAGAGGTAAAACTGGTGAGATCTGAGTAAGGTGTGTGAATTGTAACAATATCAATTTCCTAGTTTTGATATTGTACTATAGTTCCTGGAAGATGTTACCATAGGGAGAAATTGAGTGAAAAGTATATGGGACCTCTCTAATACTTTTGCGACTTTCTGTGAACCTCTAATCCTTTTTAAAATAAAAAGTTGAAAAAATGGAGGATAACATGAAAACGAGGCCCCCCCTTGAAACATTGTCTGAAAAAGCTGACCAACTTTATTTTGTGGCGATAAGAAAGCCAGAGTGACAACGTGTGGGTAGACAGTGGCTATAAAAATAGAAATTATTCCCAAACGTAAACTGACTCTTTTGTATGAACAATCTATTCTCGTGTTTCTGGAAGCTAAAAAACCTGATTCACTGTGTCTATTGACACTTTCTTCTAATAGTTACATGTCAATTTTTCCTAATGAAACATGTTCCAAAAGACCGAGCAACAACATATATTGCTGTACAGCTTCAAGACACTATTCTGTTGTTGGCTTTGAACTCTTGTCACATTGACTTTCTGAAGATATGCAGCAGCTGATAACAGCCACTGGGGGTCAGACTTCCCCATGGCATCTATTCAAACATATTAGCCAGTGCAACTGCAGACTTACTGGTTAATAGAACTCAAGCCTTCCTTTCTACTTGTAAGAGCTTACCAAAGCAGGCAGAAATATTTATGTTCATGGTAATTACTCAGCTTGGAACACAAACAGATCCAGGGATTGCGGAAGAGATACCAAAGTAGTTTTATATAAATCTCAGTTAAATATATCATAGTTAATGAGGATACAGCAGAGGGCTAGTGTTTTCTCTAACCTCCGGATAAGATACAATCCCCCTTCCTGCAACCTGGGCAAGAAGAGCCCTGCCCTGGGCCCCTCCCATCAGAAGCCCCACACTGGTCCCCATCCAGCCATGCCTCTCACCATGGGACAGGAATCCCAATTCTTCTCCAAATGGCTGAAAAAATCCTAGATTTCTTCCCAATAGTTAGATATCACAGAGTGCAATTTTGAGCAATGATGAGCAGAAGATAGTTCTGATAAAGACCTTAACAAAGAGAAGATATCAGTCTCCTAGGGCTGTGGACAATGGAGCAAATTTTAAAAGGGGGACTATTATGAATCACAGAAGAAAATAAACCAGGATTGATATTGCCAGATTCTAGAAGTTGGTTTTGAATTCTTTGAGTTTGAACAGCATATCGCTGAATCTGATTGCCAGGGCATGGCACGGAAACACCAACAGCTGAGCTGCCACGTTGCAATATGATGACGACAAAGGACAGGCACCAAACAGCACTGGGTTCACTGATCCAGGAAGGATACTGGTGATCACCAGTGGTGCTATCACTGCCTCCAGTTGGTCCTCTGAAGATGGCGGTGGGTGAGTCATAAGGGAACCACCTGTGAGGGAGAAGAGATTTCATCTGCCCAGGGACAAGGAAAGGAATTTCCAAGTGGTCAGCTTTACAGATCAGGCATGACTCCGTCTGATGCTTCAATGATTGCATCTCTTCTCTCTCTATATATTTCTAAGTGGAGTTCAGATTCTGGGATATACATGTAACTGAAATGGCTCTGGAGACCTGTTCTCATACTTTGAGAATCTAATTTGAACCAAGGGATTTCTAAGGCCCCCCTAGTGTCTCCTTTGCATACCTTCCTACTCTTGCTTTGCAAGGTGAGTTGAGATGTCATCACTTAGAATTCAAGAGCATGAAGCGAACAGTCCAGCACAGAGTCAAAGAAATTTCCTGAGATCACTGCCTTGGAACCCTGAGTGGCAAGATACACAGCTTGCATCAAATGGTAATAAAGACAGTTGTGCTCTGAGTGAAACAATAACAATTAAACCCATCAACTTTAACTGAGGTTGAGAAAACAAAAGACCTCCCAGTTTACAGTGGCCCCAAGCCAAGAGACTGCTGAGACTGGAGAAAACTCAGACTGCAGACTGAAGAATGCTATCTTCTAAGAAGAATGTGCTAGTGAAAATTTTCAGGAACGGCAGTTTTGTCAAGTTTCTTCCAGAATGTTAATCAGCCAGGATTTCAAAGTCTTACCGGTCAGGTAAATATTCTCTAGCAGGTGCAAGGAAGAGAAACACACAAAATCCCCCTTTTGAGCAAATTTAGAAGGAGTGAGATCTGATGTTATATGCTGGCTCTTAATTTTTTTAATAGCGATAAATTAGCTTGGGATCAATGATAGATTGAAATATCACCTAGACCTTTGACGGTACAAGTATAGCTTGCAGAGGAGCCATGGGCAAAAAGGAAAAAAAAATTGCCGCCCTGAGAATGAACTTGGGGTTTTCTGGCCTGCTGCAAAATTATATAAATGTTCCTTGCCGTTGGCAAAATAAGTTAATTTTAAGTCTCAGCTTCTATGACTTTGCATCAATCTTCTCTTAAGTCACTTCTTTTGACCTAAACCTTTTTTTGAGAGGTCAGATAAAAGATTATGATTCTCAATACATATTTATCCAGCTATGACTCCAAAAGTTCTGAGCTGCATAAACACATATGACGACGTCAAGCTCACATGTAGCAGTAAGAGCAGAAAGCCACGTTGTCAAAACCTACTGTATCTGAATTTGGACACTGAGATATAAGGCTCAGAATCTCATTTTTATATCCCATGGCATTCAGAGGGGTAAACACGTCAATTTCTGACACAAAGTTTCCTATCCTGTGTTAACAGTTGTTCAGTATCTTTGAGGTCCCTGGAGAGTTGCTGGGTTGGGATTAAAACTGTGCAATGTAGGGGATTCAAACAGGGCTCTGCTTCCAGATTGACCTGGGTATTGTTCTTGCTGCTGTCACTTACCATCATGCACAAGCTCCTTAAACATTCTGACATTCAGTTGCAAACCTGTCAGTGGAAAGAATACACCTCTCCTGGAGGGCTGTTATGAGAATTAGGGAAAACATAAGCGTTTGCATGTAGTAGGAGGCGTTCTGTGGATGGTACCTATCACCCCCTAAGCACATTGAACGAACACACTTGAACAGTGATTAAACTTCAACATTTATTCTGGGGAATGTCTCAGGTCCTACATTGGATTTGCTGGCTTCATTTTGAGAAGCATTTCGAAGACCTCAGAAGTCCTTGCAATCCCAGTTTTTTCTAGTTTTATTGAAATATAATTGGCACACAGCACTGGATAAGTTTAAGGTGTGCAGCGTAGTGATTTGACTTACGTACATCATGAGATGATGACCACAGTAAGTTTAGTGAACCTCCATCATGTCATAAAGGTACAAATTAAAGAAATTAGAAAATATATTTTTTCCTTGTGATGAGAACTCTGGATTTACTTAACTTTCATGTAAAACACACAGCAGTGTTAATTATATTTATCACATTGTGCATTATATCCCTAGTACTTACTTATCTTATAACTGGAAGTTTGCACCTTTTGATTGCCTTTGTCCAGTTCCCCCTCTCCCCACCCCCAGCCTCTGGTAACCACAAATCCGATCTCTTTTTCTATGAGTTGGTTTGTTTTTGAAGTATGATTGACCTTCAACACTGTGTTTGTTAGCTCCTGATACACAGCACAGTGATTTGGTATTTCTGTACGTTTCAAAATGATCCCTACCATAAGACTAGCTACCATACAAAGATATTACATAACTATCGACTGTATTCCCTGCAATGCACATTTCATCCCTGTGACTCATTTATTTTGTAAGTGGAGATTTTGTACCTCTTAATCTCCCCCACCTACTTCTCTCTTCCCCCCATCTTCCTCTCCTCTGCCTTTTTTTTTTCTTGATAGTGTTCTCACTGGATTCTATAATCCAGGAGTACAGCTCTCCTTTTAAGAAGTGCTGTTTTCTCTGCAGGCAGTAACTAGTTCAGAAGCATCAGAAAGCAGGCAACATAGTGGAAGCTGAAATGGAAGTGACTGGAGGTTTTTTGATGCTAAAGGCTTGCAATATTCATTTATTTTTAAACTACACATACATGCTTATCTCTACTGTGGTTGCTTTTCTTGTTATCTGCTGATTCCTAGCATGACCCCTTTCTTCTCTACTCCTTACCATCATAGAAACGAATGTGACCTTGAAACATTTTTGTACCATTTCTCTTCTGGTTCGATGTCACACCGTCTCTGTGAAGAAGCAGAGGTGACTCCAATTTTTCTTTCATTCCTTGCTTTTTGTCCTCCAAACTTGATAACTATTTCCTTCCTAGGAAAGATAAAATTCCAGAGTCTCTCCTCCTACTGAATCTCTCCTTTTCCTTCTGACCTGTGAGCCATCTCATAATTATTATTCTTCACATGAAACTCTCCCCTTAGACTTCCTGTTCTTTTATTTGTTCTTGTAAATAAGAGGATGAAATTGAGCTGGAAGATAATATTATAAAGTCCATTTTTATCTTAATGAATAAGGCACCAAAAGAGTTCTAATTAAGGCTTCAGGGGAAGGCTGGAGGGAAAAAATAGAATGTGTGTGTGTGTGTGTGTGTGTGTGTGTGTGTGTGTGTATAGAGAGAGAGCGAGAGAGCGAGAGAGAGAGAGAGAGAGAGAGAGAGAGAGAGAGAGAGAGAGAGAGTAGTCTTTAGTAGGAGGCCACAGGGTTCTGTCCTTAGTCTTGTCTTGAGTGTTTAAATGAACACAGAAGAGACATCAAATTTGCTGATGAACCAACATGTGGAGAGATAATTAAAATGAAAATTGAAAGAAGAAAAAGCCAAATTATTTCAGCATGTGAGAATTGTAGACTAATGCCAAGAGAACAGAATTTAACAGGCGTTAAGTGCAAAAACCTATATCTGGTATTAAAAAGTAGCTGACTGTAGTGTGGAAAATTAATAAAGTGTTTAAGAAGAAACAAGCCACAATGATGGGAATATGTCTAAAGGACATGGGAACTAATTGAAAGAGCTCCCAATGGCCAAAGCTGGAACAATTTGAACAAGATAAATTGGATTATAATCCAAAGTACAAAATATTGGATTATAATCCAAAGTATAAAATAAATATCCATGAGTCCATGCTGACATGAATGATTGACTAAATAACTGGGAGAGAATAGCATTATCTTGACTATTACAAGAAAACCAAATTACAAATTCTATATGGGAAGGAATTATTTATAGTTTCACTTTTCCTCAGCACATAGCAGTCTTTTTTAGAATCACTTTAGACACTAATAAAGTATTCCTGATATTTACAGTAAAAACAGTATCACTTGCTTTTGTGAAGAATCTAATCCATGAGTTGTTATGCTGTATGAGCTGTATATGTTATTCCCATATATTTATCTACTAAACTCTCTCTCTTATATTTCTTATCCATTCATCTCCATCTCAATCCTGCTAGTTTTTGCTTGATATTTTTCTTTCCATTTCACTGTATGGGAGACAGTGTTTATTGTTCCTCCAAAGTCCATTGTCCACTTGAACCATAGTAACAGAACCCTTGATTTTTATTATGTATGTGACCAACCAAAATAAACGTTGCATTTCCCAGCATCCCTTGTAGCTACATTCTGATGTTTGGCTTGGTTCTTACCAATTGGTTATAAACAGAAGTTTGTGCAAGTTCCAGAAAGTATCCTCTTTCCCGATTTCTGGAATGTGGAAGTAATTGTTAGAGTTCCAGCAGGCATCTTGGACTTTGAGGTGACCTTGGGGACCGGAAGTCATGCATGGCCGAAATACAAGATAAAAAGAGGCTGAATTCCTGTCACTAAGGAATAGCATATCAGCCCTGATGACTGCCTACAATTTTTCTCCCCAGGGATATCATATTATTTATTTTTCTATAATTTAATTTATGTCTAGCTTTCACATTCTTCCCAGCAGTGGAAAATTTAATTAATTCAGAGAAAACTCAGTCAGAATAACATATATATTAGGCTGTTTGAAATTGTAACACAGGTCGTTGAAGAGCTGTCTATTTTTTCAGTCTCTTTTCTTTTTTTTTTTTTTTTTTTTTTTTTGGGTTGTACCATCCCACTCCTTCCTCTTCCCTTTACTTTTGACATCACTAATTCTACACAACACTCTTTGTCCACTGATTGGCATATAAGATTTAACATATTTACTAACACAATTTTTAAATTTTTATTTATTTATTTATTTATTTTTGTGGTACGCGGGCCTCTCTCCCGTTGCGGAGCACAGGCTCCGGACGCGCAGGCTCAGCGGCCATGGCTCACGGGCCCAGCCGCTCCGCTGCATGTGGGATCCTCCCGGACCGGGGCATGAACCCATGTACCCTGCATCAGCAGGCGGACTCTCAACCACTGTGCCACCAGGGAAGCCCCTATCATTTTTAATGGTTTTTATTGCACGTCTTTTTGCCCATTAATCTTTACTTTTTCAGTATAAAATCCACTGTTAATTCTATGCAGAGTATTTTTTTTATTTTAGATATTGTATGTTTCACCTCTAGAAGTTTTATTTAGGTCTTTTTTATATTTTCCATGTCTCTACTTAATATGTTCAAGCATTACACTACTTTCTTGACACATAGAATATAGTTATAATATCCATTTTTATGTTCTCATATGCTAATTTATCACCTATATAATTATGAATCTGTTTCTATTGCTGTTTCTCCTTATTACAGGTTATATTGTTCTGCTTTTTGTATGCCTTGTAATTTTTTATTTGATACCAGACATTGTGAATTTCACATTGTGCTGGATACTTTTGTATTCTTATAAATATTTTTGAGCTTTTTTCCCATAAGTGTAGGTGAGTTACTTGGAAATAGTTTGATCCTTTTGAGACATTTATTTATTTATTTATTTATTTTTATTATCATTACTATTTTTTTGGCCATGCTGCACGGCATGCAGCATCTTAGTTCCCCAACCAGGGATCGAACCCTTGCCCCCTACAGTGGAAGCGCGGAGTCTTAACCGCTGGACTGCCAGGGAAGTCACGAGGCTTGCTTTTAATATTTGTGAAGTGGGACCAGAGCAGCCTATAGTCTAGCCGAGATAATGCCCTTCTGAGTACTTTACTCAATGAATGCCCCATGAATTTGCAACTTTTCCTTTTTTTCTGGAAGGAACACAAACTATTCCTGGCCCTGTGTAAGTTCCAGAGGTTGTTCCCTCTTCTCTTTTCAGGGTTCTTTCTTCCCCCTTGCACACATGCAGTGAGCAATGCTCAGCAGAAGGTCTGAGGGGGATCCTCTGCAGATCTTCAGAGCTCTTCCTCTGTGTACCTCTCTCCTCTCTGATATTTGGCTCTATGAATTCTCACCGGTTTAGCCTAACTCTGTCTTCTTAATTTGGCCAGACTTCTGGGCTCCACCTGGTTTTCCCTCCTGCATTGCAGCCTGGAAACTCCATCCAGTCAGTAAACTGAGACATCTTGTTTGTTTCCCCTCCCTTAGGGCTTACTGTCCTGTGTTGCCCGATGTCAATGTCTGAAAACTATTGTTTCAAATACACATCTAATTGTTTAGTTGTTTCAGATGGGAAGGTAAATCTGGTCCCTGTTACTTCATTTAGTTCTTTTTAAATGAGAGAAATACATTTCTCTGTTGTATGGCTACTCTTGACATAATTCTAACATTATACTTAATTCTAATAATATACTTAACTAACATAATCCTAACTAAACATGCCTGCTAAATTTTCATTGGATGCCTATTGTTCTAAATAACCTTTCAAGAATTAATATATTTGATGGATATATTTTTCCTGGGTGGAGGAAAATAGTCCATTGTGCATTTCTTGTGATGTTATAAGGTTATATAATATTCAGCCACTGAGGAAACAGATTTTATTTGAGGACTAATTAACAAAGGATCAGCTCCTCTCCCAGAGCTGTAATTGGGCTCTTCAGTAGTTAATAGGTTTAATTAGTGAGCTCCTACTTAAATGTGGATGTTAACTCTCAAACTCTAGCCACACACACAGTAAAAAACAGTTGTTTCTCCAACTGGATGGAGAATTTTCTGAGCGTATAAACAAAGAAACATGCACATCATTCAGGCGACATGGTCCTATTATTTTGCTCTAAGTTCTGTCTTTACCCTTCCACAGGATGCTTCTTTTTGTCTCTGTCTGTAACATCTCCTATTTTCACATCTTTTTTTTTTACTCAGTATATTCCAAGCTATTGAAAAAAGATCTGAATTTATCAACCACTTGGTCATTGCTTATTATTTCATCATTTATTTCATCACTTAGTCTTAGTTTAGTTCATCTATAAATGGAATATCACCTATATCATGGGGTTGAAAGAACCAAATGGGTTAACTTAGTACATACAAAAGTGTGCACTAAAGTGTTTTAGAGAATATTTGTGTTAAATAAATGTTGATGGATTTCCTTTTTTACAATTCAGCATTCCTTTTTCTATTACTCTCTGCTTTTCAAAAAGAACCTTCCTAGGGCTTCCCTGGTGGTGCAGTGGTTGAGAGTCTGCCTGCCAATGCAGGGGACACGGGTTCGTGCCCCGGTCCGGGAGGATCCCACATGCCGCGGAGCGGCTGGGCCCGTGAGCCATGGACGCTGGGCCTGCGCGTCCGGAGCCTGTGCTCCACAACGGGAGAGGCCACGACAGTGAGAGGC